>NC_056732.1:1025910903-1026223403 GCF_019279795.1 Protopterus annectens | reverse complement strand
ATCTTGTGTTATCACTTTTTTCTGACACTGAGTTTTAGGATTTCAGAAATGTGCTGGCATCACCACATATCCACTGTCCATGGAACTGTTGGGACAGAGACTGACTCCCCAGTCTTCCACTGAATAATAATATACTGCCATGCTTAGATAAGCTTAGAACCCCCTTCCTTTAATAAAACATCAGTAGATGAAAGAACAGTAGAAAACTGTAATAAGTTGAAGACCCCTCCCCAGCTTTGGAGCAGATTATTTCCCTGACAGAGTAGAAAGAACCTGATATTTATTAGCACCTCATTTCTTTTTCTTCTGTTTCTTTCAAAGTGGCTGTAGCTGTTGACTTGAGACTGGTAAGTGAAGTTACCATTTTCAATATCTCTTGAAAACAGGTTCTTATTGCATGTTTGATGGCTATAACTGTGATCTTTGGAATCGTGAGAATTTAAGTGCAGTTACAGGGAAATAACTCTGAAATTGCTGCATCTCTGAGCATTTCTCTTCTCCAAGGTGCAATTATTTCAGAGTTAGTATGTATAAGAAATGGAACTGTCAGCGATGCAGGCCCCCATATCAGGAGGTGCAGGGGAGCTTGCCTCCTACAAAAAATACTTTAAATGTATAACATCAGCTTTCAAAGCTTGCTATTGCTTGTGTTAAAACATGCTTAGAATTTCTTAGTTTTGGGACTCACATTATCAAGTCTCAAACTTCCAATAGGAAGCCTTTGTTAATCAATACTCAACTTAAAACTCTGGAGAGGAATCCACAGATAGCTTGGGAACTATATAAAGCCATGCAAGTGGGTTTGCATAGTATACAAATGGTTTCCAATTTATTTGAATAATTTAGTGATACACAGACATCCATACTATGCAAGATCCTTACAGAGGAGATCAAAAACTGGATGTGTGTGCGGCTATTAGATGCATTGCACCTATGTTCTCATGTGTATATAAGAGTGTGTGTGTGTGTGTGTGTGTGTGTGTGTGTGTGTGTGTGTGTGTGTGTGTGTGTGTGTGTGTGTGTCTGTGTACTTATATATCTGTCAGTGTTTGTGGGTGTGTGTGTGTGTGTGTGTGTGTGTGTGTGTGTGTGTGTGTGCGCAAAGATATATATATGGGTCTACTGTCTTTCAATGAAATTACGTTACATCAAATTTTACTTACCTGAGCTGAAATCTCTGCATCCTCTATTAACTGAAACCACGGACTGCTGACATCCTTTCCCTGTGAAAGGAGCCACTTGGCCACCATAGTGAACTTTGCCCACTTGTCAGTGTAGTACAGTCTCTGAGTTGGTATATTTAAGTAAAGGTGGTGTGGGGGGTGAAGCCCCCCACTTTGGTGGGTTTAGTTTTCATCCATTTAGGTTTATTTCCATGGTGGTCAAGTGGTTCCTTTCATAGGGAAAGGATTTCGGCAGTCAGTTTTTTCGGTTAATGGAGGATTCGGAGATTTCAGCTTGAGTAAGTAAAATTCGATATAACATAATTTCATTGAAAAAAAGTAGATCTATATATATATATATATATATATATATATATATATATATATATATATATATATATATATATATATACATGTGCTCTCATTTTGTTTTAATTTCAACAAGTCTTTTGGGTTTCTAATACCATGATGGGAATGGACCCCATTCCTAAGTCAAAGTACAATTAAAGTTCATGAAATTAGAATTGTTTCACTCTTTGATGTTAGCCAAAAGTGCTCTTCACAGCACCCGCAGTGTGCCCAGTAATGACTCCTTCTGCAATTCGTACGGTGTTACATGAATTGTTAACATATCTAAATATTATTGTAAATTCTTTTTTGTAATACCAGTTGCTCCTACTAATATTGGAATTGTCTGGGTATCTTTCTTCCACATGGCTCTTGTTTCTGCCTGCAGATCAAGGAATTTTATGACTTTGAGTCTCTCTGGGCGCAAGACACTATAGTCACTAGGTGTGGTGATTTCAATGATCAGTGCTACTTTTGTCTTCTTTTCTTGGACCACTTTATCTGGTTTTCTAGCATCTATCTTTTGGACTGTTGGTATCAGGTGATCCCACGTGATGTAAACTTCATCATTTTCTATGATTCTCTGTGGCTCATGTTTCCAGTGCTTTTCAGCCACTTCGATACCATAATGTTTGCACAATCTCCAGTGTAGCAATCTCACCACATTATTATGCCTTTCATTATACAGTCCCTCTGCCATTAGAGAGTCACAACCAGCAATAAGGTGTGTGACTGTTTCCAATTCAGTTCCACAAAACCTACATATGTCTGTTTCTCCCACACTTTCAATGGACTTAGTAAACCAGCATGTACATAGCCCACTATCTTGGGCTGCCAACATTAACTTTCATTTCTTGATGTAAATTCACCTCTCCTTAACCATTCCTGCATTCGTTCTTCATCAACATGAGGCTCTTCCAGAAGTTTTCTATACTTGCAGCTATATTTATGTTTTTTCCACATTTCTTACCTTCTCATCTGATCCTTCACCTTATATTCTTTCTTTTGTTTTTTAGCACATTCAGTTGCTGCCTGATTTTTATCCACTTCTGGTTTGATTTCCATTCCTGCTTGACATCGATATGCTTCTGCTAAATTAAGCAGATATGTCATCTTAGATTTATTCTTCTCATGTTTCAAAACTTTCACCACATTTGGATCTTATAAGGTCAGTAGATATGTGTGGAGTCCCAAGATTGCAGATCTATACATGTAATCAATTTCAAGGAGGCCCATCCCTCCTTCAGAACGGGGAATATATAATCTTGGTATGCACTGATTTTTATAAATCATTTGGTGAGCATGAAGAATCCTTCTTGTTTTAATATCCAATCTATCCAACACTTTTTGGGGCCAGTCAATCACTCCAAAACTATAAGTTAGGACAGGAAGAGCAAATTGATTTATAGCTTGGCTCTTGTTCCTAGGTGTCAATGCTGTTTTCAGGATTAATTTACATTTTCTAAAGTACTCCTTACTAAGCTTTATTCACATTTGTTCATGTTTGTGTATGTGCATGTGAATCCATGTGTCTGTGCGCATCACATATATGTATGTGTGTGCATATGTGCTGTGTGTTTGTGTATATGTGCGTTTGTGTGTAAATGTTTGTGTTATTCTGTCTGTCTGCATTTGCATGTGTGTATTTAAACATCCAAATGATAGCATATGGTGTTGTAGTGCTGCTTTGACTGTAGTTGTGGCATGTGGTGCCTGAGTAGAGGTGTGACACTTGTATTGCTGTGCAATTTCTAGTTAGAGAGGTGGAATGTGCAGACACACACACACACACACACACACACACACACACACACACACACACACACACAGAGACATGCATGCATGCATGCACGCATATAAACATATACATAAATAGATACACGTGCATAAACACACACACACACACACACACACACACACACACACACACACACACACACATACACACACACCAAACTGGGAGTTAAATATGCACTGCGAAGCAACATTGAAACTGCTAGCTAATCTGTTTTATCTTTATACATAGGTGCAGTTAGACATTTATTTTGACAGCTGAATATGAATGAGTGTGGCTGTGTGTGTGTGGTGGGGGGGGGGTGCACAGGGTTTCAGTACATGGTAAGGAATTGCAGGGCAAGCCATTTCTTAAATGATTTATTCTGTTTCTGGTTTCATCAGCCAAACTGTGGATTTCAGCTTGATCACATGAATCCTGAGTTAAAACAAGCAGTTAAGAGAACTTAGTGTCAAAAAATGAAACGGTAAGTTGTGAAAATATGGATGAGGCAGTGAGTACAATGTTTGTTTCTGTGTGGGTGTTTCCCTGCTATTAATGGCTTATCCTAAATGTTAATTTAAATATGTCGGATGTTTAAATGACTTTGTTGTTTAAAATGTTGAATGAATTTAAGGGAGTTGAATATAGTGAGCCCATGCAATTGTAAATGACTTTAACTGCAAGCTTTTAAAATGTAAAGAAGCACACACCAATACCTTCACTAGTGGCCATTTTCATGAATAATGTACCCTTGTCTCAGTATCTAACTATTTATGTTCTTTGTATTTAAGGGATCTTGGAATTCATTTTTATTGCTAAATGTATTGATGGGAGGTGAGGTTCACTAACTGATACATAAAGTCATTTTTCAGCAACTTAAGTCTGAAATTGCTGTATCTCTGCACATTACTCATCTCCAAGGTACAACAATTTCAGAGTTAGTATATATAAGAAGTAGAACAGTCAGGGATGCACCCCTCCTGATCAGGAGGTGCAGGGGAGCTTGCCTCCTACAAAATAAGGTAATTAGTTTCCATTATAACCTGTTCAAGATGAAGAACTGGAATGATTGACTAATATGTATGCATTGTACTGCTTTTGATGTTTAGATGCCTTGCAATGGATTGTGCAAACCTTAGTCTGCTTTGCACTTAAGAAACACTTGGGCACAAAGCATCCTCACATGGTAGTACATCTATCTAGTAACCACTGTGATTAACTCAATTTTCAGCAGTACATAATGTAGAGGGTTATGATCAGATGTCTGATAATAACCAAATAGCCACCTTTAGGCATCAGCGAATCCTGCTGTCTCTGGGGGCCCCCTGATCCTGGGGGCCCTCCAAGCACTGCAAGTTGTCTTATTTTAATATTTTGTAATATGACTGTCAAACCAAAAAAAAGCAGTGCATCACTCTTGCGTATTTGATAAACAAGGTGAGTAATAATAACTCTTATTTAAATTGTCTTTAAAATTCAAAGGTACCTCCAGTTATAGTAACAGTGTTTTGTCAAGTAACAGGTTTCACAATTTCAGTAAATATTTTACCACTGACATAGTACCATTGCCTTAGTTAAATCCTGCTGTTTGACATTTTCTTTACTAAAACTAACATCATTGCCAGATTTAGGCATCTGCAATACCAGTGACTTGGGGGCTTTAATCATCCTTGACTGTGTGGGGGCCTCACTAAACCTGCTGCTGGTTGGAGAAAAATGAGGACAAAAAAGTTGTATTCCCTTTCCAGTTATGGTCCTTAACTGAAACAGGGTTGTGATATGACCCTGTTAGGATATAATCAGGGAATTAACATGAACAGAGTAAGCACTAGATCAGTAGATAGGGTGACTGATCTCGGTGCATGCCTTGGCTTTTAAAAAAGAGCTGATGCTTCCCATCTTCAAAGAAGGTTTTCTCTTTCAGGGAGTTTTATAAATACCAGAAGAACACCAGATACTATAAATCTTACCTTCTTTACTCAAGAATTCTGGGCAAGGCCAAAAATAATAGCAGAATAAATGCTCAAAATCAGCAACACATTTTAAATATTACTCTAATTCAATTAAAAGTTAATAAAATAACAAATTTTGCATCAGCATGCATGTTTCAACAGTGAGAAGTATGAAATCCTGATGTCTGGGTTTATTTACTCTCTGTAACCCTTAATGATTTACCATAAAATCAAACTTTTAATGAGAGACGGAGCAAAATGATGAGGCAAAATCAGTAGCAGTCTGTGAAATCAATAACAGGTATGTATTACCCCTCAATGAGGTAAACAAAAGTGACTTACCCATGCTGCTGTTTGATGACTGCTAAACAGCAGTCACTGATCCGGTGTTGCTGTACCAATGTTGCACAATGCGCTGCTCTTTGCTGAAATAAGTGCAAAGCAAGCATTGCTATAGCTTATGTGCATGAGTATGTGTGTGCGCACGTGATCATGCATGTGTGTTGCAGTGAAAGAGTAACAAACAGGCTGAAATTGCTTTCTTGCACAAACATCATCAGCACTATCATTTTGTGTGTGTGTGTGTGTGTGTGTGTGTGTGTGTGTGTGTGTGTGTGTGTGTGTGTGTGTGTATGTGTGTATAGATCTATATATATATATATATATATATATATATATATATATATATATATATATATATATATACATATATATATATATATATATATATATATATATATATATATATATATATATATATATATATATATATATATATATATATATATATATATATATATATATATATATATATATATATATATATATATATATATATATATCTGTGTGTGTGTGTGTGTGTGTGTGGGTGTGCGCTCGTGCGTGCATGTGCGTGTCTGTGGGGAAGAGTGGTTGCACTGTATTTAAAAGTAACAAGCTGGCCACATTTTCTTTCACTTACCATCACAAACATGATAGGTGGCTAGCTTTAGCTGTTTGGCAGGAAGAGGATGTGTGAAAGCAATTGCTCATTGCCACTGTGGTGTAGTGAATAGCACTGCCATTTCACAGAGCTCTGCTCTTGTTGAATCCTTGGCTGTACGGAATCTGCATGCCTCCACACATACACTACACTTCTGGGTAGCAGTAAAAAAAATGCAGTTAACAAGTAATTTTATTTCAAAAGTTAGGCAAAAAATACATCACATATCATTCAGATACTTACAGCTTGTAGCAGTCTGGTGACCCCCAGTCCCCAGGCTGTATACATGGATTTTGGTGGTGGCCTCTGCCTTCAACCACACTCATTCTAAAACCAGCTTTGTTCAGATGTGTGTGTGTGTGTGTGTGTGTGTGTGTGTGTGTGTGTGTGTGTGTGTGTGTGTGTGTGTGTGTGTGTGTGTGTGTATATACCAAAGTTGTTGTAGGTTATGTGAGTGTGTGTGTGTGTGTGTGTGTGTGTGTGTGTGTGTGTGTGTGTGTGTGTGTGTGTGTGTGGGTGTGGGTGTGGGTGTGTTTGAGTGAGGTGGCTGGGGATTGTGTGGTCATTACGTTTTCAGTTTTTATCATGGCCAAACCTTAGAGGTGTGTACAGGAGTTCATAGCAGCTTGTCTTTGGGCTACCGACTGTATGGTCATTGCTTCTTTCACTTTTTTCACACACCTCAGAGGTGTACAAAGAAGGTTACTATAGCTTGTGTAGGGGCAGTATACTGTCTAGGAGCAACAAAGTGGAATAATTTACTGTAATCATTTTTTCACTCTCCTCACAATCCCACATCAGGCATGTATAGCTGCCCTTGGGGTGGTAGGGGTGAGGAGAGATGAGGAATTCTATGTTTATAAAAGACAGCAGTCACTTGAAATAAGTGACTGTGGCCATCTAGACCGTCTTTTTTGGGGGGGTTAGGGAGGCAGGCAGTATTCTCAAATATGAATTGTATATCTCACAGCAACTGTGTTATTAATTTATTTTGAGCTACTATTTTGTCAGCTTTGAACTTTATGCTTTAGGTACAATTTATGTCTTCTTTGTAAGAAAGAAATAAGACTGAAATTCTTTTCTTACTCATGAGTTCTGTTCAGGCCATCATTGGATTAAAAGGTTGGGAAAAGTTGTAAAATGTATCCTAGAGCATCTATAACAGTATGACTTCTTGGAGCCCCAGATTAATTGAGTTCTTTCCTAATTGGTTACTACTGTGCTATCATGATCAGGGAAGGTGTGTTGAAAGGATGCAAGAAAAACTTAAGTTAAGCATTGAACTTATTTCCTTAATCATAATTTCTGTTCAAGCCATCACTGGGTGAAAAGGTTGTGTAAAAAGAAAAAAAAACTAAAATGTGCTTTGGAATATACAGAATATCATGGCTTCTTGAAAAAGGCCAAAGAGTAAGGCAAAATGTAAGAAAAGGGATCAGAAATTATATGCATGGTGTGAGGAACCCAAAATGGGAGGGGGGGACAGAGGGGAGCAGTGGATGATGTGTATGTCTATGTTGTGTGTATGGAGGGTGGTGAAGGCAGGAGGCAATGTCTAGGGTGCTATTTCACCTAAGTCCAGCCATGTACATAGCGTTGTTGTAATGTATTATTGTTGTAACTAAATGCCATAACTGTGAATGTCTCTTTGTGAGATGGGCTGACATAGTGTGGTACACAGGCCTGCTGTCATTTAAGAGCATTGTAGCAACAAGTCAGTCTGCACGTACTACTATTGATGCTTTCTAGCAAGAACTAAAAGGCCGCTTAGGAAGGGAGGCAGTAACAGGCTAATACATAAACTAGAAGTGCCCATGAAGCCCCCAACTTTACATTTGTTGGGGGCCCCCAAATTGCTAACACTGCCCTGAATAACCATCTTATGTGTTTAAGACATACATGCTAAGAAATTCACCTTGTGAGGAAAGTTTGAGAGTTGCAGCTTGACATCCATGTTGAGAATGCATAATAAAAGGTTATCATTGATGACCCAATCATAATTATTTGTAGTGCATGGTGTGTTATCTAGTCCATTGCAGAACAAAGTGTAGGAGTGCAAATTGTTTTATTGGTTTTTAAAGCCAGTAAAACCCTTAGTACTGTCAAGCAGGCAGCAGCATACCTCTCAGCTTCTTTGCTTAAAAGTCTGGACAAATCCTTATATAATGGGGGACAAAGACTCAAAATCAAGAATAGTTTTTAAATATTGATTCTATTTACTTGACATGTTAATAGACAACAGGTTTTGTATTGATATACATTTTCTGAAGAAGTGTGAGACTTGTCTAGCTTTAGTGACTGAGTGCAAACCTCAGTGATTTGCCAGAAAATCAAAAAAACAAAATATGAGGAACCGAGCAAAAATATGAGATCATCTCAGGGACATTTGAAAGGCATGGACAGCAAACAGAAACAAATCTGTTTTACTTTCTGTTGCTGTTCTTCATTGGCTAGTTCTGTACATTAGTAGTCGTTAGCTCAAGACCTAATCATAACAGCACTTGTGGGATACATAACAATCAGTAAGCACCCCTCTAAGTGCTGTCACAATTGTATCTTGTACTAAGTAAGGTATTAATTAGTTTATCTTTTTTCTTGATAGCGGAACTCAATCTTGGTGCTTGATGCATTACATAGTAAATTATTGGTAGGACTAGGGGTTGGATACTAAAGCTTGCAATTTTCTGAAATGTTTGCAAAATATTTCTGTACATTTTGATAACATTTTCCATAAGGTTACAGTGATCTTATTCACAATTAGCTACTGATTCATTTATTGCATCATTCTCTTCTTATTATCATTTCTCATTTTGTCCACTAACTATTTTTGTGGAACTGTGTCAAAGGCTTTGCTGAAGTAGGACCATAATATCTACTGGTCTCCCTGTGTCCACTTGGTTACATTCCAGGCTCCTGATTCCTGTAAGTTTGACTCCTATGATCATTTGCGCTTGAGCTCTCATTGGCTGTTCTTTCACTCATCGACTGGTTTCCTGTTAAGAATTTTGCAATACCGCATTTTTTTGTGAGATTTCTAGCCTATAGCTCCTTGGATTTTTTTATTGACTGTCTGTTTTGTAATGTAAAGGAACCGGTTGTGCATTTTTTCAATCCAATGGAATCTTTCCAGTTGACAGGGATGGGTTACATAAATATAAGAAATATATAGAAATATATAGAAATATTCAACATTTTTGATAGTTCTCTTAGCAATCTAGGTAGTAGGTCACCTGCTTTCTGGGCCTATCTCCCTATTTCTTGTTCCAATTCATTTTCTATTATCTTGCAGACTGTCTGCTTATCCCTACCTAACCCCCAAGCCTCTTTCCAGCTTGACAACCTCTTTCCACTCCTCTCTTAAGTGGATTGCGTTTAAGAAATAATTCCTACCTCAGCCTACTCCCTTGATCCTGCATTCTTTTCCCTTTCCCCCCAGCACTGTCCAAACTTGCAGTCATTTTTTCCATGCGTCTGAAATACTTTAGTCCCTCCTTAGCCTACTTGGCGAGTTTTCATTTGCATACTCGTGGGAAAAATTCATGATGATACAGTCCACCACACTGGCTGTTGTCTGTGCTTGCACAATGTAGATGTGATATGAGAGCTAAAGTCATATTATCTGTGTGTCCACAACACAGTCAGAAGATCATGTTGAGAGAGAGCAGATACCTTATTTGAATGACATTCCTTACGATGGAAAAGAGAAACATTGTTTACAGTCTGATTTGACTTTTCTCCCAGTCATACTCTACCCCTCAACTGTCCAGATTTTTGCAGAATGTCCACATTTTTGCCTCATACTTTTGGTCTGTTCTGCTTAAAATTGTGGTTTTCTGACAAACCACTGACAAATCATTGAGGACTGAAGTCAGAAAATAATGGCAGACATTTGAGTTTCAAACTTCTTATACGTCAGAAAAATTCATGCTAATGCAAAATCTGTTATTCTATCAACTTTCAGAGCTTGTAAGAGCAATATTTAAAAAGCATCCCTATTTTTGGGTGTTTGTCCCCCCCACCATTATTTGTGGCTTTGTCCAGATTTTTTAATCTAAGAGGGTGGGAGGTATGCCTCCAGGTCATGATACTGTCAAGTCCTAGATTCTCCACTTGGAGAAAGAAGTCAAAACTCAAGTCCAAGAGAAGTAAGTGAGTGCTGCATATTTTGACAACATAAATGCACCACCATCACGTTCATGTTATCAGAGTACAAACAAATACAGTCCTGGAGCTCTTTAAAGCAGTTCAAATCTAGTGTTCATTGCTATGGATGTGACAAACATAGCTATCCATCACTGAAAGGCAGAGAGCAAATAGTGGCCACAAAAGAGACCGATACTTAATTTGAACATCTTGGATAGATGTAGCTCCAAAAAACTGAATCAACATTTAATGCACTTTTATTAGTGTTGCTTACAGTAAAATGTTATTTATTATGTATTTGTTATTTTACATTTGCTAACAGGGAAATTCTGACTGGACCAGGTCCATTTTTAATGGAGGCCTGAGAAGAAAAGCTCCAGCATCAAGTTATACAAATACAGTACATCCAGCATGATATACAAAACAGGTTACATCATGTATGCTGAGCATAGTAATATAACAAGAAATTAATAAAACACTCCAGGTAAAAGAAGATATAGAACATAGGTAAAAGACAGTATAATACACAAAACAGGTTTTATCATATATGCTGAGCATAGTAATATAACAAGAAATTAATAAAACACTCCAGGTAAAAGAAGATATAGAATATAGGTAAAAAGACAATGTCAGTTATACATTGGTAAGAGAAGAAAATATATCAAGTAAGATTCTACAGTTAAAAGTACCCTTTCAGATGACCAAGCCTACAGGGAATCAGAGATCCAGCATGTGATCAGAGAGGAGTTTGGGGAGTTAATAGTAGTATGTGTAGGGTTATGTGATACAAGGGCATAACCAGGTACTAAGAAGGTGCGATTTGAGGGAGTTTTTGAATATGGATGCGGAGGGGGCAGTGGACACGGTTAGGGGAAGAGTGTTCCAGTTTCTGGCAACGGTGTGGGAGTAGAGTGCTTTCCCTGCATTAATGTTAGCCTTGGTGATGGAGAGGAGAGATATTTCACTGGATCTTAGGTACTGGTTTGCAGTATAGACAGTAAGTAGGTTGGATAATGAGGGGTTTTTTTTCAGGATATTTGAGAATATTGTATGCTGTGCCCAGCTGGTGATAGTTAAGTAGCTGTGGTAGCTCAAGCCATTTTAGTTCTTTTAGTGCAGTACAGTGATGGGTTCTATAGGTTGAGTTAGTAGCAAACTTGGCTATTTTACTGTAGCATGATTCTAGTTTGTCTAGGTCACATTGTCTGATATGGGTAAAGACTGGTGCTACGTATAATAGAGTTGAGAGGAGGTGGCTTTGTGTAAGAGTGATTCTTGTTTTTTGTGATAGAAAGGACTTATGCCTGTATAGGGAGCCTAGTTTTAGTCTTATGGTATGTGAGATGTGAACATCAAAGTGGAGATTATTGTCTATTTCAATGCCCAGAAGTTTGGTGTGGTCAGACGGGGAGATGGTGGTGCTGTCCTTAGATGTTAAGGTAAAGGAGAGGGTTTTTTTGATCTATTAGGGGTAAATAGTAGCAGTTTTGTCTTTTTGGGATTTAGAATTAGTTGGAGAGATGAGTGATGTGAACTATCTTATTTGTGGCCACACCATTTGGTATTGCTGCCTTATTTTCAGAAGATGGATAGGTGACGTTCAGTCTGATAGATTTGCAAAGTATGCCACCATGCCAAAATTAGGGCCTATTATTTTATTTAACATTTGTTTACCAGGAAAGTCCAACTTGGAATGAAACCAATTTTCAGTGGCAGCCTGGGGAGAAATGCTGCAGATGCATGCCTTTGTAATGTGGGAAGAAACTGGAGAACCCAGATAAATGCATGGAGGACATACAGACTACAAACAGAAGGCATTCTAACCAAGAATCGAACTGGTGAACCTTTTGATGTGAGGTGAGAATGTTATCACTGCACCACTGCACTGCTCATAATTATTGATTCCTTTTTTTTTACTTCAGTGGTCCAGAATTTGAAATTATACCTCTTCTGTAAATCAACTGTATACATTTGGATATAACTGGTCAGCAAAATGTAATTAATAAATAAATCACCCCCACCCCCCACCCCACCCACAGCTTCAAAGTGCAGCAACTATACCAGCCTAATTGTAAAATGGAGCAGAAGAGAAGGGAAGGAGTGAAATACAGTAAACATAGTAATAATATACATTAATACTTGGAGCATAAGGACATACACGCTTTAATTAACATAATATACTCTGGGGGAGGGGCTTGCAAGCCCTTCAGAGCTATGTTGTTTAGAGCCATGCATCCCTAGTAAGATCATCCTCTGAGATGGGGGGATCAAACACTAATCCACATTTTGATCCCTATAAAGGTTCATTAGAGAACCTCACTTTGAATAGAGATACTATGAACCATCCTTCAGGCAGATTTGGGGGCAGTGTTTGCCAGAGAGTGGCTGTTGGCTGAGTGACTGAGGGAGCCTGTCTGGGCTCAGACTGAAAAAAAGCATGAGCCACATGATGTCAGTCAATTAACAAGCAGAAGTGGGACAGAATGTGATGGATGTTACTATGACAGTGGAAACTGGCTCTTGGGTCTTGGAATTTTACTGGTCTTTTGAGGAAGGAACCAGAGCTTGTATGGAAACTTTAAAAGCACCAGGTAAACATAATTGGCCTTTCTTCTACACACAGTATTGGTTCTGAAACCAGATTTCTCTACTGGGGGTGTGGATTTTCTTCTTAGAATAGGCCCTACACGGGTGTTAGGATGCTTACATGAATTGTCTGCTGTCATACACTTATAGTCTGTGCCAGTAAATTAAATAGTTGTCTTAATAAGGATACAAAATGCAGAAAGGAAAACTCTTTCTAGCGTTTGTCACACAACAGGTATTTAGATTATTTGGCCTTCTTGTAGTATGTGGGTGCAGTGTGCAAATGTAAGTACCTGATGATTCTTTAGTTCTTCTGAGTGGCTTCAGGGGGGAAAGTATTGCCTTATTTGAAACCAGGGGGAACTGTTATTTGACTTTTCTGGTAATCATGGATTTTCCACAACAACCACCATATTTCTATACAAGGAATGTACCAGAATACCTTGAGGTCAATAATCATATCTGTGCTTATGCCATAAAATCTGAAGCCACATGTCATGCATGCTTGAGTGAACAAGCATGCATAACATAAAAGGAGGAGAAAGAGAGACTTTAAGTGCCTCCACTTAGATTTTTTCTGATTTTACTGCTTTCTGCATTTGATATGTCATTGTTTTCATTTAACTGCATTTATTTTAACTGTATTTGCTTTAATATTACTAGACATTCAAGTGTGCTAACTTGCACCACATTTAAAGTATTTTTATTACTGTTTTAACTGTTTTTTTCTGCAAAAATCCAAAAAAAAGTTCTAAGCTTGTTTCCCACCTTTCCTGTTACTAGAGTAGTCTAGATACAGATTTGCTGTATCCAGGACTGTTTTGTAAGTTTCTGAGTTCCCCAGACCTTTCTGTGTTAGAAGGAAGCCTTCCAGCTTATCAGTGGAAGTGGTAAGCACTAGGTAGCCTATCTACCACAAGAGGAGTGGTTTTTGGCTCTGAAATTGAAGTTTATTGGCGATTTGGGCAGTTTTTCTATCCCTTCCAACTTTCTGGTTTAAAAGCCTGTGTTTGCATGGGTTTGCATTTATTTAAGCCCTGTGGATCCTGTTTTGGCGTTCTGCAGACTACAAGAGCAACAGAAAGGAGAAAGAGACTTTAAGTGCCTCCATTTTGAATTTTTCTGATTATACTGCTTTCTGCACTTAATTTAAGTCATTTTTTCATTAAACTACATTGATTGTAACTGTATTTGCTTTAATATTGCTACACAGTCAAGTGTGCTAGCTTGCACTGTATTTAAAGTATATTACCAGTGTCAGGAAGTCTGCTCTTCAATTTTTCTCTTAGATCTTGCTAGATCTCTTTTCTCTTGCACTTTAATTAGCTTATTTACCTAGCACTTCATTAGGCTTTTTGTAGCCATTATTGTAGCACACATAAGTGCTATTAGTATTAGACGTCCTATAAGTAAAAAAGCTCCAGTACTTAGTAATGATGACCATCCCTCCTGGCATGTCTAAAGGTCAGTTTCCTGTGCTTTCTCCTATTAACCTGGTGAACTTGGGCATTCTGAGGCAGTGTAGCAACTGCCTCATGTAGACAGACAACCCTCTCCTCTTACCTCCCCACACTTAGACTTGTGAGAGTTGCATTTATATCTCCAAATTGGAAGCCACTCACTCTCCACCCAAGACCGGAATAGTTGGTCAAGAAGAAGTCAACACCTGCACCACACTGCATGGAACACACAGCTCTCCAGAGCACCCACCATCACAGCCCTCACATAAAAACACAAACCACACACCCACCTTCACAGAGGCTCTCATCAGAAATCTACCCAAACAGCAGAGACAACCAAGGCAAAAATGCACTTGACCATCACAACACAGCACAAACCACAAGACACATAGCTCACCTACACAGTGTGCCCCTCAACCTAAGCCCTTAAAGCAAAACAGCTTACTCAATACAATAATCATAGGTGACTCAATAGTGAGGCACACTGATGTCCCATTCACTAGATTGAATAAGGAGAAGGTAACAGTCAGCTGTCTATTAGGTGCCAGAATCTGACACATAACACACGCACTCAGGTCACTCCACAACAAGTACAAGTATGACTCTGTCATTGTCCATGTGGGTGTGAATGACTTGAGACACACCTCCCCAGACTACATGAAAAGAGACATGGTGGAGCTCTCGGATTATGTGGCCCAGGCAGGTATGACCCCAGCCCTGAGCAGCATCCTACCATCGCCCAGAATGATACTGCAGTACAAACAGAAAATAATTTACTTCAACAATTGGCTAAGTTTCTGGCGTCATTCTAAGGGGATCCAGTATCTGTCTGCTTGGGATGACATGATTGACAGACCTTGATGCTTTGACAGAGATGGCCTGCATCTGTCACCCCTGGGTTTCTGGGTACTGGCTAAGGCTCTTGCCACCCCTATAGTGTCTTTTTAGGTGGTGTTCCAAAGAGCAAATTACCACTGTAACAGCTATAAATAAATGCAATGAGGGTTATGCCGCTCAGTGCTAGAAATCTAAATCTCAAGATGCACTCGCTCAAAGCACTCCTCAAAATGGAGAACATCAACATTTGCACTGTAATGGAGACCTGGTTAAAGCAGCAGAAAGCACTCCTGCACTACCAAGCTATAATTAATTCTACACCTTTTGGCCCCAGAACATGGACCGAAGCTACAAATGTGGTGGTGTCTTCATTTTCATAAAGGATATGCACACCTCCAGCCTAGTAGTCCAGCATAATACATCTGAGATACTCCAGGTACAACTAACATTGGGTAAGACAGCAATTCAGGTCATAGCCTGCTATAGGTCCCCAACCATTTCCCAAGACTCTCACTCCACGTTCCTAAGTACCCTGGAAACTATTAAGATCCAACCTAACACTCTCATACTAGGTGACTTCAACTACCCCTCCATCAACTGGGACCAATGCTTCTTGGAATTCGTCAATTCCAATGCTGTGGACCAGCTCATTCTTACCCCCATTAGAGGAAGTAGCATCCTTGACCTGGTTATTACTAGCATGGGCAACTGTTGCTCTACACCAATAGTCAACTCCTCCCTGGTTAGATCCGACCATAAACTAATCACCATGGAAATCCACATCTCACCCACACCCCTCACAAAGGTATCCACCATGAAAAACGTCTCCCAAGCTGACTTTGGACTCCTAAAAACAGAGGTGGCTAACTTTACAGCACCCATGCCAATGGAAAATAGATGCACGACTTCTAAATCATGCACCAATGCACTGTAAGAACACGTACATAAATGCATGGAACTAGCCATACCCAAAAGAACCAAGATGCTCTCTTCCAAAAAAGGAAGCCAATCTGGTGGGCCTCTGCCATTAATAAACTCTACAACAGAAGGAAGAAACTGTTGCAGAAAAAGGTGAAGTCCCAAGACTGGAAAAATTCCCTTATTAGCCTCAACAAAAAGTTGAGATCTCTCATCAAAACCTCCAAAGCCAGCTATGAAGGCAGAATTGCAGCAAATGCTAAAGACAACCACAAGGCCTTCTACAGTTATATCAAGAATCTCCATGGCAATACCCAGGTTTGCTCTGAGTTACTGCACAATGGTACCTCCTATACTGAGCAAACAGATATTGCCAACATACTGGCCGACAGATTCAGTGCCAACTTTACCCCTCTCTCAGCCCCTTAAGGACCAGTCTCAATACTGGGAAGAATGCCAGGCTCCCAGCATTACTGCAGCACAGGTTAAAGATGCATTGTCCAAGACCAAGAATACAGCTTCCATGGGACCCAGCAATATCCTGGCTGTGTTGTACATAAATCACAAAGTGAACTGGCACCAGATCTGTGTGCCCTGTTCACTCACAACCTCACCTACCGAATGGCGCACTGCTACAGCCATCCCTCTCCATAAAGGAGGAGCAACTACAGACCCTGGAAATTATTGCCCTATTAGCCTGATGAGACTGATATGTAAGGCTATGGAGCGCATCATCGTGGACCTAATTAACAAGCATATAGGGAATCTCCAAACTCTAGATCCCTTGCAATTTGGTTTTGTGAAAGGTAAACCATGGCTGCTCAACCTGGTTGACTTCTTTGAGTCAGTCACCAGAGCTGTGAATGAAGGTAAAGCAGTTCATAGAGCCTACCTCAATCTGGCCAAGGTCTCACTCAGGAATTATTGATAAACTCACCAAACTAGGCATCAACCCCTATATCGTTAGGTGGGTTGCAAATTGGCTCACAGATAGAACACTAGCGGACTCCACGTCAGTCTGCCGACCAGTCACGAGTGGAGTCCCACAGTGATCGGTCCTGGGTCCTCTCCTGTTTGGCATCTACTTCTCAGAAGTCCAGGGTAACACAGAGGGACTCTGGTTGACCAAGTTCATGAACGACTGCAAGCTGGGAGCCATTATTAACTCCCCAAGTGATGTAGACATCCTACAGAGAGGCCTCACTGAAACCAATGACTGGTGTCAAAACCATGGCCTTAAGCTTAATGCCAAAAAATACGTTGTTATCCCCTTTGGAAAAAACTCAGTTTCCACTAATTACCCCACTGATGGGAGCCCACTGAACACTGAAGGTATTATAAGAGATCTGGGGACACAGGTTGACAGCAACCTCTCCTTCTACCACCACGTTGCCAATGTGGTCAGAAAGTCCTTCTATGTGGCACATCTCATTACCAAGGGTTTTGCATCTAGGAAGAAAGAGGTCATCATTTCTCTCTACTCTTCCCTCATTAGACCAATCATAGAGTATAATGCCCCATTTGGCATGTATCTCACTAGACAGCTGCAACAGCTGGAGAGGCCACAAAAGTACCTCACGAAGAGGATCCTAGGCCTTAAACACATGTCCTACATGGACAGACTCAAAAAACTCCAGCTATTCTCTGTCTCATATCATCTACTAAGAGAAAATCTCTGCTTGACTTACAAAGCCATGTCTGACCCAGCTCTGATAGAAATGCTACGTCTAAAGAAATCCCAACTACTCCACACCACATACTCCAGAGACCTCAACCTCATTACCACAATCAACAGAACATGCTGGAGGGACAAGTTCATAACCCAGAAACTGCCCATTCTCTGGAATAGACTTCCCATACATCTCAAGCAGAGCACCTCACTGTCCATCTTTTTGATGAGTGGATGGGAAATAGAAAGTTCACCCCGGGGATCACTTCAGTGGCTCTACTTGATAGAGGCACTGGCAACTGACGTTGGGTGGCACAATGCCAGTGCACTTCTATGGGATAGGCTTGTAAAGGCTCCAGAGCCATTAGCCTAGTACACACCTATGAACCTATGAATATATGAACAGACTTACTTAGTTGCTGTGTTCTGAACCTGTCACCATTGTAATAAGGTGAATTAGATAGCCGAGAAAGTGTCTTAGCAGACACAGAAAATCAAAAATTGTAGTGAAGGCATCCTGTTAATGTTGACCAGATGCTTCTTTATGGAATTAGCTCAGTTTCCACCTTCAAAAGAACTGCTACCATGTACTAGGGGAGTCAGAGGTACAGAGTCTGAATGGATTCTGTTTGAAACCTTTGTATTTGAAACGGTGGCAAAGAGCTGTTGTTCAAAGATGACTGACACTTATCATGGCTATAACCTTGGAACTTGCTGGTAGACACCAGCTGTGATAAAATCCATTAAATAAAATATAGAGGATTTCTATATAGTGCAAGCTTGGGAAGTGTCCAGATATAACCATCAGTTATTGTTAGGCCAGGAAGGTAGCCCCTTCAGCAGTCACTGAAGTGAAGGCCCTTCTGTCAGGATACTGGTGAAGCTACATAGACTGCACATTGAAATTTCCTGAAATGTGACTGAGTTGAAGATAGCAGAGCTACAGGTGTAAATGTGGAGTGACAGATATTCTTGCTAGCTTGGCAGATAACAAAAGTCATGGCATGGCACAGGGGATTAGTTGAATAACTTGGCCAAGCTTATTAATAAAATACATAGTGATACATCTTCTTCTTCTTTCGGCTGCTCCCGTCAGGGGTTGCCACAGCAGATCAACTGTTTCCATTTCTTCCTGTCCTCTGCATCTTGCTCTGTCAGACCAACCTCCTGCATGTCCTCTCTCACCACATCTATAAACCTTATCTTAGGCCTTCCTCTTTCCCTGTTACCTGGCAGCTTCATCCTTAGCATCTTTTCCCCAATATACTCTGCATCCCTCCTCTGCACATGTCCAAACCAACATAATCTTGCCTCTCTGGCTTTGTCTGCAAACCTTCCAACCTGGGCTGACCCTCTAATATACTTATTCCTAATCCTGTCCATCCTCGTCACACCCAGTACAAATCTTAAAATCTTCAACTCTGCCACGTCAAGCTCTGACTCCTGCCTTGTTGTCAATGCCACTGTCTCCAACCCACATAACATAGTGGGTCTCACTACCCTCTTGTAGACCTTCCCTTTCACTCTTACTGGTACTCATCTGTCACAAATCACTCCTGACACTCTTATCCACCCACTCCATCCTGCCTGTACTCTCTTCTTCACCTCTCTTCCACACTCACCATTACTCTGAACTCATCCACCTTTGCCACCTCTACTCCCTGCATCCTCACCATTCCTCTATCCTCCCTCTCATTCACACAAATATATTCTGTCTTAGTCCTTCTGACCTTCATTCCTCTACTCTCTAGAGCATATCTCCACCTCTCCAGGGTCTCCTCCACCTGTTCCCTACTCTCACTACAGATCACAATGTCATCTGCAAACATCATAGTCCACGGGGACTCCTGTCTGATCTCATCTGTCAACCTGTCCATCACCATTACAAATAAGAAAGGGCTCAGAGCTGAACCTTGATGTAATCCCACCTCCACCTTAAATGCATCCGTCACTCTCACCGCAGACCTCACTGCTGGCACACTACCCTTGTACATATCCTGTACCACTCTTACATAATTCTCTGACACTCCCGGCTTCCTCATACAATACCACAACTCCTCTCTAGGCACCCTGTCATATGCTTTCTCTAAATCCACAAAGACCCAATGCAAATAGTGATACAAATTAATTAAAACTTTTAATTGTGAGGAAAAGTGAGAATATTAAAGCTTTGACCAATAAGGCACCACTCCTGCAATCTTTAATGCCAGCACAGAACACACAGACACACAAGGTATAAGGTATAGTCTGGGGGCATCATTCTTCCATTTGTTGAATGCAATAGAAAAATGGATGACCTGAAGAATTCCCAGAGATGGAAGAGTCTGGTGGACTTTATCTGGGAGGCATTGTTGAAGGCTTTAAACCTGTCTTAGGCCATAGTGATAAAGAATGCATACTACTCCCTACAACCACCAATATGATCTCAGCCAGACTGAACACCCAAACAGATAATAATTAATTTACTGAACTTTATGGACAAACGGAGATTAGTGAACAGAGCCAAAGAAGGTAGAAAGTTCATACTGGGTAGTCAGAAGTTGTCTGTCTTCCAGTACTATTCATCTGAAGTAAAGGCTCAGAGAAGAGAATTTACAGATGTACAGAGTCTTTAAGTCCCCATTCCCTTCAGTTTTCATGTACCTGGCCAAGCTGCTAATATTGTCTGTAAAGTAGGGTGCAGCTTCCTTATTTCTGCAAAGTAGATTAAATGTCAAGAACATACCAATCTAACTTTGAGAGACAGCAACAGCAAGGCCTGTAAATTAGCTTGCATATCCACTGCAGGTCAACAGACTGAGCATCCCAACCCATTCCAGTTAAATATGCTGTGACTTCAGCTGCTAAGAATAATGTAGGGCCTACTCCAACAGCCCAAGTAACACATACTATTGGCAGATAGGCTCATGTTGTCCAGAGCAACTGCCCAGGAAAGGAGTGATTTGCCAGATGGCTTGCAGCATTGACATCTGAACAATCTGCCATATTAACTGAAGAAAAGCTCCCAGAGCATAAGAGAATACTGATTATCTAAATCAATTGAGTAAGATACCCATCAAACCTAATACCATGTTTGTAGGAGACTTTAATTACCACTCAGCAACTAGCAAACATATACATCCACAAATAAATATGCCCAGACATTCCCTGTTTGTAAATAACTTCTCCTAGCATAAATTTATTCCTGTCTCTACCAAGAGTGAAACCCTCCTTGAATTTGCCTTAGAAAGTATTCCCTAGCCTATTTCACCCCACTTGTGTCTACTTTCTCCACCTATAAAAATGCAGTGCTTCAGGATTATTTTAAAGCCATGTTAATACTATATACAGATACCTGGGAAAAGCACAACTGGCATATTCCCCTGAGTAAACCAATTTATAATGCTGCCCTTGCCTTGGCATACTCCTTAGAATCCTGCTCCATAAAAAGCAGAAGCTTAGAAGAGTCCATTTCAATTTGCCAGAAAAACAGTAAACAATGCAGAAAAAATGTATGGTTGAACACCCTTACAAATCATCTCTATAGGAAGCAGAAAAAAGCATGACTGTAAAAAAACTGTTGAATGCCATAAAAGCAACATAAAATCAGTAAGCAAGACACTCGGGCATACAGATAGAGAATGAAAAGGCAGTTGTAAACTGTTCCAACCTCAAAACCTTTTTTTGCTGTATTGTGAAACTCAGAAGTAACACTTAGTTCTATCCCAAACCTATATCCAATGGTGTATCCCACTCTGACTCAGAAACTATAAATAATATCCTTGCTAATGCATTTATCACCTGCTTTATGTCTCCTACATAACCCATCTCCTCCGTGATCTCCCCCTTGATTGTATCACCTGTTATCACCCTTGATCAATTGACATCTGCTCTTTCCAAAAACTGAAAACACTGGCTACATGGGTTATGACAAAATTTCAGTCTCTCTTCTTGCAAGTGTCACACAGAATACAACCCAACCTTTCCTAAATTGATTTAACATCAGCATCTTCATAGGTTATATACACAAAATTTGGAGAACAGTCACAGTTGTCCTCCACCACAAAGACAGCCTCACAATAGACACCAATGACTACAGGCCTATCAGTATGACCAGCATTATTTGCAGATCTATGGAATGCTTTATCTCTGAACTTATTAACAAAAATATAGCTGGCCTCCAGATCCTCAGACCAAACAAAAGTGGATTTGTTAAAATCAAATCATACTTACTCAACCTGGACAACATTTGATAAAGTCACAGAAAAATTAGATGATAGCCACACTGTCTCTACTGTCAACAGTGAACTTACTAAAGCCTTTGACATAATTTACTATGCAGTTATCCTAAACAAACTCTTTAGTTGCAATAATAACTCTTAACATTATCTGTTGGATAGCTACTTAATTTATGAACTGAACTACCATAGTCTAGCTATGGCACCTATGTCTCTAATAAAAACAAGTAACCTGTAAATGGTTTATCTCTCAGGCCCATGCTTACACTTATCAAGGGTAGGGTCTATATTAGAAAGATGAAACGTCAAGACAGTGAACGTGCTTAGATCGACCCGAAATGATTGAACCTGCTAAACCTCAAATGGCCAAAACAGCAATTTTTTCCCAGTAAAAAAAAAAAAATGCTGGGCCATTGTTGGGGTTTTGCCATTTCCTCCACTGTAGTACAATCTCTCAGAGTTGGTATATTTAAGTAGGGGGGTATGGGGGTGACAGCCCCCCTCATTGGGAATGGGGTGGGGTGAAGCCCCCCACTTTAATTTATGTTTAGATTTTTTTTGTGTGTGTGTTGGCCCAGTGATTTTTTTTTCCCAGGGAATAATTTGCTGTTGTGGCCATTCAAGGTTTAGCAGGTTTGATCATTTTGGGTCAGTCTAAATGTGTTCACTGTTCTGACGTTTCATCTTTCTAATATAGACCTACAAGGGTATCAGGACTTGTCAGATATTTGGGATACATAGCTAGGCTTAAAAAGGCCATTAGCCTGGTAAACACCTATGAACCTATGAACCTAATGTCCTCTAATCATGAGAACATTACTAATAGCATCACACAGGGTTCAATTTTAGATCCCTTCTGCTTCACATTTACTCCTCAGTGGTAAAAATCAGGTCTATGAGTAGCCAGTTCTATGAACAACTGTAAATTGGATGCTGCTGTCAGATTACTCTGTTATATCCAAATTCATTAGCAAAGCCTAAATCAGACTAACATCTGGTGTGCTAATCATGGACTCACTCTCAATGTGAAGTATGGTATAGTAATCTTTAGTGAGATTTCTATCTCTTTGCCTTTTTACATTGTTAGCATTCCTTTTAAAACAAGTCCCATTATTGGAAACCTGGGCACCCATATTGACAATAAACTCTCTTTTGAATACCTGCTTGTTCAAATTGTGGTCAAAATCTTCTTCTGACTGACTCAGCTTATCTGTTGTGGTATCTTTTTGAAGATCAAACATGTTCTTGTTGTCCCCTTTTATTCTTGCATGGTAAGACCAATTATCAAACACATACTCATTCTTTGTAATTTTTATGACAATAAAAAGGATGTGTAGTAGTGATTGCTCTCAATTTTATTAATTGGAAGGTAGAGAGTTCAAAGAAAACATTTCCTTTATATATGATGCAAAAGGTCGTCTACAGAAAATGAAGTCATTGCTGACACAAAGGAACACAAAAGGCCAGCCTGTGAGTTTTGACTTAAACACTGGCAGTAGTATAGCGGTGACCAATCAACAGAAAATCAGATAGCTCAGAAACATGATTTTATAACTAATTTAATACTGAAAATGTATACAGAAGAACATTTAAACTAGCGGGATCTGCAAATATGAAAGTTGCATGTATTGAACCAAAGGAAGTATTACTTTTGAAGACAATTAAGGCTTCTGGCTCAGCTTGCTTGTTCAAAGTTGGCTAAATAAAATTCATGTAAACTGGGGAAAAAGAAAGGCATATAAACTCTGAAATCGAAGCTTCTGAAAAGGTGCTTATGAAACATGAAACTGTATTCAAAATGTTGTATCAAAAGGAATCACAGTATTCATACTCCAGCAGATACCAAACTTACATTTTTTCAGACGGAGATTAATTCCTTATGCTAAACTTTAAAGGGCCAAAGCAGCAAAGCCCACCATGCTCCTGCAGCAGTTGGAATGAATAACGGCACCAAAAGATAAAACAATCTCAGTATCTGCTCTCTGATTAAGTCTTTTGCAACTTTAGACTAAAGCGCTTAGATCGAATATAGTGTTATGTTCTACACATTTGGTGTTTTGGTGCTGTTTACACTGAGATTATTTTATGCCATTATTCATTCCAGCTGCTACCATGATTCACTTGATGAGCACGGTGTGGTTTTTTGCTGCTTTGGCCCTTTAACGTTCGCAGCAACTCTTATGCTAAACTTACTAAGGTACAAAAAGGAATAAACAAACTGTTAATTGAGAAAATACTCCTGTAAAGTTTTCAAAATAAAGGACTCCTCTGGCACCTCTACTGAAACCCGAGAGTCAATATTTTGAAGAAAGGTGTAAAAAAAATTAGATGTGAACTTGTAGAAATAAGACTGCTGAAGCTATGTTGGTAAAGTTATGACAGCAGGCTTATTTTCAGCAGAAATGTATATATTCAGAAGGCTGAGATCCACTTTTGTCATGCTTTTGTCAGATCTGAATGCAAAATTATAGAGGAAAAATATGTTCAGACTTTCAATAAGCATTCAAGGTTGAGAAGTTTAAACCTGGAGATGACGCCTTTGTGAGAAACTGCGTTTATGGTCCTAAATGGATCTTGATATAATGCAGTTGTTCAGGACCCACATCTTATACATCTGTTACTAAAGAAGGGATGATGACATGATCCACAGCCCATTAAATATCCATGTCTTATATTGTCTTTACTGGCAATACTTCATGCATGAATGTGCATGTTGATCAAATCAAACTAAGATTCACAGGAACCAAAGTAGTTTGCAAACCTGGGAAAAGAGAAGATTTTATAAACAGCTCACATATTCTGGCAAGTTTACTACTTGGGATGTTTAATATACTTGTGGAGGTTGCAATAAAAAACTCAACTTGTACCTGCTATGGCTGAAGCCATTTAAAGAATTCTCATTTGTGAGTTTTGTAACAAAAAGCAGATATTCTTGAGATTTGCCTGTTGCCACCCCGCCTATACATTCTCCTTATGAATGGTTGTTACCAGCTCATTTAAAAAAAACTATGTTAGACAGTTGTAAAACCTCTTTTTGTTTTCCTGAGAAACACCAATAATGCGCTTTGGTTAAAAAATGTGCTCTGGTTTCACCAAAGGTCTAGCAGTCTATCTAGACCGTCTTAGTTAGAAAATGGCAATGAAACTTTGAAAAGGAATATTGATGTCTGATTGTTTTTAAATTCTTCAGAGAAAATGTAAGAATGTACACTATTACATCAAATAGTTGCATGTCCATAGTTCTATACAGGGATTTCTTACCATGTGATGGAGTGTGCCTGTTCTTGGCTATTAAATGGTTAACTTTACTGGCATGCATCGTTACAAATAAACAATACTTTATGAAGTAGATTTAATTAAATTCCATTCCTAGCTTGTTCTTAGAGTTTTACTCATATTAGCTAGCAGCTATAAAGCTGCATCTAGAAGCTTGTCATTTACTAAACCATGAACACTGGATTGCTTTTGCTGCTGTTAGCTTGAAGTTCAGATATTAACTCTTTTTAGGAGACTTGGACTATTTTGTTACATATACAGCATTATGTCTGTAAGACAGCATGGCGACATCTCAGGCAAGGGACAAATAAATTGGTACATGGTCTACATCAAAATCCCATGTAGCCATGACAAGAGATATCATAAGAACTTAATATGTATGGTCTTAATGAAAGGAGATGTGGATTTGGGGAATGGGTATAAAATAAATGTTTTGAAGTAACTGAAGGAAACTCTCAGACTCAAAGTGCAGACATCTTTAAAACAGACAAAAGTTGAAGATTCAAAGTGAATAGTTCATGATAAGGATGAATTATTTAAATGAAAAGAAAGTGTATCTTTAAAACAGCCATCCTGTTGAGAAAGTAGGGTCAAGTGTAATACTTCAGAATGTAATTGTTACACATTAAGCAACTTTTATTATTTCTTTGCACACATTGCTTACCTCAAATCATGCCCAAGATCAGCATATCCAAGCAAAATAAACCTATGTTTCATAAAGTATGATAACCTTCCCCACTCCAGTTGTGGGCCATTTTCAAAATTAGGAATCCACAAGGTCAGGTGTGACTTTCAAATTTGTGCCTTGAGATATCAGTTAGTAGAGACAGGCTGCATCGAATAAAATAATAGAACTTTGTCCATTCCAGCTGTGGATCACCTTGCCAAAAAAAAAGGCATCACTATGGTACAGTGAATAATGTTACATTTCTTGTGCATGCCATTTAACTTTGCTCCTTTGTCTCTCTCCTCTTAGTCCACCCTACGCCCTCTTTAGACCATTCTGCCTACTTACAGTTAGCTGTAGTAACTATTTTCTCCTCATCTTCCCTGCTTTCATTCTGTTTTCCATCATTCTTCCTGCCTACTTCCTATCTTTTCTTCAACTACTCTGTTCTTCTGGGTCCCACAGGCATCTACTTCCTTTGTTGAGCTACAGTATTTCCTGCTGGTGCTTGCCATTAATTGCTAGTGCTTGGGTCTCTTAGCCCCTGCCTCTGAGACCCAGGGTACTCTGTAATGAGCATCAATCCAACTATCTACTCAGTCCTTCATCTCTGTCCCTGACTGATGGCCACATTTCACATACAGTACCACCTCCATTTCACTGTCCCCATTTTTTAAGTGTTTAATAAGGAGGCCTGGGTAGGCACATCTTTGTTAAGGTTAATCATTTTCAGTTGACGGCTCCTTTATAGCTTTCATTCTGTGCCCCACAACTGATGCACCGTAAGATCAACTCTACCATTATAGCTGCTTTCTGCTAATGTCACTTCATCTACCACTGCTCTTCAAATTATCATCACATAATCAAATTGCTCCTGCTCTCACACCCCCATCTACCTATTTTTAACTAATTAAAAACATCTCAGGTTTATTTACCAAAATAATGAAGCTCCCAGTATCAAAATGCCCTATCATGCAATTAGTCATATTATCAATATTGAACCTATTTGTTACTGTTAACATAGTTCCACAGAAAAGATCCACAACATCACTCCATGTGTCAGCATTGATTCCATTATGTATACCACAAAACACTCAAACTGATGAGTTACTTGAAAGATTTGACTTCAAAGCCCTCTGCATTGAACAACAGCTGTGATTTCTTGTTCTAATATCCCCAGCTCAGCATAGTTCTAGAATTGAGCTGTCATCTTGTAGGTACATGTGCCACCTGCTAGCTTGTATGTTGATATTATTAATATGGTTGATGTCTTTTAGTCTCTTTTAATACAGCCTTATATCACAGAACCAGTTTAGTTAAACGGGCAATCATATTTTTAAGTGGAGACAACACTAGTACACCTTAAACAAATACAACTCACTCCGAGGTAAAAGACCTTTGGGAAAGTTAACTCTCTGCAGAGTTGGCTTATATTTGATCATCAAACTAGAATGATGTCATCAGTTTTTGATAGGTGTCAATAATATATTTTTTGTAACATATTACTTAATTTAAATGTTGCATGAAAGTTCGGCAGATGTCTGGAAGAGAGTAGCAGAAAATTATGCAGATTTCTGGAAGGGTGTAGCAAGGTCTAATAGTTAATATTATTATTTAGGTTCCCAAAAATAACTGACTTTCTAAGTAATGTGCATAATCACAGTGTACTCTACTGGAAAAGAGTAGAAATGTATATAAAATATATACCTGTGCAAATGTATGTTTTAATAGTAGAAGCTGAAACATATAGAGTTAACTTGCAAAACTTCAAGAAAATAAAGTTGGAATAAAAGTATTTTGCAATTGTGTTTCAGTGCAGCAAGCAGACACAATATCTGGAGCTAGACGTTTTTCTATTGTCTTGAAAGTAATTTTAATTACTCGGTTTAAAATGCAAAGTGTTTTATTGATTCCTAGCAGATGCACATCTGAGAGATATGTACTTCTCACACAGAGATGATAAAACTCTGTTGGTATCTGTTAGCCTGGGAACTGAAGGCAGGTGACAAAGAGTGATGTCATCCGAGCTAACCCAGCAGTAATGTTGATTATTAATTTAAGAACTCTCTCAGAGAAAGAGTGTGCATTTTGTATTTTGTCTTGGACCTAGCAAGAACATCCACTCATCTGCATTTGCCTTGCTCCATAAGTAAGTTGTTTAGGGCATAGTATCTTTTAGATATAGATAAGAATACAGTAAAGATTAGTTTAGTTGTTTTCAATATTTATTTGAAACTGTCCTGCAATGTTATTTTAAAATATTTCCTTTGATTCTGAACTCTGTAGTTAGTAGTTACTGTGTTGTTTGAGTATTGTCTTGTTCTTTTATTATTTATTATTACATATATTTAAACCTTTTAATTGTGGTTGATTTGTTTAGAGATATTTAAGCTCATAGAGTACTTGCATATGTATTTGGTGACACTGTACAGTCCACTCATAAATAACCTTGAAAGTCTTGGTCACACTTACCATTTGGATAATAGTAACATTACACAGTAGGATTGGACACCCTTTGGTAAGGGCCTTATAGTAGCTAAGTAAGGGTGGCTGGTGGCAGCTGGTACTACCGTATAGTCTGGGCAGAAGGGGGCATAGCTAGTAAACCTGTGCCAGCCTTTCCCAGGTGTGTGTTTGTGTTTGTATATAAATAAAATCTCAAAGTGTGCATGTGTCAGCTACTTGGGCAGGGACACAAAGCACTGGTTGGACAGAGATGGTACTGGAGGTCTTAGCTTGGCCACTTGGCTGAGATTTTAACCTATAGCTCTGCCAGTGGGGAGTCTTATTGGTGATCTGGAGAAAGAGGGAGAAACCAGCCCCAAACTGACTGTGATCTCTGTGTGCTCTTAAAGGAAATTGTACTTTATTGTGTGTGTACTTGTCATCCTCCCAAAGTGTGCATCCCTCACTGGTGCTAATGGTGAGGATTGAGGCTCCTTGATTACTGGGCCAGTGCAGGGGCAGCACGTAAGGGTTTCTTTGTTAACTCTGCATCTCTCAAAGCTGCATTTTAGTTAGGGATAATCCTTTATAAAACAGCCCTTAGCTGAAATCCTAGGTAGCACTGCTCCAGGTTTGGTTTAGCTGAGTAGAATTGGTGAGAATGGGAAATGCTGCTTAGACTGCCTTAACAAGCAGATTTGTTTTAAGATAAACCAACCCTGCCCCTTAGAGGTTTATACTTTCCAGCCAAGTTAAACAACAAAGACAAGTCAGCTTTGTGAAATGATTTTGTAGCTTCCTTACTAAGCACCAGGGGGGGGGTGATTGTTGCTTGTGAACTTTTTCAAGTTATTGTGGGTCAGTCCTGTATCTATAAATTCACTCTTTTTTGTTAATCTTGGTTATGCTACTAATATGGTTATAAATTATGTTTCAAGATTGAAACAGGTCTACACAATGGTAGCAGTAAAGATAGTCTTGACTACTAAAACTGCCTCTTTCCACAAACAGGGGTGCTTCTGTCTGTCTCTCTATGCTTCCTTTAGCACCCTCAGCTGGGCCAAAAATATGTCTGGGTAAGTATCTGTGCCAACTGATTTACCTCCTGGGGAAGGGACTTTCTTGCTAATGTTCTTATTTTGTCTGAGGGCACTGAAGCAAATGATTTCTATTCCTTATCCTTAGTAAAAGCACAGTTTCAACCCCCAAATGTAGGTCTGCCTCATAGGCCTCCTCTTCTTCCTGATTTCCCATCTGAGTTTTTATGGAACAATGATTCCACCCTCCTCTGTTTAACTGATAATCCATAGCACTTATGTTGCAATGTCAATAATGTAAATCCTATTTTTAGCAAGAATGTAAATCCTATTTTTAGTTTAATTATTATTTATACATAAGCCTTAACTTGTTCATTGGTTCATAGGTTCATAGGTTTTCGCTAGGCTAATGACCACAAGGGCCTTTTTAAGCCTAGTTTGCATCCCAAATCTCTGACAAGTTCTGGTACCCTTGATGAGTGTAAGCAGGTGCTTGGGAGATGAAACCTTTACAAGTACGGGTCTGAGAGATGAACCATTTACAGGCTGCCTATGTGCATTAGAGACATAGGTGCCAAGCCAGGGATGAATTTCCTGTTCCCCATCCAATTGTCCAAGTTACACTTGAATTGGGTTAGGGAGGAACCCTTGTTAGCTATGTTTCTCTAAATCAGGTAACAGCATTAGTCTGTTGTGCCTGTAAATGTCTGAGACAGTCTTGGCCTGCCATAGGCTTTTCTCTCATCTTTTGCCACAGTGATGTGCATTGAATTCTCACAACACAAGCATATTTGGACTATGTAAACCAAAGTGGTTTGATCTGTAAGAGAAATCAGGATGAGGTTGATCCATTTTGAATTCTCAGGTTCCTTACTTACTATAGTATTACATATTCTGGAATATGATCTATAAGGGGATATGTAATGAGTGAAGTAGACTGGACAAATCAGAATATCCACAACTGGCTCAACCAAATCTAGTTGTTTACAAAACAGGTTTATATGCCTTTTCTGTTTTATCAGGGTTTTCATACCAATTGTTTAAGTCTCTGAGATCAGGGGTTAGGTTCCAATCCCCTGCAGTGATCAGTTTACCTTCCTCAAGTTTCACCATGTATGGCAATTAAGGTTGAATCTCCATCATGGTGATTCTGGGTGGAGCATAAAGGCTCACCACCATGAACTGATGCTCTTTATAATTAAAATGAACCATAAACTATCTCTCTTGTTAATACTTTATATATTTTAGTACCAAGAGTACAAGAAATGCAGATCTCAGAAAACACATGTCTTCTAGTGTACCATTTTGGAGCAAAGAGGATGATCTCTCCCTAAAGCCTTATGTATTAGTTTCTGGTGCTCTGATTTTTGTGAGGAATATTTCTTACAAACATAAAATATACCTTGTCCATGCTTCTAAACTGCTGATGGGGAAAAGATATTCTCCAGACTAAATGCTGGCATTTGAAACCACCCCTCCACAGACATACGAACCCATATACACCCGAGGCTTTTAAGCATGCTCTCAATGACTATATTCTTAAGGATGCCTAGTGCACCTACCACCCTGACAATGGTTTACACCAGGCAATGATTCAAGCATTGTCCTGTATCATTACATGTTGCTCTAAGTATTATCTGACACTTCTCTGCTGTATATATATATATATATATATATATATATATATATATATATATATATATATATATATATATATATATATATATATATATATATATATATATATATATATGTATGGGTCTACTTCAGATGATCGACATTCATTTGGTCGACAGCTCATTTGGTCGACAAACAGTATTCAAGGCACTTAACAGGGATTTGCCCCCTCCCCAATGTTGTGCGACCCTGGAGTTGATGTATATAGTTGGGGGGTGTGGGAGGCACAACCCCCCATATTTTCATTTAAAATGTGTAGTTTTTCTTGTATTTTCATGCCCCCACATCCCCCCAACTATATATATATATATATATATATATATATATATATATATATATATATATATATATATATCATCTCCAGGGTCACACAACATTGGAGAGGGGTGCAAATCCCTGTTAACTGCCTTGAATACTGTTTGTCGACCAAATGAGCTGTCGACCAAATGAATGTTGATCAAATGGTCTGTCGATCTTCTGAAGTAGACCCATATATATATATATATATATATATATATATATATATATATATAAATTCACTTCAGAAGACTGAAAGCCCAAAATCTTGAATTTCAAAAGACTGAGATCAAAATCTTGAAAGTTCAAAATACTGAAAATTCAAAATACTGACTCTCAGAATACTGAAAACACACAGGATACCAACACTTACTATATTCCAGAACAACTACATACAGAAACAAATAAAAGCTAAACTGTTTACCACTTCTCCAAGTATAAGCAGGGGGCAAGCCCCCCCCTACACCCACCATGTGGGGGGCAAGCCCTCCACACCCCCTGCTACTTAAATATATCAACTCCAAGATCGCACTCCACAGAACAAAATTGCAAACATACCATTATGTGTTTCATGACTGCCTGTTGTAACCGTAGTCATGTTCCCTTCTAACTTAGTATACCACAACATAACTCATGTTAGTGTAGTGAAATGCGATCTCAGAGTTGCTATATTAAAGTAGCAGGGGGTGTGGGGGTGTTCCCCCCACATGTGAGTTGCAGGGGGGAGGCTTGCCTCCCTGCTTATACTTGGAGAAAAGTAATTGCCTTCTATTTGTTTCTGTATCTTGTTTTCAGTATTTTGAGATTCAGTATTTGAGATTCAGTATTTTGAGTTTTCAGTCTTTTAAATTTTCAGGATTTTGGTCTCATTTTTGAAATTCAAGATTTTGGTCTTTCAGTCTTCTGAAGTGAATCCATACTGTGTGTATATATATATATATATATATATATATATATATATATATATATATATATATATGTATATATACGTACATAACTCTTGCTTGTAGCTCATGTTTATAACCCATGTTTTTACCATTGTATTTATACTTGTTAACTCTTGTTATTACCAGTGTGCTAGTACTCAGACTTTCTTAAGCTATGACATGTTTTTTTCCCAATTAAGCATCTTTTTTCTATGGTTATTTTGTGTTTTATATAATGTGTGCTACTACTGCTCAAGGAGCCCAGATCATGGATGAAAATGGTCAGTGGACTAGCCCACCTGCCCAGTGAAGAAATGGTAAGTAAATAAACATGCACATACATATATATATATATATATATATATATATATATATATATATATATACCTGTCTGTATCCCTTTTTGCATCTTCATCTTCAGTATACTTTTTGCTGTGACTGTTTGATATGAATCACTGGTAAATATGTCACTAAACAGTGAGAAATTATAGTAAACAAGCGATTTGTATTACTTCCTTTTTACTGGTTTGTTTATTTATTTATATACTTCATCTTTTTATGGGGTTAGTGACCCACTTTTTCAACCATATTAGAGTATGGGCATAAGAAATGACTGGAGGAGCGATCATATAAGCAGCCATAAGAGTTGCTTGTGTCTGATGGTGTCATGGACACCTCATCACCACATCACCACATCACCCATTTATCTGAAATACATGTTCCTTTAAACATGCTGACAAATGCTATTGTCTTAAGGATGGGAAGCAACAATTGATGTCCATCTCAGTTCTGGTTCCATGCTCATGTAAACTTCCACTTGTTTTGAACCATTAAGGCCATAAAACCAGAAACCACCATAAGGGCATGTTATCTGCTGTTCACTCCAGTTCTCCTTTGCCTGGTTCTTTCAGCACTCCTGAGAAGTTGTATTCCACAAAGCTGGATCATCTAAGTTGCAGTCAGGGCTTCAACCTTCTCTGCCACAGGCCCAGACATTCTGTAAGTACAAAAATAAAGTTAACAGCTAACAGGAAGCAGATTATTTTAAATTAGCGTCAAACCTGCTGTATTCTCCAACAAAGCAGTAATGTACTGCTTGCTAAAAGAAGAACTAACCTCGCAGTTTGGTCTGGGAAGTTGCTCTTTTCATGGGCTCCTGAAGTGATCATTTCATATGCAGTGTATGACTTGCAAAGAGGAAATGTGGCTATCATGTTAATTCAGTCTTGGGGAAGGAATAATTGGCTTGCATCTCAAACTGCTGCCTCTGGCAGTTAGTAGCAGAGAAGACAGACACATCTGCATTGCAATGTTGGTAAGAGAAATGAAATGACAAGCAGCAGTGTCTGAAGTTAACAGAAATGAACAGCTCAGCTCAAATCACTAAATAAGGAATAGAACATGCTTCTGCAAACGTTCAGAAAAAGTAGATTCTTTTTTAAACCAGGAAGAAAAAGCTTTTTTTTCCCTACCCTTTCACTTTTCTTAATAATGAGCACAGCGGTTTCTTTTTTAATGTAAGAAGCTTAGATGTATGCCTGGTCGAAAAGTACAACGTGTCATTTCACTTGTGATGTCTACAGGCAAACAGACCCAACTTGCGAAGCGGGAACCATCTTACCTGCTGCTCTCTTAATTAATTCAGGAGCAAATCATGCAAGACTAGCTTGTGCAAAAAGCTGTGCAAAACCAAAAATAGGATTTTTTTGGTGCAGGTGGCATTTGTTGCCATGTTTCTCAGTCATATTCTTTATTTAGCATAAAGGACAAAACTGTTCTTTTCTAGGAGACTCTTTCATACTATGACCATCAAATCCCCCTATAGCCTACATGATAAAAGAAGCAGATGATTTAAGGAAAACATAAGTTATGTGCAATTGTTTAAGTCTGTGTTAATGCAGTACAGAAGCTAAAGTAATAAGCTGTGAACAAGCCTGGTAAACTGATCTCCTAATGCTCGACTTTACATCTTCATTTTGCATCCAACGTGGCTCTAATCAAATAAGTCAGTCTTCTCAATTCTCCTCAGTTACCCCAGATGTTGCGTGTGTCCAGTGATCATTGCCTGTTTAACACAGTAATAAAAGAAAAACAAAAGAATGCTAGATAAGAAATACATATATAAATAAAAACTGTCATCATTGAGCTAAAAATACAATTTGCTGTGATGACTTTATGGTGCTATGTTCTGTGAGGCAAAGGTAAACATAGTTCAAGAATAAATAAAGGATGTAATATCAATAAAAAGTATATCAAGCAATCTCAATATCTCATACTTCTAGATGATTGCATTACTTCAGCTTCATTTTATTAGCAAGATTCTGTATAACATGTTTGCATTGCTGGTGTATAATCTGGACATCACAGTCTGGGGATAAGAATTTATGCCATGGTTTACAAATCCATTAGCCTGAGAACTCCATATTACCATTGCATTGTTTCTTGTTGACATTTGTGGGGACTTCTGAGTTGCCTTCTTTTTTCAAAACTTTTTAGGCAGTTTTTAGGAGGTTGTTCTTAAGCTTCTATCCTTTAGTATCTTTTGTGACTCAGTTTTATGGTTTTTTAATATATTTCTGCCATCTGTCTTGATTCTACACAACTGTAATTCGCTATTCTGACCTGAAAGAATACAATACAGCTGCTGGAAAATTGTGTGGGAATAGACCCCTCGTAATTTCTTCTGTTATATTTATGGCAATAGTGTTACAGGGTTGTGGCATTAATTAGGAAATATTTGTACTCTTCCTGATTCAGTTCTTATTCAGACTGTATAAACCTGACAAACTGAAGAGACAAATTTGCCAAGTTATATTTTTCTTTGTACAATGCTGCATCTAGTTGTTACATGTCACAGCTATTCATTTATGCCTCACTAATCTATAATTCAGGGGATAGCAGATGATTCTCTACTTATAGTTAACAGCTGATATTGAGAGACCCTACTCATGTTGTTTTATGCTCAGTGGTACCACCACCTTTGTCTACCTCCTAGTTTTCAGAGACCTGACTTTCATCTTCTCTAGGTGTTCCTTTGTTTATCTTAGCATCAGATGCTGTAAGTTGGGATGCTCAGTGGTACCACCACCTTTGTCTACCTCCTAGTTCTCAGAGACCTGACTTTCATCTTCTCTAGGTGTTCCTTTGTTTATCTTAGCATCAGATGCTGTAAGTTGGGATGCTCAGTGGTACCATCACCTTTGTCTACATCCTAGTTCTCAGAGACCTGACTTTCATCTTCTCAAGGTGTTCCTTTGTTTATTTTAGCATCAGATACTGTAAGTTGGGTAGGAGAAGAATGTTAATTTTACCCACACATCTGAGTTTAATGAAGGACTTTTAGGATTTGATTTCATTTGGATTTGCAAGGCAGTACCAGTGTAACTGTATGTATTAACTATAAAGTCACTGTACTACCACTGACACAACAAATGCTCAGTTACCTAATCTTAGAAGACTGTGTTCATGTGACTCCTGCTGGTGGCCCATGGGAGTCCTTTCTGTTGCCATCTTTGTTTAAACACCACCCAGTGTCATGCATGCAGCCGTATTACCTACAGGATTTATGTTCCTCCATCCCACATATGAGAAACCACCCTTACTCCTGCTTAGACCTATCCTATTCCCATACAATGGTTGGTCGCTGGTGGTTTACATCTGTTGCTAAATTCAGATATCCTACTGTTTTTTTCAAACACCTTTATTGAATTATCACTTGTGACATAGACAAATTTATATTCATATAAAAGTAATCAATCTATATTAACATACACACATTATACTTCACATATACTGCTAGATATCCTGCCTTGTGGATGGTGCAGATGTCTGAATGGGATGCAGATATAAGCATTCTATGCCACAATGCTGAATGTGCTTGATCAGATGTAAATAAAACCAGATGAAGCTTCTTTTATGAATGCATGTCTGCTAGCTGACTACAGCAATATATCCATGTATGCTGTGGAATAGTCAGGAAAAAAAAAATTAGAGAGTAAAGCAAGAGGGAACTAAATATGCAGGAAAGGATGGCAACAATTACTGTTACCTATTACAACCGCAAAACCGCAATTGCACGAATATGGAAATGTCGACACATATTGAGCGAACCGCGAAAACACCAAACGTCCTGAAGCACAAAATTTGAAATGTTGAATCGTCATAGTTGGCTCTTTGAAGTAAGTGTGCCATAGTTACAGACCTTAGGGTTTGGGTGCGGGTTAAGGTAAGTGCATACATAGTAATATATGTGAGATTTAGTTTAGGTTTAGAAGTAGGGTTTTGTTAAGTGTATGTATGTGGATTATTTATTTTGTTTGGGTAGGTAGTATGTAAGCAGGTGGTGGGGTTGGCCAACTATGCCGATTTGACATTTTGAATTTCACTGTTCAGGCCATTCGGTGTTTTCGCGGTTCGCTCAATATGTATCAACGTTTCCATATTTGCGTATCTGAGGTTTTGCGGTTATGGTATAGACCCACAATTACTATGGTGCAATAATAAAATAGGTCCTAAAATGTTACAGTCTAGTTGGTAGTTAGTGAATGAAATATGGGGTAATAAAAGAATAAACATTTACTGTTTTTGGAATGCATGCATGTGGAAACAACTACTTTAAGCTGCATTTCTTGGTGAAATAATCCCTCATGTCAATAATAACAAGAAATAATTTCTTGTACTGTGTGCATATTTATGATGATTGGCAGCTCTGCAAAAAGCATTAGTGAGGACTATAGAACGAATGTGTGTCTAAGCCAGGTGTAGAACAAGATATATATAGAAAGATGATGGTGGAATGTAGAAGTTCAGGAAGTAATCAAAAGAAAGAAAGAGTGCAGGAAAAAGTGGGGTACAAAGAAGATGAATAAGGGTAAGAAGGAATGCTGGTTGTCCAACAAAGAAGCTAAGAGAGGAGTTGCAGTAGCAAAGAACAAGGCATCATAAGTACTTCCTTAGTTTCTGGAAACTGGTTCAGTAGGTGACAAAAAGAAACTCCTATCAGGTTTCAAGGCAAATGCAGAAAGATAAAGAATATAGTCAGACACCCTTCATAAGGGATGCCAGCACCAATCATTAGTCCATAGGATATCAAAGTCAGATGGAAGGAGTAATTCCAGTAACTTCTGAATGAATAAAGCCCCACAGAAGAAGCGGTATTGCCCCAAACACAGTCTACATTGAAAGAAGAGGAGGAGCCCACCCTAGAAGAAGTAAAAGCAGCACTAAGGAAAATAAAGTCAGGGGAAAGCAGCAGGCTCAGATGTGGTGACAGCGGTTATGATCAAGATGTTGTGTGAGATAGGGGAGAAATGGCTCCTGAGAGTACTCAAAGCAATATGGAGAGAGAGAGGGGTGTATCCTGAATGACTGGAAAATATACATACTATTGCTAGTGTACAAGAACAAAGGGAACATCCAGAATTGTGGGCAGTACAGAGGTATCACATGCCTGTCATACTGAATGAAAGTTCTGAAGAGGGTGATTGATTAACAAAAATGCAAAGTAAGATGGGTGACGAGCAGCTCGGATCCAGATCAGGATGCAACACAACCAACTGGATGTTTGTAGTGAGAGAGATAATTGAGAAGAAACTGGAGATGAGGAAAGAATCCAGCTGTGCATTCCTAGACTTGAAGAAAGCATATGACGAGGCCCCAAGAAAGCTTGTTTAGACAGTCCTGCAGTGGTTCAAAGTTCGACTCTTGGAAGCATTGGTAGAATTAATGCAGGCTATGTACAAGGACCCAATGACTCATGTATGAGCAGTGTGTAGTCTCAAAGAGAGGTTCTCAGTGGGTGTGTGTCAGGGTTCAGCTCTGAGCATACTGCTGGTTCATACTGGTGATGAACTACAATAGCAAACAGATCAGAGAAGACAAATCAACATTGTTGCTGCATGCAGGTGATGTGGCATTACAGGTAGACTCTAATCAAGAACTTCAACAAAGGATAGGGGAATGGAATGCAAGGCTGAAGGCACATAGGATGAAACTAAATAGAAATAAGACAGTCAATCAGGGGAAATCTGAAGAAACTAAGAACTGAAATAGAAGGGGAAAATGCTGGAATAGGTTAACAGCTTCAATTCTCTGTGAGGGGCTGTTGAGGAAAAAGGAAGTCTGAATGAGGAAGTCAAAGCTAGAGTCAGAGGGCCTGTAACCAACTGGCATAGAGCGTCAGCTGTAGTGTATGACAGAAGAATGCCAAAGAAGCTGAAAAACTGAGGTGTACAAAACAGTACTGTGGCCTGTACTACTGTATGATACTGAAACTGGGCAGTAAAGGCAGAGCAGTTGAGGAAGCTAGAGGTGGTGGAGATGATGTACCTGAGATAGGTGGTTAGGATGCACACTGTGGGACAGATGAAATGAGGACATCAGAGCAAAAGCCAAAGTAGCTTCAGTTGCATAGACGGTAAAAAAGAACAGATTACAGTGGCTCTGGCACACATTCAGAAGAGAAGACAATCTGGTAAAGAAGATTCTGGACATATAAGAAGACAGCAAGCGGAAATGAGGGCATCCAGCAAAGAGATGGATAGACTGTGTTAGAAAAGACCTGTGGCAGTCAGGCATGACTGAAGAATATGTTAGGAGAATGTCAATGAATCAAGAGAGATGGCAATAGTTGACAACACCCTGACCCCATTTAGGAAAATGGTAAAGGGGGGGTGATGATGATGATGATGATTATGTACGCGTGTATTTGTTTTGTAATCAGCATAATTAAAAGCAGAAAGGCTTTTCACTTTCAAACTTATCTCCACATTCCACTGCCATGTAGAAGGGAAAAGCCTGTGAGTGCTGTATAATTAGGACATGCCTCTGCTTGGCATCAGCTGAAATAACAAGCTCCTTCTGCAGAAAAATGTAGTCAATACAATAAAATAAACTACATTTTAAATAGGTCGTTTTGTTACAGGTTGTGTTACAAAATAATTTGCTCCTTAAACATGTTATGTTCATATTTCCAAGCTTTATGGCCATCACTTCACTCAAGGGTTAATGCCGCATGGTGGTAATAGGTGCAAGAATCCACCTTGACAAGTATCTAAGTTAAACACCTCCGGAGGATCACATTTTGATTATAATTTACAGTGGGTCACACCATTATGGTGCTGGACAGAAAACCTTTGGTATATGTTACCCTTCATCCCCCTTATCCAACGCCACCCCCAAGAGGCCACCTGAAGTCTTCATCAAGTTATGGTAGCACATTATTTTGCTGACAGTTCTGAGTTAATATGACAGAATTTTTGCTATATCTGAGCATTACATCTGTTTTGTAAAAGTGGTGGTTGGAGGAGGTACTACCTTGTTTAACCCTTAAACCACCTCTGCATCTCAGTGCAGTAATTTAATTAGATAGAGAAATAAGGAGATGACTTCCCTCACAAGCAACATTACAAAACTAATGGTTGCAAAAAGGAAACATGCTGCTTTAATGAAGGAAACAATATGTTCTTACACGCAGCATAGTAAACAGCAATATGGTATTTTCACATATCACAGGATGTATGTTAGTATTATTTTGAACACTTTGCTTATTTTCTTCATAAGATTTGATATATTATGCATGTAGGAGTGTTTTTTTCAGCAGCAACCTTTATTCATCATAACCAGTTTAAAAAATAATTAAACAAAACATATTCACAGAGGAACACATTTAGAAATTTTGACATAATTAGAGTGCTATCATATGACTTCACAAGGGTCTTAACCATGGTATAACAATTTAATGTATTTTCCTCTTTACACATTTCAGAAGACTCAGTAGTCAAGTGAAAACATAACTACGTCTGTCCTGGGAAAGTACAGTTGTGTAAAATCTTACCATAATGGTAGATGTCTTTGCCTTCCCTGCTGCAGTATTCTTAATATATGGGATTCCCTGCTGTGCAAGTCTGGCCAATCTACCAAAGACTCCTGTTGCTTTAACGGTACACCAAATGTCACCCAAACACTCCTTGCATAGCATAGGGCATAAAGGTGAGTTCAGGCCTACCATAATCAGAACTGATTGCCCAAGTAGAAACACTAGTCCTAGGAGCCAAAGGGGTAATTTGTACATCAGGATGACAAAGGTCTAGGGGGAAGGAGGGATGAAGGGAGCGAATACTGCAGCAGTGAAGGCAAGGACTTCTACTGTTATGATAAGATTTTACACAACTGTACTATGTCCTTACATTCACTGCTGCAGTATTCTTAACATATGAGAATGTGCCAAAGCTCAAAAGGAAACCAGGGAGGGGGAAGGAGCAGAAGAGTCCCCTAAAAGGCAATGAAGAACAGCACTAGTAAAACCAGCCCTAGTTCTAGAGATACTTTGGTAAAGGTATACACAAAAGAATAGGTAGCTGCTTCAAGAAAAGAATTAGTATCTAAGCCCTTGAAAAAAGCACCAGAAAAAGCCACAGCTCTAGTAGAGTGAGCCTTGACTGAAGAGGGAGGGCTCTTGCCATGAAAAGTGTAGCAAAAGAAATAGCCTTAGAAATCCAAGAAGAAATAGTTTCCTTGGGTACAGCAAGTCCCAAAGATCTAGGATAAAAAGAAACAAATAACTGATTAGATTTTCTAATAGCCTTAGTCTTATCCAAATAAACCTTGAGCTGTCTATGCACGTCCAAAGTATGCAGCATCCTCTCACTGTCAGTTTGTGGAGAGGGGAAAAAGTAGGCAGATTAATAGACTGATTAAGTGATAGTTCATTTGCCACCTTCGGCATAAAAGAAGGGCTAGTGTGCAAGGACACTCTGTCCTCATCAAAGATCAAAAAAGGAGGAGAAGGCACAAGGCCTGCAACTCAGACAACTGTCTGGCAGAAGTAAGAGCTAACAAAAGAACAGTCTTCCAGGAACAATGTTGCAAGGAAGCTGAAGCAGCAGGCTCAAAAGGAGCCTGAGTCAACTAATCCAAACAAAAATAAGATCTCAGGGAGGAGGAACAAGCTCTAATATTAATGATGCCTTTAAGAAATTGTTTCACCTCAAATCTAGAAGCTAAAGGAGGAAAAAAGGTGGACAAGCAGAGATAGCTGATAGCTGGGCCTTAATAGAAGAATAGGCCAAACCAACATTGAGCAACTCACACAAATAACAGAATCAAAGGAACATCTACAGTAACAGGGTCCAGTTAGGAGAGAGACACCAAATAGAAAACCTCTTCCACTCAGATAACTAGGATTTCCTAGTAGTAAGTTTCTTGGCCTCATGCAGGACTTGCAGGACATTCTCAGATAAAAATGTGTCTGTGAGGAATCAAATCCTATCACCCACAGTGTCAGTTGAAGCATGGACAGGTTGGGCTGTATGAGAGATGGTCTTGTCTTGTGAGAGTAGATCCACCATGTGAGGTAACTTGTGAAGATTGCCCCTGGCTAAATGCAGAAGAAGATGGAACTGTGCTGTCATGGCCAAAGCAGAGTCACCAACAAGATTTTGGGAACATCCTGTTGAATTTTGAACAGGACTTTCAGAATGAGAGGAAAGGGAGGGAATGCATAAAGAAATATACCCTTCCAAGAAAATGAGAGGGCATCCACCTTCCATACCAGGGGACCTGGGACTCTGGCACAAAACAGAGGAAGTTGTCTGTTCAGAGGGGAGGCAAAAAGATCCACTTGAGGAGTACCCCTCTGGTGGATAATGTCAAGAAACACATCCCTGTGAAGCATCCATTTGTGGGACTGAGTTAAGGACCTGCTCAGAGTGTCTGCCACAGTGTTCTGACCGGAAGTGTTATAAACCACCTGAAGAGTCACTCGATACTTTACAGCAAGATCCCATACCAGAAGTGCCAACCAGAAGATAAGATTTTGTTCCTCCCTGTTTGTTGATATACCACATCACTGTGATATTGTCTGAGAACACCTTGAGAGGCCCTAGACAGAAAAGAGAATAAAAGGCCTGAACAGCCAGCAGAAGAGCTCTCATCTCTTTGATATTGATGTGCTCCTTCTGCTGATGAGGCAACGATACCCCCCTTGAAGTTTTAGGGAGACAAATGTCACCCCCATCCCATGTCTGAAGTGTCTGCCAACAATTCCTGAGAGGGAAGAAGGGAATGAAAAAGAATCCCTGGATTTAGAGACAACTGCTGAATCCACCAATAAAGTTCCTGTCTGTGACAAAGAAAAAGATAAACTACAAAGTCTAGAGGATGTGCATGTTGAAGCCATACTGACTTCAGAAACCACTGAAACTTTCCCATATGAAGTTTGGCCAGAGCGAGGATTGGAATGGTGGATGCCATGAAACCGAGATATCTCAGAAACTCCCTGGTGGTAATGGAAGCCAGAAGATGAAGAGTATAAAAGAAAGAAATGAGAGTTAAGGCTTTTGGAGGGGGCAGGGAAGCCAGCACTGCCACTGTCTGAATCCTGCAACCCAGAAAATATGATCCTGAGAAGAAGTCAGAGAAAACGTTTTGAAATGCATAGTGAATCCCAGACTCTGAAGAAGGGAAACATCAAATGAAGATTTTGCAAAAAGCTCTTTGGAGAGGATGCCTGAATCAAGGTCAACCAATTAAGGAAATATTTGGATCCCTTCAAGTCTGCAAAAAGCAATCACAGGAGTAAGGTATTTAGTGAACACCCTTGGGGTAGTAGAAAGGCCAAAGGGCAAAACAGAGAATTGAAAATTACAGGAAGCAACACAGAATGCAAAAGCATCCTGAAAAGAAGATAGATCAGAATATGGAGATAAGCATCCTTGAGATCCTGAGACACCATATAGGCCTGAGGAAGCAAGAGCGGAAACAGAATCTGAAGGGACAACATCCGAAAGGAAGGCACTTTTAGAAAAGTGTTTAGATGAGAGAGGTCTCCAAGGGCCCTCTTTCCCAGTCTGGAGTAGAAGCCTTTCCCCCTTTGGGATACAGGCACCTCTTGAATAGTACCCTGAGTCAAGAGATTTTGAAGAACATCTGAGAAAAAGGGAAGCTGTTCCCGAGTAGGCTGACACTTATTGTGGTGATCTTTATGGGGAATCTGTCTCCCACACTGGCATTTACCCCTCCTGGATGGCATTAACCCCAAGGAGCATAAAATAAGAAAGAAAACTCAATAGGGCACTTATCTGCATGGGAAGTCACTGGAGAATGAAAATGCATTCAACTGGCAGAAAAGACACAAGTAAATAGACCAATGGTGAAAAGATAAGTTTGGACTGGCAGCAAATAAGTTATGGCTGTGTTATAAGATTTCTCTGCCATGACCATGTTGGAGGTCAGTGAGGATATGGCTGGCAGCATGTCTGAAGAGGCTTTGCAGTGTCCATCTCAGACATTCAGGGGAGCTATGGTTGATTTTTTTCCAGGGGACCTGGGGAGTTCCTCCATTTTTAGCTGAGGAAGAAGTTCCTACTATGGCTCTCATCTGTTGTCCTGTGTCTGAGCCTTCTCTGTTTTTTGAAGGGGACATTCCCTTTAAAAGAAATAAAAATTTAAATATGTTTGTGCTGCTCCTAGGGATGTGCAAAGTGACTGGCAGGCCTTTAATCTGGGGCTATTTACTGCTTTAATGTCCTTAAAGCCTCCTCAAGGGTTTTTAGTTCCTGCTTCTTTTTGGTCCTCTACTCCCCTTAAAAGGGTGACAATACAGCCGGGCAAGCCTCCAGGTTTGTAATGACCTCAGGAGAAACACCTGACAATGGCTGGACAGTGGAAGAGTCCAGTCGTACCTTTTTTTTCACCTTCTTCCCTAATGGCTGGCCCTCAGGGCGGGAGACTCCTTCCATTGTATCTTTAGTGAGAAGCTTAAGATGCTGGTTCTCAAGATACAAGGAAAGGGAAGAAAGTCTACTGCAAAGGGTTTTCAGGATGAAAGCCTGACAAGTTGAACAAGATGTATGGTCATGACAAGTTCCTAGACAAAAAAAGACACTTATTGTGGTGGTGTTTATGGGGAATCCATCTCCCACCCTGGCATTTACTTTTCCTGGATAAAATCAAGGAGCACAAAATGAGACAAGAAAAAAAAAAAAACAAACAATGTGGCACTTATCTGCAACAGCAAAGACATCAGCAAACAGGTGTAAGTAGTCACTGGAGAAGGAAAATACATTCAATTGGCCAAAGACGGATGCAGGTAAACAGACTGATGGTGAAAAGATATGTTCGGACTGGCGGCAAAGAAGGTCTAACTATTGTAAGCCTGAATGTCACCTTTATGTCCTACACTATACAAGGAGCATCTGGGTGATGTTCAGTGTACCTTTAAACCAACAGTAGTCTTTGTTACACTGTCTGGATGTCAGCCTTTCAAGGCAGGGAATCCTATATGGTAAGAATACTGCAGCAGTGAATATAAAGACATCAATTGATGCAGTGGTATTCACTCCCATTCCATAAGTTATATCAGTGTGTGATTTCAAACCTTCAACTTATTACATTGGTGCTTTATCACCAACTTTTCTTGCCACCATATTATACAGTAGGGTAATTCTTGTATTAATATCAAATATTTCATTCATATTGTTAAATTCCTGACTTTCAAAACTCAAAATTTTACACAAGAGCTGACATATTATGTACTGCCCTTTCAGACCACAAGATGAACAATCTTTATTTCATTCACTGTCAGGGTTGCCAGACGTCCCTATTTGGGCGGGACTGTCCCGAGATCAGCAGCCTGATCCCGAGTCCCGCCCTGCCAGTTTAAATCCCGGCCAGCCTCCGCTTTCTTTGGTTTTTTTTTTTGATTGTCCCGTATACCTGGCATTAAACACGAGAAGCTCAGTGTTTAGCGATTTTTGATTGGCCCATATGCCGGTATACGGGCCAATCAAAAATCGCTAAACATGGAGCTACCTGTGTTGAATGCGGAACTGAAATGCATTAAACACGAGAAGCTCTGTGTTTAGTGCAGAGCTACTGAGCTACTGTTCTTTTTTTTTTTTTTTTTTTTTTTTTTTTTGAGAGACCTTCTTTTTTTTTTTTTTTGCCCCTACCTGGCGGGCTGGAAATCTGGCAACCCTGTTCACTGTGTTCTTTTATATGATCCATTCACCTCTGATGAACACTGAAAACAAATAGCATGTGCACTGATATTTATGCATATTATATCATTACCCTTGTTGGCACTGCTTCAGCAGTCCAACTTTCTAAACACTAATAAAAAAAAAATAGTAAAATGAATGGCAGAAGAAAAAAATCTCAACCTTGCTAAGATATCATGGGCAAGTCAATGCCACAAAGTTGCTTAATGACAGCTTTAAAGATCAAAAGCAAAAATTAAGAAAGCTGATTATCCCCCAGCCACTCATATACAGCATCCATGGGACCAGATGACATCCCAGGCTGTGTACTACATGAACTACAAAATGAACTGGCACCTCACCTAAGTGTCATGTTTAATCATAGCCTCAACAAAGGCTTCATGCCCACTGAGTGGTGCACAGCTACAGTTATCCCGCTCCACAAGGAAAGATCCACCTTGGATCCCGGGAACTACCGTCCCATCAGTCCAACAAGCCTGATCTGCAAGGGCATAGAACGCATTATCATGGAACTTATAAACAAAGACTTTGGCAACCTTCAAACACTGGACCCCACCCAGTTTGGGTTTGTGAAGGGCCGATCTTGTCTCCTGAATCTGATTGACTTCTTCGAATCAGTCTCGGGAGCTGTGGACGAGGGTAAGGTGGTCCACACAGCCTATCTGGACCTCGCCAAGGCCTTCAACACTATCCCTCACTCTGAAATCATAGATAAACTTACTAAGCTGGGCATAAATCCCTACGTCACTCGATGGGTTGCCAACTGGCTTACTGACAGAACCCAGACTGTAAAAGTAGCTGACTCTTAATCCAGCTCCAGACAATTGACAAGTGGAGAACCTCAGGGTTCAGTCCTGGGACCACTCTTGTTTGACATCTACTTCTCTGAAGTACAGGCCAACACTAAGGGACTCTGGCTAACAAAGTTTGCAGATGACTGCAAACTGGGAGCCATTATTGAATCCCCAAATGATGTGGATATTCTGCAAAAAGGCCTTACAGAAACAGATGCTTGGTGCCAGAGCCATGGGCTCAAGCTTAATGCCAAGAAATGTATAGTTATCCCCTTTGGAAAAAAACATGTACCCATGAATTACCACATAGGTGGCAGGACGCTAAACATTGAAAGTGTGATGAGAGACTTAGGGACACAGGTGGACAGTGGTCTCACTTTCGATAACCACATCACCACAACAGTCAGGAAATCCTTCTATTTGGCACACATCATCACTAAGGGTTTTTCATCCAGAAAAAAAGGAGGTCATTGTCCCACTGTACTTATCCCTCATTAGACCCATTATAGAGTATAATGCTCTGTTTGGTATGTACCTCACAAGACATCTGCAACAGCTGGAAAGGCCACAGAAACACCTCACTAAAAGAATCACAGGCCTAAAGCAGATGCCATATGCTGACCATCTAAAAAAACTCCAGCTATACTCTGTGGCATAACGTCTACTCAGAGGCGATCTCTGTTTAACATACAAGGCCATGTCAAACCCTGAGCTGTTGGACATGCTCCACTTAAAGAAATCCCAATCCCTCAGAGCCACATGCTCCAGGGATCTAAACCTTGTCATCACAATGAACAAAACATGATGGAGGGATAGGTTCCTGACCCAGAGACTCCCCATACTCTGGAATAGACTGCCCATACATGTCAAGCAGAGTGCCTCATTGGCCCTCTTCAAAAGGAACCTTGATGATTGAATGGGAGATAGGAAATTCACCCCGGGGATAATGTCAGTCACCCTGCTAGACAGGGGCCCAGAGAAGTAAATATTGTGGGAAGAAATATCCAGGGAATTGTTATGGCTAGGCTTGCATAGGCCCTAGGGCCGATAGCCTAGTACCAACCTATGAACCTATGAACCTATATGACCATAAAATTTCCCTAGGTATTTCAGCTGTCAGTCCCTGAGTTCCACAACATCCCATATCATGTAACTTAGGCCTGTTTAACACGATACAGCTAACCAATCTCTTAACTTCCATTCAGAGGTGTCAGTAATTCTCATTCGAAACCGATAAAAAAACAGCAACCTGTACATTAAAGGCATGCTAAGAAATATTCCAACATATTAGGACTGCTGACTCACAGTTCTATTAAAATATTGGCATGTATTAAATCACTACAATTGTTCAAGACATTAAATCCATCAGTCTACAACTGGCAAACCCTTGAATATGAGTTACATTTTTTACTAACATGTCCAGGGCTTTATTACTCATCCATCATTCATCTTAGCTTCCATTATCGTTTTAATCTAGGACAGACTTCCCATCTACATAAAGCAAAGTTTATCCCTGTCTATATTCAAGCACAAGTATGGTCTATGGCTGGAAAACAGAGCGTTTTACCCCAGGACTTTCCCTTTACTACCACTCTTCTTCTATTTCTGTCCTGTCCACATATCTGCCCTTTGTTATACTCCACTGTGACAGACTCCTTGCTCACATAATCTGACAAATGCAAGGACCAAGTGAGACACATAGTTACAGGCTCATGGACAGCAGTAAACAGAAGCATGTACAATTATGGACAATATCAGAAAAATACCACAGGTAATCCCATGTCTCTGACATAACATATGTGATTGTGAGTGATCATAGATGGTTCTGCACAAACACACTTGTACAACTATTATGAGATGTCATCAATCTATGAGGGTAATCAAGCACACTGTCCTGACACTGTAACATCTGCAGTAGGTGTTAGGTGGGGTACTGCTATACCTGTATATGACATTATGAACAATGCAAGCTAGTTGACAGGTGTGCATGGCATACATATGGCACAATCCACACTATCACAAATGTAACTGATGCCATCACTGTTGTCAAACAGCTATGCATGTACTGCGTGCATCAGTGGAACAGGTATCACACATGCATCTAGTGTAACACCTTGAAGGGAGTTCCACACCATCAGACAGTAATGTTTATGCAACAAAAATAATACCTAGGTTTGGCCAATAAGATGTGTGAGACCTCTCTGTTGCAAAGATGGTACACTTGAGTTACACATCCCTAGAAGATGTGTAGTGAGGTACATGAAGAAGGGTGCATTGTAATCAGTTATTGGTGTGATGAAGGCTGTGAACTAAGGAAGTATTATGGCCTTTGATGTAGATGTCCTGCACATACTCAGGAGTTGTGTTACATACAAGGGAGTAGTCACCACTGTGTGCACATGCTGGTGGATATCCCCCATGCCATCTACCTCACTACACAGGTTACATACCACTTGGTCTGCTCATAGGGGTGTGATGTCTACATTATCATTCCATTGTGAGTTTTTTATAACTTAACAAATCCTCCCATGTTATTGTTTCAACTCATGTGTCTTCATGGTTGTGACAGCAATCATTGGTGTGTGTTGATACTGTCTGTATTATACTAATATCACAGTTGAATTCAATGATTGTCCACATTCTGCTGCCCTCCAGACAGCTGTTTGGACACAGGATGTGTATGTCATTCTTCACATCTGTGACTTAAATAATGGACAGGAAAGGTTTAGTACACAGCCCTGATGTACAGACCTGATCACTGGACTCAAGATATTGGTCACTTCATCCCCTTCAACATATTTAGATGTAATGTATGTGACTCAGAGGACGACCCACTTGGTAATATAGGTGTTTATGACCACTTGCGACAGTGTTGAGTTAATACCTCAGTGTGGATTTGTGTCAAATGCCTTGGCCTGGTCAAGTTCCACAGGATGATAGTGTTGTCATCATGCATCCCCTTGATGGCCTTCTTGAGAACATTTAACAGATGCAACAGACATGGATATAGCATAAACAAATCACACATGTCTTTTGCGCACAACCAGGATATTACCAGTGCCCATTTAGAAAAGGTCCATGATGACATGCTGTTCTACCTCACAGATGAGGAGAGTCAGGATGTGTTTATACATGCATGCATTTGGTGCTGTCCCCCAACTTGCTGCCCCCCACTTAGATGGATGCATGTTGATATACTCCCTTCTACAGGAACATATTCCAGTTGGAGGCTGTGTTGAAGTGAGTATCCAGCAGTGTCAGGTAGGTCTATGTTCTGAGTCACACTGTAGGTGATCTGTGATGTCACGGCCCATTGATTCTGTGTTGTTAGCCATATAGGGCACACAGATGTGCTGCCCTCCTTAACATAGAACCTGAATAAGGTTTGAATGTATACTTTGGCTGATGGGCAATGGCAACAGGTGATGACTTGTGATACAAACAATTGGCTAGTGGATTGTTTATTTCCTTCAAGTTGAGTATGTATGGTGGCATCCACATGCACATCTGTGCTTAGTTGTGTATTCCACTTACCATTTCAATTTTATAGGAATAAATGATTTTTGAAAAGACCTTGACCTGATGGAAATGCTGCACATCTGAAAATCAGCTATAGCTGATGAAATCAGCAGAGTCTGGTGAGAGGAAGATGGTAATAGCAGTGTCCGATATGCAGGTGTAATATGCTGTCTGTAATGTTAAGCAAGTGCACAAACACACACCCCAGTTGACTGCAGTGAGAACAGAACCTCTACCTATCTAAGTATACCAATTAGAGACCTCTGTAGTTAATACAAGTGTCACAGCACAAGTCTGACTTAGAAAGTGTCATACAACACTTTATAGGTGATCACTTTAGCAGTCTCTGGTGAGGAGAAGATGGTAATAACAGTGTCCCCCACACTGATGTAAGATGCTGTATCTAATGTCAAGCAACTAAGACACACACACACACACACACACACACACACATATACCCCAGTCGACTGCAGTGAGAACAGAATCCCTACCTAAGTACACTGACTACAGACCTCTGTATTTAACACAATTGCCACAGCACAAGTCTGACTTAGAGAGTGTCGGGCAACATTTTATAGGTGATGACATCAGCAGTGTCTGGTGAGGAAAAGATAGTAATAGCAGTGTCCCATATGTTGGTGTAAAATGCTCTCTCTAATGTCAAGCAAGTGCACAAATACACACATGCATACTCCAGTTGACTGCAGTGAGAATTAACCCATACCTGTCTAAGTACACCGACTAGAAACCTCTGTATTTAACCCAAGTACCATGACAAAGTGTGCCTTTTACAAGGCTGCCAGACAATTCATAGTGGAAGACATCAGCATTGGATATTGGAGAGAAGATGTTGGGAGGCCTGCATGAAATGTATGGGTAGGCATGTACAACTGTCAAAATATTGGTACTCCATGGGATTGGAGTGGTAACTGCCGGATACACACGTATGCTCTTTTGACTAGACAGACACACACCCCAGTTGACTGCAGTAAGATTAGAACCCCTACCTAACTAAAGGTACATGGACTAGAAAACTCTGTACTTTATGCAGGTTCCACAGCACAAGTCTGACTTTTACAAGGCTGCAGGACAATTTATAGTGGATGGCATCAGCACTGGATGTTGGAGAGAAGATGTTGGGAGGCCTGCATGAAATGGATAGCTAGCCATGTCCAACCATCAGGATATCAAAGTACTGCATGTTACCAGACTGATGAGTGTGCAATGTGTATTATTTGCTGTTGTGTTTTATACATGCAGATATACTTTACGAGACAGATTTACAAACTATATGCAAACAGCTATCCACATTACAATTATTTGAAAAACTGAATGTGTATTGTCATTGTAAAGATGCACATGGTATATCAAAAAGCATTTTTTATTTATTTCTGTAGCGTAGTTGATATATTTTTAAACAAGTACTGACAGACCAAGTTTACAGTGCATGGGGGAAGGTAGTAGATGGCTGCAATGTACACATTTTTTTTTAAAAGAACCTTCCTTGTGTTTGTGTTTTTAGATGTACTTTCATGGGATGAAGACTAAATGGACAGTACACAACAGTAATACATACTATGGTGCACTTTTCATAGAGCGCTACCGAGCAGCAAGGTTGCATGAACAATGGCATATTTCTACTGCTTTCCATGTTTGCCATACCTCTCATCCTCTTACATTAAGAAATCTGGACAAAGTCATAAAGGAAAGTGGAACTAAGGCCCAAAAATAGAGGCCATTTTTAAATATTGCTCTTACAGACTTAGAAAGTTGATAGAATAACAGGTTTTGCATTGTTATACATTTTCTGAAGGGTGTGAAGTCTGAAACTCAAATGTCTATCATTATTTTCTAAATTTAGTCTTTAAAGATTTGCCACTAATTTTCCCGAAAACCACAATTTTTTGAAAAACAGACCAAAAATATGAGGCAAAAATCTGGACATTCTGCGAAAATCTGTAGAGTTGAGAGGTATGATGTTTGCACATAGTTAAGCCGCAAGCAAATGCAAGTCTCATTGATAAAATTATGAGAGTTCTGAATACCAAGTGTATGAAACCCACCCGCTGCTTAGCTGACTTTGTGGCAGCAGGTGTAAATGCACTGACACATAATTTTTGGAGCCCAAGTGATATAGGGTTCAAATGCAGGTGTATATAATAGTTTTAAAGAAGTAGTGATAATGCAATTAAATAATTCTTTACACTACATTCACTGTGTGTTAGTGTGAGTTACCTTAGCACAGCATGTTTAAGCAGCATTACACAGATGTAACCGCACCATTGAGTATCCATTCACCATCATTTGGCATTGGTGCATGATGCCAAACACTGTGCAAACATAGAGGCCCAAAAAAGTAAAGGCCTCCACTGCTCTTACTTACTGTATTGCATGTGATTATATTTTTTAGTGAGAGTAAAGGTGTGAAAATGAGGTAGATAGGAAAGTGGTGAAATGGGGGTCAAGCAAGGGAAAGAACAAAGGGGAAACAACATAGGAATGTGCAGAAGGGAGGTCGGAAAGAATAATACCAATCCATGTCTTCAACAGTGTAAAATTAAACTATGTACAGAATATTAGCTGAAGAGGGGTGACAACAATGCATTCATGTTGTATAGCCAATTGGACCAAACCAAGTGTGTCAAGAAGAGATGCACACAAAGTGGAGAGCTATGCATGGGAAATTTTTTTTTTTTTTTTTTTTTTGGGGACAAGTGCCCATCATTTTTTTTTTTACTTCAGTAAGAGAGGAATGTTAGGTAAGGGGCATTTGTATTTCTGGGTTAGGTAAGTGGGGTAGGTGAGGAAGCAGATGCAAACAAACAAGACAAAAAAAGAAGACACAGGGACAGTGAGGGACACCTGTCAAATATGGATACAGTGAGAATCTAGTCCTCACCAACAGGACTGTCATCACTGTCCCCTCCCTCCACTGGCTGCTGGGGTGTTTGACATCTCCTCCTATAGTCCATACAGGAGAGCAGACTCTCCATCCTGTATAGGCATGCACCAATGGGGCTGTACACAACCCTAAGCACCACCCCTGACATTTCCTGGCAGGTAATACAATCTCCCTTCTGCCAGTACTCCCAGGGGGTACCACAGCAACAGCTGCCCTGGGTAGTGTTACCTGAGAGCACAGGTAGTGCAGGGGCAGCAAAGGCAATACTTACAGATTGGGTCCCACATGTTCTGAGCGTCGGTGCCAGAGCCAGTAGAGTGGGGGCAGGCTGAGCCACTAGGGTTGGCCTGCCTCCCTGTGCTGTAAAGCATTTTGTGATTTGTTAGAGATGGGAGACAAGGAAGTGTTTTGATGACACAGAAAAAATAAAAAGACATAAGGAGTGGGTGAGAGGAAAAAAAGGGCTAAAATTAGTACGATCATATGTGACATACAATGCATTATCATAATAATGCATCTATTTTACCTGAAATTTTACATTTAAGTATACTTGCTAACAACTACAGACTATAATTACAGATTACTGAAAGTAATACTGCATATACGTTTGGTCCAATTATACAGATTAAAGTTAACAGCAGAGCATTTATGCACTTGTGTAGAATTTAAATTATGTAATATTTGTAAAGGGTTGTACAATTTTATACTTGTTACTTGTGGTATTTGAACTCACAATGTCTGACTACAGTCTTACATTTGACTTCTAAAGTCGGTTTGTGCTATAAACTGAAGCATGCATACTTGCTTTTACAGTTAGGATATATATTTATTTATTTATTTATTGACATTTGTTAACTGGGTTTGCCCAACTGGGCTTGTGGCCCATTTTCAGTGGAGACCCGAGGAGAAAAGCTCCAGTAGTACATTTTAAATAAGTACAATTTTAAACAATATTGATATAATAGAGTTATAACCAAAAGATTCACATATGTTGGTTACATGCATAAAGTTAAAGTTGCATTAAAAAGAAGCTAAGTAACAATTTTACATTGATATAGTTCAATAGATCAACAATAAACAATTTTTGTTTGTATAGAATTATGCAAATGCATAGTAGACACATTGGAGAGAGAGGTGTAATGAAGTACTAAGTATGGTCTTTTTTAGGGTACATAAAGGGAAGGAAGACTAGGTAGAGCCTTGGCAAGGGCAGGTTCTGGAATTGGGAAAATAAGCTTTTAGTTCATTTTAAAGTGTGAGGTGTGGGAGATTGAACGTAAGTCAAGGGGAAGTTTGTTCCAGGCATGGGCAAGGGAGTGTTTGTAGAGTAGTTTGCCTACTGACCTTTTTGGATGGTAGATATCAAGTAATTGTTGGTTAGAAGTAAGGAGGGTCCGTGATGGGATATAGATGGAGACTAAGGAAGTTAGAGATGAACAGAAGGAGGGTTTATAAAGAATAGAGTGTAGCATATGAAATTGATAAGATAGCAGAAATTGGGGAAGTTCAAGCCATTGAAGAGAGTTTAAAGAAATGCAGTAGTGTGAGTTGTATGGGGAGTTAGTAATGAATCTGGCTATTTTATGGTAAGTCTGTTGGAATTTGTTTAGAGTGGAGGCCCTGGATATTGGTAAGAACTGGGGCAGCGTATAAGAGGGAGGGGAGGAGGAGTACCTGGTGCAGGGTAAGTCTAGATTCAGGGGTTATGAATTTTTTGTTACGATATAGCAGACCTAGTTTCTGGTTTGTTTATTTTTTTATACAATGGAGTATGTGTAGGTTGAACTTTAGTTCATCATCGATAATGACCCCTAGGAGTTTTGTGTGGGTGTCAGGTTGGATAGTTGTATTGTTAGAAGATGTAATAAAAAAGGAGGTTTTGTGATGAGAAAGAGAACGGGGAAGGAAAAGTAGGAGTTTGGTCTTTTTGGTATTTTAGGATCAATAGGTTGTGAGACAGCCATTGTTCAGTGGATAGGAGGGCCTGTTTGGTCAGGGAGTGTAGTTCAGGAATGTTATTTGAGATGGATATAAGTGTGGAGTCATCGGCATACTGAATAAGGGAGGATTCTTTGCATGAGGTGTAAAGACCATTGGTGAAGATGTTAAACAAAAGGGGTCCCAAGATGGAGCCTTGGGGAGCACTAATGGAGATGGGAAGGAAAGGTGAGGAGGATGAGAGCCATTTGACAGATTGTTCCCTGCCAGATAGGTAACTATTAAACCAGGCAAGTGCGGAGGGGGATAGGTGGAGATTTGCGAGTTTGGATAGTAGTAGAGGATGAGAGACAGTATTGAAGGCTGTGGAGAGATCTAGGAAGAGACAGGAAATAAGTTTATTGTTGTCTAGGGCCTCTGCAATAATATGAGTGAAGGAGAGGAGGGCAGTGGTGGTGCTGTGGTGAGGACAAAATCCATGTTGGGTAGGGGTAAGTAAGTGTTGTGTGAGGAGGTGATTGAGAAGCTGTGAGTGAATACATTTTTCTAATATCTTGGAGAGAGGGGACAGAATGGCAATGGGTCTGTATTTTGAGGGGTCAGTGGAGTTTTCACCTTTATGAAGAGGGATAGTGAAGAAAGATTTCCAAAGGGTGGGGGCAGTTGATTTCAGAATAGATTGATTAATTAGTATAGATATAGGATAAGCAATTGAGTCAGCAGCAAGCTTGAGGAATGTAGGAGATAGATTGTCAGTGGAAAGAGAGGAAGGTTTTAGCTTGAGTAGTAGAGATTTGATGTAAGTAATGGGAACTGGCTCAAAAGAAAACAAAGTTGTGTTAGTGGGACTTGGAGGGGTGGGTGTCGAAGTAGAGTTTGGCTTAGAGGTTACCAGATTTTGGATGGAAGAGATAAAGTATTTATTCAGGAGGGTAGCTGTTTCCTGAGAGGAAGAGTTAGGGTATGAGGAGGGATTAGAGGGCTTTCCAGGATAGAGGATGTTGTTGAGAGTTGACCAAATTTTTCGGGGATTGGATTTGTTGTTAAGCTGAGCAGAGCTATAGTATAACTTTTTGTCATTGGTTGTATGTTTTTTGCAAGGTTCCTCAGTTGCCTGTATTTTTGAAGAAAAGGTGGTTGTTTAGTTTTAGTCCAGGTTTTCCAAACATGATCTCTTTGTTTCATAAGGGACCAAGTCTCTTTGGAGAGCCAGGGAGCATGATTTGATTTTACTCTGATCTTCCTAGAGGGAGCTAAGGAGTTTAGAGTATTCATGAAGATGCTATTGAAAGTGCTTACAGCATCATTTAGGGGGAGGTGTTTTAGGATGGACCAATCTATGTTATGGAGAATGGAGTTAAATTGGGATGAATTGAAAGTCGATAGTTTTCAACAGTCTTTGATAAGGTGGGGTTTAGGAATATGGGAGTAGTGTCTTAAGATGGTGGTAGGGAGATGATCACTGAGGGAGTCGGGTAAGGTGGTGGGATTGTGATATTGGTGGGGGGAACTGGTAAGGATCCAGTCTATGATGGAGCTGGAAATGGAATTTTTATGGAAGTGAGTGGGAGACGTTATAAGTTGGTGGAAGCCGTGTAGGTGGATATTGAGTTGGGGGGGAGTCAGTTGTGAGTTTGGACCAATCAATGTTGACATCACCAAGGATAAGTGTCTCATATGGTATGTTGTGGGAGAATCAGGATAGGATGTTTTCAAGAATAGGCAGATTGTTACCAGGAGTAAGGTAGATAGAGGCAATTGCAAGTTTTTTGTGGGGATTCAGATGGCAATTAAAGATGATGATTTCAGCTGGGAGGAGGTCAGGAATTGGGGAAGGGTATGGTGAGAGGTTAAGGTTGTTTGAGTAGAGGATGGCCACACCACCACCTTTTTTTACAGGTCTATCAGATCGGAAGATCTTATAACCTGGTGGGAGTATTTCACTATTTGAGATTTGTGGCTTAAGCCAGGTTTCAGATAGGGAGAGGATGTGAGGGGTATTGACAGCTATCCATCAGTGCAGCTCAGTAACTTTATTTGCTAGACTCTGAATATTCAATGCGTAAATAGTTAAGTATTTGGATGGAGATGATTGTTGTGACTGAGGTTGGTGACTTTTAGAGGAGTAAGATGTGGGCAGTGTAGAGGTAGTTTTGGGGAGAGAAGAGGGGCCAGGGTTGGGATGGATATCTCCAGAACAAAGTAGGTTTTTAGTGAGGAGAGAGTGTGTAGTAGATGCTAGATGGAGTTTGTATAGTTTTGACTTAGCTTTGTGGGAAGGTTTAAATACCTGTATTATGGATAGTTTATATAGATTTGAGGTAGAGGTAGTAAAGAGATTAGGGGAGATAGTAAAAGATGAAGTAGTTGGATATATGTTGTATGAGTGAGAAGTTGTTGAACATAGGAGTGGGTCAGAGAGATTTGAGTGGTAAGAGGTGGAGATAGAGAGAATAAGGAGTAGTGTAGAAGATATTAGAAAATAATACATGGAATAAAATATGGTCAGATAGAGTAGGTAGAGACAGTGGTATAGAGGAAGTAGTGTTGACAAGATTGACAGATTAGTAAGGTGGTTGTGGCAATAGGCAAGAAGTGGAATTGTAGTGGCTAGTCTGACAGGAAGGGGAGGGATAGTTAGGTGTAAAGGTAATTGTAATGGGGGTTGGTGGAAATGGGGGTAGGGTAGGGGAGTAAAGTGAGCCCGAGCATAGCGAGGGCGAATGGAGCGGGGCTAGCACCCTGGTCAAGATGAAGTCATAGAAACAATCAGAAAAAGATAGTGAAAAACTAGCTTGAGAGACAAGGATATAAAGTTTCTAAAGGTATAGTCACTAGAAATAAAATAAAAAGAAATAAAATATAAGCAGAAGTAAGCTTACAAAAGGACACTGGCCTCAAGCTACACAAGTAGATTTACTTGAAGCAAACCCAGTGCTGTATGGTTAAAATAAGCTACAGTAGAGAGGGGCTTTGGAGGGGGAAAGAGAGGTATTACTAGCAGCTAAAAGCAGGTTAAAAAAAAAAAACATTACTATGTAAGAGTCTGAAGACAGTAAAATAGGGCAGGTGCACTAGGAAAGGCAGTTATGAGTGAGGCTAGAAATGAATTCAGGGAAGGGTAAAGTACAGAACAGGAGAATATACACAGAAACAGTATGAGGACAGTGGCTAACCGAAGAGAAAGGATAGGAGCTGCTGGCATCTGCTTTTCGTGGCAACTAGCAAAAAAACACTGTAAATTCTTGTTGTGCTTATAAAGTCTAGCATTAATTAAAAGATTAGCTTATGTAGTGGTTATTTACTGGGACACATACTTCAGTGGTATTATTTTAAGCTTAAAATGGTGGCTTCTGGACCAATGGTTAGAGTTGCAGGGTATCTGTTAAGGTCCTCAAACCTGTGTTGCCTGTACTGTGGCCAGGAGAAAACCACAGGGAAAATCCACTAGGGTTCAGTGGTATTATTTTAAGCTTAAAATGGTGGCTTCTGGACCAATGGTTAGAGTTGCAGGGTATCTGTTAAGGTCCTCAAACCTGTGTTGCCTGTACTGTGGCTAGAAGAAAACTGCAGGGAAAAATCCACTAGGGACAGAGCAGCAGATGCTCAGCAGCATGAAGGGGAAAAAAGGTTTCAAAATGGCTCCTGCTGTTGTGAGGCACCTATGAAGAAGATATGCATGTTTACATTGCTACAACTGTATAGAAAAAAGGAAAAAAATAATTTAAAAGCTACAATAATGCTTCTCTTGTGCTGCATACATACACCTTGCTTCCCTCAATCTCTCTAGATGCTAAGCATGGGCTTCCCTATTTGCAATGATTTCTGCATTAGCTGTGGAATGAAAAGAAGAAAACAGAACAGCATTATGCATACCAGCCTTGCCTATAAATAGCTTTGTATTATAAATTCTCTTTATTGGTATACTCATGCAACTGTGGGATGTTACTAGTTCTGAACTCATTAAGCCACTGGTTAAGTGTATCCCTCTTAAGCCTTTTCAGGTCATTAAAGTGATGCCTACACTGTTCTCGAGTGCATGGAATGCCAGTCACACTAGAGACAGTCTTGATCAAAGTATTCCAAGCCTCAGACTTGCAGTGGAAGCTGATACAGTCCCCATGGAAAAGCCTTTGACTGTGGCACTTTACAAGGAGTCCAGTAAAGATTCTGGACTCCTGGACATCCTACCTTTGCACCCTAAATTGGGCACCTTCCCTTCTAACACCTGACACATCTAACCAGAAAACACAGCAATAGATACTAACAATTTCCCACCAATGCGTGTTATCAAGTTTACTGGTAGTATGCAATCCCGAACAACAATGCCAACTGCATTTGCACAAAGTTTGGCAGAGAGCAGCAGTGCCAAATAGAGAGGAATGGAGTTTTGGAAACTGGAAGGTTAGTCTGACACTTGGCATTAGTCTGAGGGTTGTTTGCTGCTGGAACTGTTAGGTGATTTCACTTTGCAGACATGAACTGGGGACATACATTTCATGACCTGACACATTTTTGCTTTGACTTTATACAGTGATAAAACTGATTTTTACAATCTGGGATTCAATCCTATGCATAAAAGACAAAACATTTTCTTCCACAGTGGTAATTTTCCATCTTTACCATGGAAAAAGTGCTTCTCAGAAATAGTCCATTATATATGAATACACATGACAGACTGAGGGGTTAGCCATATAGGTATGTCACTTCACAATGTACTGGTTTATACATTCATGTGTGTATGAGCCTTACTGATGTCTGAAGGCCATCCAAGGCCATATATCACAATTATAATTAAAGAAACATAGTAGTCTATATACCAGCAGTCATGCATATAATTCATATAAGCTCCACTGCTATATATACTTATTGTTATTTTTGATTATGTTTACCTTTTTATGTGACAGTTAATATAAAGTGAAATGGAACAACAGTAAAAATATTTGGAATTTCCAGTATTTGTACTAGCTATATTGCAGCCATACAGTTATACCTGGTGCCACTAGAATAGTTAAATAACATTAGGATAGTTCCCTATTTATTATAAACTTCTGTGTGTTAACCACAGTGCAACACAGCAAACCTTGTTTGCATGGTGTCCCACAGAATTAATAGAATGTATTTATTTTTAAATTTTTGACTGCCTACTTCTGTGTAGGTGTTCTAGACCTGCAGGTTTTGGGGAAGGTTGATAACCACTGTGCAACAATGCTAAGTGATGTTGCTGTTGCATGATGGAGAGCAAAAAATGCAACAATGTATCCTTTTTGAAATTAAGAATGTCTGCAGGTATTCTGTCTGCTTCGAGTGTGGGCCACTAGTCTAGGTTTGTGTGATGGTAAGTCTCGTGCAAATGAGACAAGCAAAGCTAAACTTGCTTTAGCCTTATGAGTAGTGTTTATTAGGTTTCATCCTTCAAAGACAAAGGTGGGAGCTGAACCATGTTCTGCTGATTGTATATGCTGCGTGGATCAATGTCTTTAGTAGATGTGCTATACACAAATATAATTCCCAGGTGTAGCTGATGTATTGGTTATCAAAGAAGTACTTTCCATAACATTTATTGGGTTTCTCCTTTTTCCATGTTTCCCACTGGAGGTAAGGGAGTCTGAATTGCTGTTGTGTTTTCCTTCTCCCTACCAATAATCATTCACAGTTGCAATCCATTAGCAACAAACACTGAGGGAGTGCCTGCATTATTTTACATCTGCAACATGGAGCCAGTAATTTGGGATTCAGCAATTCTAAAGAGTTCACACCTCATTTGCATCTTCACTGTGCCCACAGGCCTGAATATGCACTATAAATTGGAACTGTGCAGCTAGCGAACCTAAAGTTGAGGAGACTTGTTAATGTGGATAACACAGAAGAAGATTGCTATAACTTTGGATTTCTCTGCATAGAAGACTACTGATCTTTATAAGGTGTGACTGCATTTTTAGTCATATACTGGATATGCTCAGCTGTAACTTAGAAAAATATTTTTATATATGCATTAGCAAATGCTACTTTTATTTGCATGCAATTCTTAAAAGTTTATTGATGACAGGCATTTTTGTCAAGGTATTTTATTTTCTCAAATCCACAGCCTTATTAACTTTCATTACAAGTGCTAGTGTTACAACTGTTTCTCTTTACACTCTTCTATTGTTATTTCATTGAAATGTAAAAAATGTCCTATGCTGTCAATGACACAGGGGTATCAGCCTTCTAGGATGGCCCATAGACACCTCTAGGAGAGTGAGGCCACAGGTAAAGGTGACTGGCAATTGCATAAAACTGAATCTTCTGTGGTAAATGTGTACACATGTCTTTGGGACAGTTTATTTGATAGCACTTATAACAGTTCACTGATGTGTTATTTCCTTTGTTTGGTAGCAAAATGTGTCATTTGCTTGTTGTTTTGGGGGTGAAAGAGCCAAGTTCCATTTCTATGTTGGCACATACAAAATTGTTTGTACAGAGATTTGCTTGGTTTGCTTTGCTATTGTTACTCCCCTTGTTTTGCATCCAGCCTTACTTTCTATGTGACTTTGATATGTTGCAACCACATAAATGCTTTTTTACATTTCAATATCTTGAATGTTTTTTACTTCTCCAGTGGGTAATATTGAAAAACTACTTTTATGTGTTATATCTAAGCATGACTTTTATTTATGGGATATCTATGTATATTATCCTTCTTTTGTGTTCATGTCACCTAGAATTATGGCCCGCCAGGTGTCCCAGTCCCCAGAAATCCCTCTTCTGTGACCCTGAGAATGATGTCATTGTCCAACCATTTAGGCAACATGGTGCCTTTCTGCTTGACAAAGGATGTGGGGATCTCTGGAAGAATGAAAGTTTGGCAGCAGATAGTGGATCATGCCAATGCTATTGGGGACCACAGCAGGACATATGATCAAGTGCATCATAGGGCCACTTACATGATTTCACAGGCCCAGAGGAAAGTAGCTGCAGTGGCCCGTGGACAGATGGCTACTGGAATGCCTGCTACAGAACCAGCACTGACAACAGATGAAGAGTTCCTGTCCACTGTCAGCAATCCAGAGAGCTCAATGGAAAGTATACAACAGCATGTGACTGATATTGGTACTGCAGTTTCAGTGAGGAGAAGTATGTCCCAGGAGGAGCTTCCAAGTAGGCTTACCTATCTCAATTGTTAAATATTTCTTGTATAGTAAAATATTGACAACAATACTTAAGTTTGTTTAACAAAATTTTTTTGGGGGGGACTAGTGTTAGATTGATACAGTTAACAACACATTCTGGTTCATTACACATGGGCTTGGGGTGAATGCATCATCCAAGTTTTTGTTAAATGTATCATTAATGGACATATAAACGGCCAGCATTTTAACCCCCTACGTTACTGTTAATTGTGATGATGGTTTCCTTATCTTTATAAGTTCATAGGTGTGTACTAGGCTAATGGCCCTGGGGCCTTTACAAGCCTAGCCATAGGATTACCCTGGCATAGTACCACCTGACCTTATTTCCCAGTGCCTCTGTCGAGTAGAGTCACTGGAGTTATCCTCAGGGTGAATTTTCTGTTTCCCATCCATTCATCAAGATTTCCCTTGAAGAGGATCAGCGAGGTGCTCTGCTTGACATGTATGGGAAGTCTATTCCATAGCATGGGCAGTCTCTGGGTTATGAACCTGTCCCTCCAGCATGTTTTGTTAATTGTGGTAATGAAATTGAGGTCTCTGGAGGGTGCGGTATGGAGGTATTGGGATTTTATTTAGATGTAGCATTTCTAACAGAGCTGGGTCACATATGGCTTTGTAAGTCAAGCAGAGATTGCCTCTAAGTAGGCAATATGAGACAGAGAACAGTTGGAGTTTTTCGAGTCTGTCCATATAGGACAAGTGTTTAAGGCCTAGAATCCTCTTTATGAGGTACTTTTGCGGCCTCTCCAGTTGTTACAGGTGTCTAGTGAGGTACATGCCAAATGGGGCATTCTACTCAATGATTGGCCTAATGAGGGAAGAGTAGAGGGAGGCAATGACCTCTTTCTTCCTGGATGCAAAACCCTTAGTAATGAGATGTGCCACATAGAAGGACTTTCTGACCACAGTGGCAATGTGGTGATCAAAACAGAGGTTTCTGTCAACATGTGTTCCCAGATCTCTTATAACTCCTTCTGTGTTCAGTGGATTACCATCAATGTGGTAATTCATGGGAAGTTGTTTTTTCCCAAAGGGGTTGATGACACATTTTTTGGCACTGAGCTTAAGGCCATGGTTCTGACACCAGTCGCTGGTCTCAGTGAGGCCATTCTGCAGGATGTCAGCATCACTTGGGGAGTTAATAATAGCTCCCAACTTGCAATAGTCTGCAAACTTTGTCAGCCAGAGACCCTTTGTGTTGGCCTGGACTTAAGAGAAATAGATACCAAACAGGAGAGGGCCCTGAACTGAACCCTGTGGAACTCCACTTGTGACTAGTCAGCAGTTGGAGTCAGCTACTTTCACACTGTAAGGTTCTATCTGTGAGCCAGTTTGCAACCCACCTAGTAATATAGGAGTTGATGCCTAGCTTAGTGAGTTTTTCTATGATTCCTAAGTGGGAAATGGTATCAAAAGCCTTGGCCAAATCAAGGTAAGCTGTATGAACCACCTTGCCTTCATTCATAGCTCTGGTGACTGACTCAAAAAAGTTGACCAGGCATGATCTACCCTTCACAAAACCAAACTGTATGGGATCCAGAGTTTGGAGATTCCCTATGTCCTTGTTTATTAGGTCCACGGTGATGCGTTCCATAGCTTTGCATATCAGACTCATCAGGCTAATGGGGTGATAGTTCCCAGGGTCTGTAGTCACTTCTCCTTTGTGGAGAGGAATGACTGTAGCAGTGTGCCATTCGGTAGGGGCAAAGCCTGAGGTGAGGCGGTGATTGAACAGGGCACACAGGTGAGGTGCCAGTTCACTATTTATTTCATGTAGAACACAGCCAGGGATATTGTCAGGTCCCATAGAAGCTGTATTCTTGGCCTTGGACAGTGCTGTTTTAACCTGTGCAGCAGTAATACTGGTGCTTAACTTCTTCCAGGACCATTCTCCCTATGTATTCTGGAGTCATCTGCACATAGTAAGCCAAACATTTTTATTTAGGTAATATTGAGCAGTTCACAGAAATATTTATTTTATCTGTATGTGCGATATGGGTGAGGACTGTGTGTGTGTGTGTGTGTGTGTGTGTGTGTGTGTGTGTGTGTGTGTGTGTATATTGCTGTACTGTCTATAATAGTGGCACCACTGTTAGTTTGTTAGCATGTATTGGACTATAGTAGTGCAGCTATTAATTTCTTTCCTGTGTTTGTTGCTTATTATCACAGGTGATCCTGACAGTGGAAGTGCAGGATTCTTACCACCTGATATCAGAGTATCGTCAGACTCTGATGACGATGGTAGGCAAACAGAGGCACAGTTGGAGAGTGTAGAGGTTGAATCTGACATTGATGATGGCATTCAGCCATCCCCTGTAATTCCATCTGACACAGCCAGTAGGCCTATGCCAACCCATTCCAGTAAGTCTGTGAATATTGGACAGGTGGATAGTGAGACACTCGATCAGTGTAATGTGGTTACTCTGGCTTCAGTGCCTGTTGACTCTGGCCATAGCCAAAGTGTAGGTGAGGTGCCATGCAGGAGGGTTGTTAGGGGTGCTTGGAGGAGGCCTGCTGTCCATCGCCCACTTGATCCTGGTGTGTCTTTCTGTGACACTCAATGTATGTTTAGGAGCATCATGGAAACACAAGCATGTTCCAATAGGGCCTCTGAAGAAATGTTTAGGGTTGTAGCTGTGACACATGCTGACATGCATGACTGCCTCTACTACATCACTGATTCAATGGATTGGATGAATGGCACATTAGAATGGACAGTGTCTGTGATGGAAAGTCTTCTGGGAGGGGGACAATATCCACTTTTTGACTAAGTCAGCCATGTCATCTGATGTATCCGATGTGGCTATGCCTCATCATGTGCCCATAGTGGCACTACTTCCACTGATGTATTAGTGGCTGAGGTGCTCACACTCAGATGTGGCAGGCCATGGAGTCATAGTCCTAAGAGTACTCAAGAGGAGAGCTTGTCCAGCAGACATCAGTCATGTTCAAGTAGCAGCAGCACATATGATCATTGGCGTGGATGTGCCAGTGCAACTCCTAACAGAGCCAGTACTCGTGGTCAGGTGTGATGACTATGAACTGCCACATCTAACATGCATGGCTCACACCTGTCCAACATACCAAGATGTAGAGCTAGCACAGAGCTTGGTGGTATTCTTGCAGACACTCACACACCATTTTCACCTGGAGTGCTAATACAAACACAACAGTTACATGGTTCAGTCATGAGGCTTAAAGCTCATTCTGTCTCAGTGGCCATTTGATACTTTATACAAATATCTGCCTGTTTTTCTTTCTTACTTACATGCACTCACGTACCTTTTGTGTCAGGCTAGGCTTCCTGCCCGCCCCACACACACACACACACACACACACACACACACACACACACACACACACACACACACACACACACACACACACACACACACAAACACACACACAGTCACACACACACACAAAATACCCTATGAAGTGATGATAATGGTGCCATATCCTTGTTTTCTATATTTTGGATTCAGGTATACATAAGCTTTGTGTCTGACACTCAGGGTGCATATCTGACTTAGTGCTTAGTATATCTGTGTTTGTGATGCTATTTTGCTAATTGTACTGCTTTCTTACAGGTTTTTGTAATGTAGACATGCTTCCCCCATTTTTATAGCAACAAAGCTGGAGCAAGCCATAAATAAAAGTATGACAAAGGCTGAACAATAGGGGGACTTTTTAAATGTTTTGGTCTTACAAAGTTAGACAGTTGATGATGGAATGTGTGCTCCTTCCCTTTGTTGATCCTGCTGAAGCTGTTTTCTCAGGATGATGTTGTGAAGCATGGCACAGTCAGTGAAGATTTCAGTACATCTATGTGGATTGCACTGCTGGGCTGCCCCAGATGTATCTAGGCAGCAGAACTATGACTTCAGCAGCCCAGACACATGCTCTATGATATTTCTGGTTTGAGCTTGTGCCTCATTATAGCATTCAGCTGGTGTGTGTGCATTTCTGATGGGTGTCATCAGCCATAGTTCCAGTGCATAACCTGCATCCCCCAGTAAATGACCCTGTGGGATATCACCCCAAGTAACTGACACAGTTGGGAATTGTACCAGATACGTGAGTCATGGTGACTGCCTGGGTTGCCAGCACACACACATTCAAGATGATTTCCTTAGCATTACACATGGCTTGGCAATTAATGGAGTGAAAGTATTTTCTATTTCTGTAAACCCTGCCTTGTTCCCCTGGTGGAGCTTTGATTTCTATGTGTGTACTGTCTATGGCTCCCAGTAATAGAGGGTAGGTTGCTACAGTGTGGAACTCCTGCATATTCGTGGCCCTGTTGTCAGGTGTACAGGGAAAATATATGTAATTACTGGCATGTTGGACCCCTGTTGGTCTCTGAAAAGTTCCTGTAGCTAAAATTCTAAGTGCTACACATAAATACCTTTGTCTCCACTGGTATTGGTTCTCCTTGGTTTGCCCTAGGTCTGAGTTGAGGACAACAAAGGTTGCAGAGTTCTTGTAGTGTGTCTCTAGCCACCCTGTAGCACTCTACAATTTCCAACTCATGCAGATTGTGATAAGTTAAATGTGGTCTAGAAACTATTCTTTTTGGCTGTGGTCTACTAGCAGCAGCAGCACAGACTTCAGCCTGTTGCACACACACATGACTTAAAGCAGCACCAGCCCCTAACATTCTTTCTGTGTAGACTCCTTTCCATGGCTGTATTCCAATAGGTTTTGGAATTTGCAGAGAAAACCAGCACTGAATCTGCGTGATTGTTTTGTAGCCTGTTGAATAGCTCCTCAATTTTGGATTGGTTGACTAGCATACAGTTCAGCTGCTTATGCTGTAATTCGCATACCACAGTGTTTGCCTTCTTTGCGCAGCTCCACATAGTGTAGAGCCACTTACTAAATTTAAAATGGTGTGCTATTGTGTGCGTGCTGTGGAGCGATGCTCACACTGTCTTAACAGATTGTGTAGGCTTTACTTAATCTGGCCCTTGCTAGATTAAGTGCCCACAACTAAGTCTATAACTTACAGAAATAGATCTAGGCTCTGCAGCCTACCAACATTTGACTTTTTCGCTAAAGATTTTATAATTTTCTTTGAATATCCCCTGATCTGGTTCTCTGTCTTTTTAATATTTGGGAAACAGAAAGTGCTGCCATATAGTTAAATATTATAAGGCTACCATAAATGACCTTCATCACTTCTTTGTTTCTGGACTTGATGTATCCTCTTCCGCATTCCACAGTTCTTACACATCCCTTTAACACACTATCTACATGATGGATAAATCCACAAGCACAGCTTTCTATCAACTGTCATCCTCTTACAAGGTCACCAAAGCTCTGATAAGACCTGCTCATTCTTATACCATGTCATAAACTAAACCAAAATATAATTCTTGGTCCTATCAGTCACCAACAACAGCAATCTATAGGTCTTTTCTATACTAAATAATATTTTAGAAAATCCAGTCCATTGTGCCAATTTGTTTTCATCAACACAGGCAGTCAAATCCTTCTTCGCCTTTCAAAATCCCATTTAGACACAACTTTCTTTACCTTGTTTTATTTTCTAGCACAAGCAGGTTGTTTCAGTATAAACTATCTCACTATTTAGCTTTATAGCTTATGTTGTATCTCCTTAAGATAGATAGATAGATAGATAGAGAGATAGATAGATAGACAGACAGATAGATAGACAGATAGATAGACAGACAGACAGATAGATAGATAGATAGATAGATAGATAGATAGATAGATAGATAGATAGATAGATAGATAGATAGATAGACAGACAGATAGATAGACAGACAGACAGACAGATAGATAGATGGATAGACAGACAGACAGACAGATAGATAGATATATAGACAGACAGACAGACAGACAGATAGATAGATAGATAGATAGATAGATAGATAGATAGATAGATAGACAGACAGACAGACAGACAGATAGATAGATAGATAGATAGATAGATAGATAGATAGATAGATAGATAGATAGATAGATAGATAGATAGATAGATAGATAGATAGATAGATAGATAGATAGATAGATAGATAGATAGACAGACAGACAGATAGATAGATAGATAGATAGATAGATAGATAGATAGATAGATAGATAGATAGATAGAGAGAGACAGATAGACAGACAGATAGATAGATAGATAGATAGATAGATAGATAGATAGATAGATAGATAGATAGATAGATAGATAGATAGACAGACAGACAGACAGATAGATAGATAGATAGACAGACAGACAGACAGACAGATAGATAGATAGATAGATAGATAGATAGATAGATAGATAGATAGATAGATAGATAGATAGATAGATAGATAGATAGATAGATAGATAGATAGATAGAGAGATAGATAGACAGACAGACAGATAGATAGATAGATAGATAGATAGATAGATAGATAGATAGATAGATAGATAGATAGAGACAGACAGATAGACAGACAGATAGATAGATAGATAGATAGATAGATAGATAGATAGATAGATAGACAGATAGATAGATAGAGAGATAGATAGACAGACAGATAGACAGAGAGATAGATAGACAGACAGACAGACAGACAGATAGATAGATAGATAGATAGATAGATAGATAGATAGATAGATAGATAGATCAATGCATAAATATCTGCATGTACTGGATAATTGTCTGGAACAGTGAGAGCTGCCATGTATATGACGTAGTGCCAAGAGGTTGCTAACATTATACATCTGTCCATGTTGCCACCTGCCTGAACTTACCTGTCTCATTTACATATCTTGCTCAGGCTGATTGCAAAAGTAATGAAAGTGAAGAAAGTAATGAGAGTATCCAGTACCTCTGCTCTACATCCTGCCTATTAATTCATTCTTTTGCCATGTAATTCTGTTATTATTTCTTTACTCCATCCTCTGCTCAACAGCAGGTACATGAACTCTGGAAATAAATGTGACACAGCAAGCACATCCTGTCATTGCTTCAGTCATGACTTTGGATTCAGCACAGTGTATCACTGCTTTGTTTTGGTCACACATGAATAAAAGCAAAAACTTATAGCCATGCCAGTGACATAGGGGAGTAAAATGGTGACTATGACCTAGGCAACCTAGGATTGATTAGCAGCTTGTGTGCCTGACTGCACAGTTGGGGGGGGGGTAGTGCCTATCCTAGTGGGATTAGCGATGAGTCCTTACCAGTCGTCATTACCTCCAGATACAATCTCTGCCTGAGGACAAGGACAGAGTCATGTAAGTGGGGACAGGTGGAGGAACAATTTGGGGGTGACCACCCTAGCCGGTAGCAGTAGCTCTTGATTGGCACACATGTGAGAACATGGCACAAGCTGTTGGAGATAGGCAGTCCATGTGGTGATACAACTGCCGATGTTATCACCTAAGGAAGGGAGTTAGGGCTGTTCACAAAAAAAGTTCTCATGACCAGGATGCCAGCAAGGCTGCCAAACTCCTAGAAGATTGTCTGGATGATGGCCTGTATGGATGTCTCTCATTCTAGGAGATTTGCAAATGAGGGAATCCATACTCCTGGGGAACACATGGGCTCAAGGTCAATCTGGGGTGGCTTAATGGTCAGCAGGCAGAGAATGAAAAAACACCTAGGAAAAAAGGAAATAAAACAGCTGAAGATTCTAGAAGATTGTGCTGACGGACAACAGTTTTCTACAACTGTATTCATTTTTTTCTGTAACACTGTCTATTTTTCCTGGGACATAGCTCAAAAGGGTCTTTCAGCCCAGCTCACCTACCGGGTTAAGAAATGGTAAGTACATACAAATAAATAAAAAAGCTGCAAACAGGAATGAAATGGAAACTTATTTAGAGCTGGTCAGCTTAATTTCCTTCCCATATATTTTGTTGAAAATCCTTCTTTTAAAATGTAAAGTATTTCGTCTTCTACATGGTTGTGCAGTCTCAGAGTTGTAGTATACAAGACAGCATGAAAAGTTTTTAATATATTGAGTATAACTTTATGAAGTAAGTACTTATAAATCTAACCTGCATGCTGAGTGTCATGTGGTTCTTACTCCCACAGGAATTGTCATCCATTATAGTAAGCCACAAAGATGCATTTAGACTGGTTCATGTGTGTCTTTGTTATTCCACCTGTAGTGATGTCTAGCATGGAAAGAACCCAGCCCTGGCATGGTGTCAGAGCAGGATCATGTAAATAAAAATAAATGTAATGTATAAAGTAGTGAAAATGAAATTAAATGTCAGGTATCAAGTAGTGAGTACAACTTTAAGTAGCAAGGGCTCATAAGGGTAACCTGCATATGTTCTTCCTTCTTCAGCAGTTGTTGCCATTGTAGGAAGGTGTATCGATGCATCCAAACAGGATTTTTTGTGCCTTCGTTATTATACCTCTTGTACAGGTCTATGTAACACTGAAAAAAGTAAAATATCATAGAGCAGAGCCCTGCACATGAGGTGTGTAGGGAGTTATCACTTGAAAAATTAATCTTCCTTGGTGCCAGTCTATTATGTGGGTCAGTCTAGTAAAATGTTGTTTGCTCAGTTCATTTTGATAAATGCAATTTCAGTGAACCTGCATTCAAAAATCGGCCGCAAAATTCCTGTGAGGTGGTGCATGGAAGCTTTAAGCTGGACCTTGTTTTGTTCGCATTCTGACAGTTTTAAGATCATTTAATTTACTAAGCATATGCCAAAACATTTTTTTTTAATTTCATGTCAAACTATTAGCGTGATGAGCAGCTGCTTTTCTTGTGGTTCATGAGATGTTGCTAAGGGGGAACATTGACACATACTTTGTGATTGATTACGTTCAGCAGCTTCACTTGTATTTTGTCAGAATAAAATTGGTTAAAACTTCAACCAGATGAAACAAACCAGTCAAAACCTGAGTTCCATGAGACCTCTAAAAAAGCTTTTTCTGCATTCCATATTGGTGTAACCATGGAAAAAAGTGAAAAGGTCACTCACACACACACACACACACACACACACACACACACACACACACACACACACACACACACACACACAGAGTGAATCACTGCTGGTGCAAAAATACAAATAGCACCAAAAGTGGTTTCTAATAAAAGTGGTTATGGAGGTCAAGAACTAAACTTCAGAAGCTGAAATGTCTAGTTTACACTCAACAAAGTGTAGATTAGCCACATAACTTTATTCAGTGGAATACTTCCCCAAGCAAAGTGATGTTGCTCTGATAAATGTCAGGGAGCAGGCTTGGCCATGTGAGGCTTAATAAAAGTAAACAAAGTTATATTACATTATTTAGTTTAAAAGTAGAAGGATTAAGATACAATAAGCCTATCTAATTTGTCCTTTTAAGCACCTTAATGTTCTACCTTCCCTGCATCCCTGTTATGCCATTTCAATAGCTTTTTTCCTCCTAGGACAAGACTGTGAATTCCTTCTCCACCTCCCATTTTGGTAGACTAGTCCATTCCATGGGTCCACAATCCTTTCTGCAAGCGGCTGAGGTCTGAAACATTGTGGCTAGGCAAAACACATCCAGCTCTTGAATGCAGTATTAGTCTCTTATCATGCCCTTAGTATGAATCAGCAATGCACCATAGGTTCCTACGTAGTTACTAGGCATGCAGACAAAGAAGCCATTAAGAAGCTAAAGTACTCTCTGGTTAAATGATTTGCTAAAGGTCTCACAGAAGGCTGAGAGAATCAAACCCTGTTCCACAGGAAGTAGATAGTTAACTCGTAGCTTTAACCCTCTGTGTTAACTTGCCAGACTTATTCCTCTGTGCTGCAAACTTTCCAAATCATCCAGGTTTCATCTAGGTAATGCTTTTTTATCTCTAAACTAAAAAAAAAAAAAAAATATATATATATATATATATATATATATATATATATGTGTGTGTGTGTGTGTGTGTATGTGTATGTGTATGTGTGTGTGTGTGTGTGTGTGTGTGTGTGTGTATATATATATATATATATATATATATATATATATATTTTTTTTTTTTTTGTATGGTCACAGATTATCTCTCACAATATTGCAATATTTTCGACATGCCGTGCCTACTTGTAATTGTGACTCATTGTTGTTCAACTCTTTTTGTGAATCACCCATCAGCTACATTAGTCGCTAAATGTTAACAGCTTGTGCTGAGTCAATATTTGCTTATAATTGCTTTCTTTTTTTTAAATCACTAATAGCCATTTACTATCTATCGCATTTACAAATACCCTTGTAGCTAAGCATTACGTTTTCTAAATCTGGGCATTTATGTTTAGTTAAAAGAGATAACAGCAAGAGGATTCTTGAGCTTGTTTATGTGCATATTTACCCCCTAGGGAGAAACTATCTACAACCCTATGTAATCATTTGACGTTTTTGGTTCAGATGGAAAGAATTACCTAGATGAATCCTGGATAATTTAGAAAGATGACCTTTTAGATCTCCTAGGCATTCAAAATATGCTTTATGGTATTAACAGAGAGAACAATACCAGGGATTAAATTAGTGGATGTCTTTAAAACAGAAAGCATAAACATGCAAGGGAAACATTTTTGCCACAAACTCCCGAGTAGCTTTTTTTTATTATTCTTCTCTTTTAGCATTTGAGAGTTGTCGTCCCCGTCACATGAAAGTATACCAAAGTTCCACTTTTTTAGGGTGGGCAGAATCTGTTTACATGAGGCAATGCATAAGCAACAAATGTAGGATATCACAGGAGAATGTGATGTGTGGTTTATTTGAAAGAATGCGAAAGATAGTACAGGCTCTGAGACAGTAAGCTGTTAGCATACAGAAACAAAGAGCTGAATTTTTTCACTGGATGGTAGAACCATTTTAAAACTACTTATGGTGAGAATCATACAACTGTTTTACATAAAGAATCAGAACTCTAGGAACATAATCTTATTTTAGTTGCATTGTTTCAAACCAGACCAACAGCAGCTTTTAAAAGTAATGGAATACTTGGGAATATTCTGTATGCACAAGATGCAAGAATTAGTTGAGTATAATACACAAATTGTTGGCTTGGGTATGCCTACATGTATTAAAGTATTGTAACTGTGGTCATTTTAAGAGTGACGGAAATCAAAACATTTACTTTAACTCTAATATTTAACTTTATTTGACTATGTACTCACAAGAAAGAACTATGGTTAATTCTTATGGAAATATTGCAGAAGTATATATTGAAATATTCATTAACTATTTAACTGTGATTATATTTAGAACAAAATGCATTACAGATAAATACTGATAATTTTCTTTGTCTAGTAAGCATACAGAAATTTGTAGAGCTAAATGTCTGTATACCTTACAGATTTTGTCCTTTTTTGGCTGATTGCTTGTATAGGGTCCAGTATCATGGAAGAACAACATATTCATGTATCATATCAACATGAACCCACATATTCCATGTATTGCTTGCATAGGGTCCAGTATCATGGATGCATTCCATCTTTGCCCTTGAAGTCTGCTTGTTACTGCACTACCCCTTTCATTCCACCCCTGACAGTTGAGTCTAGGTGTGGTCAGCACCTTTTTCTATCCTTTTCCTGTTCTGTTGATATCAGTTTCACTTTGCCCATATTGGGTTATTTTAGCCTAAGTATAGTTATTTGTCGTTGTCTACAGTGAACCTCAAGTGCCATCTTTTTGCCCATTTGATCAACCTTCTCACCCCTTTCTTGGACTCTTCCCCATCATACACTGCTACACTTGCCTTTGAGTTATCAGATAAGCGGGTGATCCTTTTTTTTTTTTTTTTCCTTGGCGATGTCTTGAAGGAGTGTACATAAGAGTAATGGATTCATGGCCATTTCCTGTGGAACTCCACTTTTCAGTTCCCTTATTCCTGAAATCATCACTCTCATCACAGATCTCTATGTACCTTCATTATAGGGTCGGCACCTAGATTTCCCACACAATTTGAAATATTTAAAATTTGTTTCACTAGTTCTAAAAGGAGTTCAATACTTTTGGCTTTGTGTTATCCGCTGCCTAAATTTTCTTCCTTTTAAGCCTGAGTACTGCTCACGCTTTGGGTGGTATTTGTAGTCATTGCACACACTGGGTATTTGTGAGGGTTGTGAAAAAGCACAGCTCAGGCCCAGTTCACAGGCAACAGCTATGCCAAACTGACACAGTTAGAACAGGCCCAAGAAAATCTGATGCATATATGGGAATAATGGGAAGTAAATGAGGAATGTGCGAAAAAGCTGTGACTCTCATGCATAAATGAGACACTCTTCCCACCTTTATGTTTTTCATTGTCACTTTTTGATACACATTTTCTATTGAATTTGCAGTCCTTGAAGATGTGAGCTGCTTGTTTCAGTCATGCCAAAAAGCCTTCTGTATGAATCAGTGCTCATCGGCCTAGGAGAAGAGGGCATCGACAAAAGATAACTACCTCATCTTTGTTGGGCAGGAATTATTGCACAGATTTACAGTGGACAGGAGGTACAGCCAGTCACTGTTAGTTGCAGTGCAGCTGTTTTTTTTTTTGTTTTTTTTTGCAGTTGCTGTCTCTTTCATTTCTTTCAAGTACAAGGAGTAAATGCAGCTGGAAATTTTGAAAAGGTGGGCACATGACATTTATTGTTGAGCTACTTGCTGAGTAATGTTCTATGTATGTTGTAAATTATGCCATTTGTGTGGTATTCTGTTATACATTGCACTTCAATAAGACTCTTGCATGCTGCTGATGCTATTACTTTTGCTGGATTAACATGCTTATAACTTATTTATTTGCCTGGTGATATTTTTAGGCAGAATAATATTTCAAAATATATTATTTATATGCTGCACTACCTAGGGTCATTGTAGCACCATTCTGTGAGAAATGTAAAGTAATATTGATAATGTAACAGGGATTTCTAACACTTTTCTCAAGTTCTGTAAATCCTATATCCCAAGGTATTACATATCTCATGGGGATAGGGAGGGGTTATTGAAAAACATGTTGTTCATTACCTTTGCCATAGTGCAAACTGCAGTGCTTTAGGCCTTGATCAATAATATATATTTTTCAAGTGTAACTAATGATGAAAACATCACTGCAATATCATATTAATGCAAAGTACACATATTAAAATGTGAACATTAATGGCAATAATTCCTTACAATTTAGAGTGGACACTTGAAAGCTGTTTACAGGCATAGTAACAACTGCTAGACTCTGTCCTTCCTAATGCCGACTATCTACTGTGATTTCAATAGCAACAAACTTTTCACTAACATACAGATCCATACATCAGTCACCCCCACTTCCAGCAAAAGTATCTGTTGCCTATGTATTAACTAACTGCATAGGTTCACTACTGCTTGTAGCAATTTATTTTCAGATACACAACAGTAGCTTATTTCACCAAAGGCATATATAATATTTCATTTTTGCAGGATGGATACCTCCCCTGCTTTTGAGCCAGAATTTAACAGAATTTCTTTATGGTCCTTTGTGTAGAACTTTGCTTACACTTAAAGAGTTGCAAGTTGCATTTCTTAATGATGAAATAATGGACTACAGAATAAAATGCAGGATGGGGGAGGTGCTTACATAAACAAAACTGTATGTGGAAATTAATCCATCCATTCATCCATCCATCCATCCACAACCCCTTTTTCCCATTCTTGCACATGGGGTCATGGGGTCACTTCAACAGTAACAATCATTTAGAGCCAAGGTTTATACCACTGGATGGCTAGCCCTGCTGGTGCTATATGTGGAACTCATTTACAAATAGTAAATATTGCAGCTCTTTAAAGCACACTGTAGACATATTCAGGCTCATTATCCCTTTCATTTTTCTTTTATGTTTTTATATTTCCATGGCAGCTGAGAAGTTGAAATATAACTGGGAATGGTACAAGATGAGTATGGCGACATTGGCCTCAGGCGCCATAAGTATTTACATTCAGCACAGAAGTTTAAGGCAGTGCACTGCTATGCAGCTATTCTAGGTATGATTCCCATGACTTCCATTTGACTACAGTGTTACTCTTCAGTAAATCACTTAATTAGCCATTGTCCCCAGGACACCCCTGAAAAGGGAGTATGTCTCTAGTGGGTCTACCTGGTTAATAAATGGATATTATATTATTACATCAAAAGAAGAAAATAATGGGGCAGAGCCAAGATGGCCAACTGATGGCAGCAGTTTTTCACAGCTCCATGAAACTAGTATAAAAACCAGGAAATAACTTATTTTATTTCAGTAAAAATACTTAAAATTGATAGATGAAAGTATAAACTATATTATTAGTAACTTTGGTGAACTTAGGAAAGTTTTTTCCTGTCAAATTATAAAGGAGAATATATAATTTGTGGAGATAAGCACTTTGAATACTACTCATTCTGACATGGCTTTAAAAAAAGAAGTGCAGCTTGTGACATCTGCTCTACAAGAACTCTCACTAAAAATGGATGATTTTTAAAATAATTGACAAAACCTCAAGAAAAATTGTCAGAAACAAACAGATTGTCTCAAGGAACTTATACAGCAGCATCAATCCAGAATAACACACTTAGAAGCATCCCTGAATGATCTTCATGGAAGACTGAAGGAAGAAGAAAGCCAGAAAGATTTCCTTATCAAACAAAATACTTGGTGAAGATATCATTTCTTTCCTAAATACCTGGATTCCACAGATTTTAGATTTAAAGGAGGGTCGGTCCTTTGGTATTGAAAGGGCTCATAGAGCTTTCAGAAAGCCAGTGTCAACATCCTCCTCTACTCCTCCCAGATCAATAGTCATAAAGTTTCTATCTTATTTGGACAAGGAGTTGGTCCTAAAATCTACCTGGAGGAAAAGTCCATTAAAATTTAATCAAAACCAAATTAGGTTTGATAATGACTATTCTAGCAGGGTTTTGGAACAGAGGAAAAAAGCTTGGCCATTAATAAAACTGTTAAAGTAGAATAACATCAAAACTCAGCTTGTCTTTCCTGCCAGAATATAAATCCTATATCAGAATGAAATGAGATTATTTAATGCCCTAGAGGAAGCCACTGCCTTTATTAAAAACAATAACATTATTTCCTTACCTGAAGACATGGAATGGGCATCTGCATCTCTGAAGAGAGTTACTGATAAATCTTCTTGGACTGATGTTAAAAAGAAAAAAAACAAAAAACTGAGTCAAAGATTGCTGTTCCCACTAAATCTCTCAAAGCATCTACTGCAACTGGACTTTAATTTGTTTTATACTTGCTAAATTTTCAAGTAAGGTATGTCATGACAATATTTTTCTTATTGTTTTTCTTTTTTCATTTCTATACTTTTTTGTTCATATACAAATTAAATAACTGTTTATGCTATTTAGTATATTTGTATAATATTGCTGGTTTATTGAGTGATATAAGTGAACAGTAAGCTATCTTTGCTTTTATGACCTCAAGATGACATGCTTTATTTCAAATAATATATAGCCCTTTGCCCTGCTAAATGCTCTTCTGAGTTATTACACAGGCATAGTCACTGTTTAGATTAATTTTGTTTTGGATACATGGGATAACAGGGCATATCTATGATTTAGTATATATTAACTAGTTTCTTTAATATTTATAACTTATGATTGTTTCAGAATAAATATTGGTACCTGTGTGAACAATAAGCTGTTTGCCAGCTTTTGACATAAATTGGGTCTCTTTGACAGTTATATGCTTATATGTTTTATGGCACAAGGTTTTTAAATGGTTACAAGTTATGTTTCCTGTGTGTTCCTGGTAAGTGCTTGCTTCAGAAAATGACTTTGTATTTAAAATAAGAATGATGACATGAATTTATGGACTGTTCTGCCTATTAATTAGAAGTTTTAGCTGGGATCTGAAAGTTTTTATGTAATGGGGGAGTTGTGTTCTTTTTTTTTTTTTTTTTTTTAGAATGCTTTTAAAAAAAAAGTTATGTCTTACCATAATGTTTCATCTGAGTTGTAGATCTTTATTCATTCTTTACAGTTAGGACCTCAGTTCCATCCTCGGAACTGATATGGCCATTTCCCAGCTCGCACAAGCCAAAAACACTCAGCTAAGAACCTACCCACAATGCCCCTCTCTTAGATACTCCAGATTGAGTTTGCCCACCCTAGATAAAGATGTAGTAATAGGAAAAAAGTAGGAGACTCTATCTGAGCAAATACCCTAACCAGGAGTACCTGAAGTCCACCAGGAGTCCAGGCAGGGGGAAGGAGAGCGGGAAGTAAAGAATGAATAAAGATCTGCAACTCAGATGAAACGTTATGGTAAGACATAACTTCTTTATCTGAATTTGTAAATCTTTATTCATTCTTTACAGTTAGGACCGAGTCCCCAGCTATCTGAGTCCTGGGTGGCCCTAAGGAAGGATATTCCTGAGCACCATAGAACCAAAAGATGCTCATCCCCTGGAGGCCAAATCCAATTTGTAATGCAGTATGAAGGTATGAGGTCTTGCCCACGTGGCTGCTGTGCATATATCATCCATAGAGGCTCTGGAATGAAAAGCTGCAAAGGTAGCCATAGATCTGGTAGAATGAGCCTTTATTCTGGAAGGTAAGGGTATCTTATTCTGTTGGTAGATAAAGGTAATGATGTTTCTAAGCCAAGAGGATAAAGTCACTTTGGAAACAGGTTTACCAAATCTGGGTCCTGCAAAGGCCACAAACAATTGGTCTGTTTTCCTGAAAGATTTAGTCCTGTCCAAATAACAACGAAGCTGTCAGTACACATCAAGGGTGTGCAAAAGGTACTTTCCTTTATTAGAATGCCTTGGGAAGAAAACCGGCAGGTCAATAGATTAATTAATGGAAACACCAGAAATGACCTTGGGCAATCAGGAAGGGTCAGTATGAAGGGACACCCTATCCATGTGGAAGATCAGGTAAGGGCACTTGACACTCAAGGCCTGCAGCTCAGATACTCTTCTTGCTGAGGTGAGTGCTACTAGAAGTATGGTTTTTGAAGACAAACATTTCAAATCACATGAATCAAAGGGCTCAAAGGGAGAGCCTGTAAGAGATTGAAGCACCATAGTCAAGTCCCAGGGATCTAGGGGAGGCTTGACTGGAGGTTTAACATGTAATACTCCCTTCAAAAATGTCTTGCATAGGCGGTGTGACATAAATGAAGAATTTTCAAGATCATTATGTAAATTGGTGATAGTTGCTAAATGTACAATGATCATTGAAGTTGAGGCTCCTGCATGCAAGAGAGTAGTCAGGTATTGCCGAATCTTTTGAATAGACATAGAGAAAGGGTCTAAGTAGAGAACCTAGTCCATTTACTAGAATAAACCTTTCTAGTGGAAGGTTTGTGTGAGGCCAGAAGAATTTCATGAAGAGGAGATGGGATGTCAGGCAGTCTGGCAATCATTGGAAGTGGAGGAACCAGGCTGTGAGCCTGAAACTGTGCAGGTTCAGATGAATCAATCCCTGAGGTTGGGATAACAGGTCCTGGGAATGATCCAGGATCCATGGGCTGTGAATCAGTTGAGGCCATAGAAACAGGAACCAGACTTGACGTGGCCAGTAGGGAGCAATGAGTATCACTTTGCTTTTCAACCTCTGAGCTTTCTGAAGAAATTTTGGAATGAGGGGAAATGGGGGTAAAGCATACAGAAGACTTGGGGGCCAATCGTGTGTTAGAGCATCCCTCAGTGGTTCACCCTGAGGGGAGATCAAGGCAAAATATCTCCTGCATTTGTAATTCAGGGGGGAAGCAAACAGGTCACAGCAAGGCTTGCCCCAATGTTGGAAGATCCGAGCTGCTATTACTGGATTGAGGGACCATTCGTGAGGCATCAGGATGTTCTTGCTCAGATTGTCAGCAATATGTTTGGAAATTCCGGGAATGTGCATTGCTATAAGAAAGTGATTGGAAGCTATCGCCCAGTGCCAAATCCTCATGGCTTTCTGACAGAGGGGTTAAGATCTGGTTCTGCCTTGCTTGTTGATATACCAGATGACTGACATGTTGTCTGACTGAATTGCAATGGTCCCCGAAGGCAGGATGCATGGAACGCTTGTAATGCTAAGAGAACTGCCCTCAGTTCCAGGACATTTATGTGCAAGTTGGCCTTGAGGGGGGTCCAGGTGCCTTGGACAGTCTTTCCCTGGAAATGCCCCTCCACCCTAATAGTGAAGTGCCCGTGGTCACCATAGCTGTGCATTGGGGAAGACAGAATGGTCGACACCAAAGATTCTTTTGTGGCTCCATCCACCATAGCATTTCCTCCTTGCAATGGTTTGTAAGGCGTATCATGTGGTTGAGTGGGAGGGTTAACAATGACCATTGTGTGGAGAGGAGCCACTGCAGGATTCTCATGTGCATTCTCGCCAGTGGTACCAAAGTAATGGCAGCTGCCATGGAGCCCAAGAGTTGCAGTACAAGATGTGCTGGTACAAACATGTGAGGAAGAAGGTCTTGAGTTTGGTGTCTTATTTTCAACAGCCTGTAAGCTTGACAGGATGTTGTGTTGAAGACCGCTCCAATAAATTCCAGTGTCTTCATTGGAGACATCTGAGATTTGTCTTTGTTGATTGTAATCCCTAAGCAGACAGTGAGATCTTGAATGCAAGAGAGGCAGCAGACTAGGAGATTCCTGGTCGGAGCGGTAAGGAGACAGTCATCTAGATAGGGAAACACCTGGAATCCTTGTAGTCAAAGATGAGCTACCACAACTGCCATACATTTGGTGAACACTCGGCGGGGTGTTGAGAGACCGAATGGCAGTGCCCTGAACTGGTAGTGATTGGCTCCCAGCCGGAAGCAGAGAAAACTCCAGGAGAAGTAATCCATCTTTATGTGGTGGTATGCATCCTGTATGTCTATAGAATACATCCAATTGTCCCTCCCTAGGAAGGGAAGAATGGACTGTACTGTGTCCATCCAAAATTTTTGAAGTTTGATAAATTTGTTCAGTAGGCTGAGATCCAGGATTGGTCTCCAGTCCCCTGTTTTTTTTTTTGCCACTAAAAAGAACCTCCAGTAAAACCTGGATCTGGTCTGTTCTGGTGGGACTGGTTGGATGACTCTTTTTCTTAGCAGTTTTTCTATTTCTAAGGCTGCTAATCCCCTCTGATTGGGTGGTACATCGGGGATTCGTTTGACGGGTCTGGGAGTTAGGTCAAAAGTATTTGGTAGCCTCTAGATATTATTCTCTGCACCCAAACATCGGTATTAATAAGATGCCAGGCTGGTAGATGCAGAGAGAAATGACCCCCAACTGCTTCCAGAGGAAAGCAATCGGGCAGCTGCACTGGTAGGGTCTGCAGGAAAAAGAATCTCTAGCTCCCTGGTTACACAGACCCCCTCTACCCCGAAAGGGGCATCTTCCATATGAGTACCCCCCTCTGCCTCGGGGGGATTGCTCACTATGAGTGTCACGAAAGGATCCTTGGGATTTCTTGGAACCATATCTTTCCCCCCTTCTGGTTCCTGGAGTAGGGCCTCTGGGGAGTTGGAAAAGCGTATGCCCACAGCAGACAAGGTCTTTCCGTCTTTCTCACTACGTGCAAGTGTGTCATGTACCTTGGGTCCAAAAAGTGCAGATTCATTGACAGGTGCATTAATGAAGGAAGATTTAAAGGGGTCTGTGAAATCACACAACCGCATCCAAGCATTACATCTCATGACAACACCAGACGCGGCAGCTTGAGCTGCCCCTTCGGCAGAGTGAGAGGGTAGCTAGCTGTGGGGCAACAGTGTCATGCACCTCATCAGGCTGTACCCCCACCAAAGAGGAAGACATTTCAGAAATTAGATCTCTTTGGAGGCGAGTAAAGTGAACTAGATAATTCAGTGACCGAATGGTGAAGGTTGCTGAAGCATAGGTTCACTTCCCTAGTCTGTCCATGGTCCAGGACTCCCTGTTTGGAGGATGGACAATGGAACTATCTTCTGCCAGTTCCTTCTTGGTGGCCGCTGCCATGACCATAGAATCAACTGTCAGCTGCTTGGACCAGTGGGGCTGGTCTTTAGGTGTAGATAAAATTTTGTCCAGCCTCCAGGGGACAGGTTCTACATTGTCTGGGGCCTTCCAAGCATGCTGCACAATTAGTTTAACAAGATCATCTGCTGGTGGGGTCACCCAGGAAGTAGATGTCTGGGCACGGAAGGACTGCAGAAACACCAATTCCTCAGAAGAAGGGTTAGAGGACTTCCATTCCACCCGCTGTTTGAGGATTTTGAGAATGTCTCAGAATGAAATGTCATCTGGGGGAGAACAAAGGGACCCTTCCCCTTCATCACAATCAGTGTCTTCTGTGATAGATTCCTCCAGGGAGTCAAAGTGCTTCTTCTTGCACCATTTCTTCCGGGGTGGCTCTCCAGTGGGATCTTCTGAGGAGGAATCCAGAGAAGGGGTTCACTTCACAGGGGGTTCTGATACTGGTGTCCTAGGGGCTGGTTGTGAGCCTTCGGAGTGTAGATCCCTTTCCATCACATGTACAGCAGGCACTCCTGAGCCCACTTCCAGTTGAGGGGTTAGGAGAGAACTGGGAGCCATTGGAACCGTGGACATAGATGGTGCCAGTGAGAAAATAGGTGCCAGATTAGGTACCAAGGTACGGACAGTCCAAGCACTGCTCTGAGAAAGCATCGACTCCATCGTAGCCAATGCTGCAAGCATGGTGGGTGCCAACAGGGGAGGCACTGCTGTCAGAGCCAAGACAGTATGTACCAAAGTGGGTGCTGGGGGAGGATAAGCAGGAGAAGATGAGATAGAAGATTCCGTGCCAGGAGGGATGGAAGGTCTAGCTGGAATGGGCAATCCCCTAGCTACCAGAAGCTGGTCCACAACCCGCACTAGGTCTAGTTCAGAAAAACTCCTAGTGGATCTAAAAGAGGCAGCAGAAGGGGAATCAGGTCTTTCTAGAAAGGGACTAAACCTCTGCCCCAAGAAAAGGGGTAAGTAGGAGAATATCTTGTCCTTGGCAAGTAATCGAATTTTGGAGCTGATGGAACCGAAGAAACTGTTAGCACCATGAACAGGGATGGTGCTGAGGTATGTACAGTCATCAGAGCCCATGGAGCTGAGGAAACTGTCGGCACCATGGACAGGGATGGAGCCGAGGCATGAACAGTCACTGGAGCTAATATAGGAGCCAAAGACAGCACCAAAGTCAGTGGTGCTGTGTTTGGAACCGAGATAGGAGTGAATACCATGGTCAGCAACGAGGGAGAGGACACAGATCCTGGTGCCGTAGAGGTCTGCGTCAAGGGTGCCAGTGAAGCATGGAGCTGACTTGGTTCTGTAACTGACGGTGATGCAGGAACTGAGTGACTCCATTTTTCCTTATATTTTTTGGTCTTAGGAGGGGGTGAGACCTCCGACCCAGATAGAGCCTCTGAGAAAGGTGTCTTGAGTAAACCTTTCAAAATAAGTTTATACTTACGTTCTGTTAGTGTCTGATTACAAAAACCAGCACAAATGTCACAATCAGCTTTCAAATGATCCACACCCAAACAGTAGACACAATAAACATATGTATCTATCTGAGTTAGGCATCTTACGTCCACACTTGTCACACTGTTTAAAACCCAACTTAGCTTTGTCTGACATGGTAAATGAAACAATGCTATGCTGTAGAAAAAATTAAGGAAGAAATACCAGTGGAGTTATGTTAAGGAATACCACTAATAAAAGAGACCTATCAAAGACAGGAGAGAGGGACAGTCAAAAGAGATAAAAAATTAAATTACCAAGTAAAAGGATAGGAAATAGGCCTAGGTTATAGGCGACAGTGATAAAAGACTAACTTGACTTAAAATTTTGAAATTCAGAAGAAAAACTGTCATAAAAAACAACAAATTACTACTTAGCATGAGAGAGATGGCTAACATGTCTGACTAGGAATGCAGCAAACTAGATCTGGATTATCTAAGAGAGGGGCATTGTGGGTAGGTTCTTAGCTGAGAGTTTTTGGCTTGTGCGAGCTGGGAAACGGCCATATCGGTTCTGAGGATGGAACTGAGGTCCTAACTGTAAAGAATGAATAAAGATTTACAACTTCAGATTGCTTCAGATGTTCTAAATTTGCTGGTTATATAGAGTTCATTTATGAGAAAGGCTGTATGAAACTGTTTTTGTTTTTATGTGTGTTGTATGGTTTGTGATGTCCGGAGGTGATTTCTTGTGTATTGAATATTAATTTACTGATTGGAAGTATCTGACAGTTAAACTTTACATTTGTTACTGTAAATAAGCAGACTTTGTGATACAGTTAAAGTGAGGTCAGGAAATTGTACTGTGTAGTGTGCTGGGCGGGAAAATGTCAGTTTGAAATTTAAGAAGTGAAGCTTTCTTACTTAGCTCGTGACATCATGCATTCTATCCATGCAGATCAGATTACATTACATCTAATGTGTATATGCAAGCCTAATTGTGACTGTCAAGTCTCTGATTGGTTAATATAGCATAGTAGGCTTCTTTTACAAGAATTATGAGCTACACTGTCTGCAACTATATTCATGGTTCCCTTTTATAATAGTGACTATATTTTGTGACCAAATATATACAGACGTTATTTTTTCTTGGAAACAATTATAGCCACTATTTCTACTGAATATATTGGAGTTTTTTATAAATTGATGTTTACAAATAACTTTCCTATGCAGTTAGCAAGTGTCTAGTATAGGCTTATACATTTACAGGAAATGCATATGACTAATGGTAATAACTGTAAGGATACTCAAATACCATACTAAATCCTAGCAAATATATGTGTGAATAATTTTGACTGAAGTATAATTACTTTGTATCTAATATGTTGATTTTCTTATTGTATCTTAGATATTATTTATGTTTCAGATGTCATGTTTTCAGTTATTATAAAGTCATTTTTTAGTATATTAGCACTTTATGACAGGGAAAGAGCTCAGTAATATCTATGACTTGTGATAACATAACAACAAAGTTATGAGTTTCAGTATTACCCTATTACTATGGTAGATATTTACAGCTATTTCTATCTTAATTCTGTCTTTGAGTCATTCACTTTCCATAGTAAGTTTTATATAAATAATGGTTTTTACTAATTTTTGTCATATTAACTGATGCCAGTAAATTATTATTGATTTTAGGCAGTCATTTAAACATCTACTATTCCAAAAGTTTAGGAGTTAATTAAGGGCAAATATGTCTTATGGAATATTTCTAAGAATCTATGTTAACATCTTTTGGGAATGATACACACTCACTATGTGCTAACACCCAATTCTTGTGAAGTTTTCATTTAGTGGAAGTTTGTGGTGATAAGATTTATTCAGAAGGCAAGTAAATACAAATGCTAAATAATTCTTTGATTTGTTCTGCCATTTTGACGTTTTTATTAGAACTAATACAGATGACATGCTTAGATATTTTGGGTAATCATTTGAGTGTTAATAAAGCTAATGTTTCTTTAGTCTATTAAGCACTAAATTCAGATTATATATATCTTAATATGTCTCTTGCTTCCTTAGTGAATAATTACTGTATAAATATTTAATGTTTCTAATAATAGTGTATGTAACTCATCTCTAAAACCTAACTGGAATTAATATCTGATTAGTTGTTTATCACTAATATTTTTCTCTTAATTTATAATATATTCTCCATTTTTTACTTTGTTTTCATGGGCTTGAACCAACAGAGGTTGATGGTTGGGATAGGTAGTCTAGCAGATTTAGTTTTGTTTGCTAGACTAGGAATGTATCTCATTCAATGTATAGGGTGTATTAAAGTTTATATCAATGTGAAATATGCTAATTTTTGTTATTTAATTGTTTTTCTAGTTTTGAAATGCCTGACAAAATTGTTTTACTTTTATCTTTCATGGGGAAAATTATTTGGATTGGGATAAATAGAAATATAACAACTGATATTCTGTTGTCTATTCAGGAAGAGTATTATGTATACAGGATTCTATTAATGCAAGTTCCTTTATTATTTATCTTTAAAGAATTCTGATATGAATTTAACTTTGATATCCTTAAATACTAATGGCTCAAACAACCCATATAAGAGAGCTAACCCACTAAGGTATTTTAAACTAAACAAGGCTCAAGTAGTTTTTCTCCAAGACACACACTTTAAAATAAATGACACATTTATATGGGACCCTAAGGAATACACAATACTTGCTCAATCTTCTTATAAAAATAAGTCCAGAGGAGTAACAATTCTATGGAAAAATATTTTCTTAAATCCCCAAATTATTTACAAACATGTAGATAATGATGGACTCATGGCCTTAGTTATACTTAAGTTGAACAATAGAATTTGGACCCTGGCTAATTTATACTGGTTCCCGGATATGGGGGTTGGACTAGCTAAGAAACAGTTAGACTTTATTGCAACTACTTCTAAAGGTAATATTATACTAGGAGGTGATTTCAACTATATCACAGATATTACAGAAACTATCAATAGGAAATCTCTTAGACTATAGTCCTCATCCAAACAGTTAAAAAATGGACAGAAATGTTTAAATTAAAAAATACTTTTAATGCTTTGGGACCAAATTCTTTACTATTCTCACACCAAGACTATAGACACGGTACCCAAACTAGAATAGATAAAATTTATATCTCACAAGATCTTTATTCTAAAATCTTGAATTTTTCAATGCAACCTTGTCCCTTTTCAGATAATAATTCCCTGTTGTTAACAATACACTTGGAATTCAATCAATTAGTTATTACTTCAAGGATTTCTTCATATATCACAAAAATTAAAGATTTAAAATCTTGGATAACTTCTGAACTTCAGCTTTTCTTAGAGATAAATTATAAACCTGAAGCAAACACAATTATGGTTTTGGATTCTCTTAAGGCCTATCTATATGGTAAAACCATTAGCTGGTACAAAAATAAAATTAAAGAATGGGACTCAGAGTGACAGCATCTTCAAAATCAATTATTATCTCTTAAATCTAATAATAACTTAATTGCTACAGATAATAAGAAGAAAATAGAAGAAGCAAATAAGAAATACAATGAAATATTATCCCATAAAACTAATTTAGCTATGGAAAAACTGAAATTAAATTCTTATGCTACCTCTCCTAAGCATCTTCATAACATATCTATGAAAGTTAAGATACAATCAAAAATGAATAACATTGATAGTATCTTTCATGAAGGGAAAAGGAAAAAAGTTTCAGGCAAAGGGGACATTCTGGAGGCTTTTAATTATCATTATGCAGAGCATCATAAAGATAAAATAAGTACAAATGAATGTGAGAAGTTAGAGAATATAGTTCCCAACATAAGAAGAATTCCTGCGGAACTTAAGTTAGATCTACAAAAAACTATTTCTCAAAAGGAAATTATAGATGGGATTAAAGGAAGTAAGTCTAATAAAGCACCTGGAATAGATGGCTTAATTATCGAAATTTATAGATTGTTCCCTTCTTCTATAATCTCTCTCCTACATAAAACCTTTCTTGAAGTTCAAACATTGGCAAATATTCCTCCTTCTTGGAGATATTCTCTAATTTCCACTAAATTTAAAGAGAATAAGGGCCCTAATCATTCCCACTCATATAGACCTATTTCTTTGTTGAATAATGATTATAAACTATTTATTTCAATTATGGTCAATAGATTGAAAATACCCATATCTAAAATAATAAATGAAGGCCAAACTGGTTTCATACATAACAGGCATACACAGGATAATATTAAAAGAGTATTTTCACTGATAGATTACCTCAATAGAGGAAACTATGAAGCATTGATAATAGGTCTAGATATTCAAAAGGCCTTTGACTCCTTAAATTGGGGTTATTTAAAATCTTACTGTTATTTGATTTCCCTCCCTTTTTATAACAATGATAAAGAAAATATATGAAAATAATCTAGCATATGTCAAATTAGGTCCCTTTACTTCCAAAGCAATTCATATCAGTAGAGGTACTAGACAAGGATGTCCCATGTCCCCTATCCTATTTGCTCTGGCCATAGAAATACTTGCAATTTTAATATGTAATAGCCCAAAGATAAGAGGTATAAATATATATGACCAATATATATCTAAAATAATAATGTTTGCTGATGATGTCTTACTTACCTTACCCAACTCTAAGGAAGTGTTAGGCGAAGTGGATATAGTAATAACACATTTCCAAAAAATATCAGGACTCTCCTTCAACAAATCTAAATCAAAATATTTATTATTAAATAAAAAAATAACATACAGGTTCCAGTTAATCATATTATTGGAAACCAAGTTTCAACTCTAGACTATTTAGGAATAGTCCTAGGTAAGAATATAGAGGAAACCATACAGCTTAACTATGCTAAAGCCATAGACTTAATCAAGACATTAATAAGCAAATTGAATAATTTGTTTATAACATTTGATGGTAGGTTACAACTGATAAAAATGGTTTTGTTACCTAAAATATTATATATAGCACAAGCCCTTATACTTCTACCAGGAAAGAAAATCTTTAAAGAAATCGCTTCAACTTTGATGAAATTCTTATGGTACCCCGAAATAAATAGAGTGGCATATTCTCATCATCTCAGAAATGGGAACAAGGGGGGTTAAAATTCCCAGAGATTAAAACTTATATAAAGGCATCTATAATTAAAATAGTGATGAATTGGATAAATCCTAGATAATCTTCCAAGTGGAAACAGTTACACTCCATTATACTAATGAATGAAAATTATTTATCAAAAAATGCTTTGGTAACTGACAAAGATAACAAGATATGGCACTATTTAAGTTTAAATTCACAGTATAGTACAACAAAATTAACTAAAATAGCACTAATAAACAATATTTTTGATGTGATTAAAAAAATCATTAACACAAATCTAGATATAAAACTGTGGCATATAATTTTAATGCCATTTACTATTACAAGGGATTTCCCTGATAAAACATATAGAGAGTTTTTGGTTTATGGGAAAACAGTAACCTATTTTGTTGGTTGCAATGTACTGAAAACCAACAAGCTTTGAACACACAACGTATATTGTTTTAGGGCCTATCCCCTAATGACTGGTTGGTTCTTCAGAGTGTCACAGCATACACTAAGGATCTGTGTAGAATAATACATAACTCACATTTCAAAACCATAACAAAATTTATAAACTGGATTTTTGGAATTCTATATAATAATATCAATGTAAAGAATGAATTATCATATCTATATAACACTTTAATTGTCTATAATACAGCTCCTAAAGATTCTTACTGGCAATATCTAACTAAAGGGTTTCAAGTATCATTATCAATGGAAGATAAAACAAGCATTCTATTTTCAGTTAAACTAACTTCTTATTCACAATTCTGGAGGATTTTTCACTGGAAATTTCTACACAGATCCTTTTTGACATCTGAGAAACTCTAAAAAATGAACCCTTCAAACAGCAAGTTATGTTGGAGATGTCATCTGTCCACTAATGCTGACTGGTATCATATTTTTTATGAGTATACTAATATGAAACCATATTGGAATGAGATTAACACATTTCTTCAAACTATCTATACTGATATATTTGTTTTGACAAAGTCTTAGATTTTATTGAATATTGTTAATAGTAATAATATGAAGAAATATGACCTGTATTTGTTGTGGACAATGTTAGCAATAGCCACAAAATGTATAACTAGAAGATGGAACTCTAATGTAGCACCCACAATGGAGGAATTCCTATAATCACTGAAGAAATGCATACTAATGGAGAAAAGAACTAAAGAGTTAAGAACTTTTCCTAAGCCATTTGTTAATAGTCTGTGGAGGAAAGTTTTGAATTTGATTGATACCCTACAGATGGAACCAAACTCTTCCTAACTATCATAGTTTATACATTAACTTATTATTTAACTACAAATGTTTTTATCTGAATCCTTTTGGTCAGGTTGAATGTAAATATTGTAAATAGTTATTGAATGTTATGAATGTATTAAATTATTTATTTTCATCAAAATAAAAAATCATTTGAGTAAAAAAAGAGAAGAAAATAAGAGAATGGAATATAAAATAAAAAGTAAAAAAAACTGAATAATTACATAACCACATATTTTAACCAGTCAAGCTGTCAGACTTACAGCTGTAGTAATTGGTCTGTAAATATGTTCTGCTGGGTTTATGAAATTTTAGTATGTTGAATTAGTCACATGAAAGAAAATGGAGGATTACACAGATGAATACTTTTAAAGTAAAAGCAGACTTAACCCTGAACCAGTACTTGTCAGTTTTTAGTTCTGTATTACTTAATTGCCCAAGATTGATGGTATGCCATTATAGAAATTAATATAGCTAGTCATCAGTTGATAGGTTCATAGGAGCATACTAGGCTAATGGCCCTGGAGCCTTTACAAGCCTAGCCCATAGAACTGCCTTGGCATCATGTCGCCCAACGTTAGTTCTCAGTGGCTCTATCAAGCGGAGCCACTGGAGTGATCCCCAGGGTGAACTTTCTATTTCCCATCCATTCATCAAGATTTCTCTTGAAGAGGGCCAGTGAAGAGCTCTGCTTGACATGCATGAGAAGTCTATTCCAGAGCATGAACAGTCTCTGGGTTATGAACCTGTCCCTCCAGCATAATCTGTTGATTGGGGTAATGAGGTTGAGGTCTCTGGAGTGTGTGGTGTGGAGGGATTGGGATTTCTTTAGATGTAGAATTTCTAACAGGGCTGGGTCAGACATGGCTTTGTAAGTCAAGCAGAGATCGCCACTTAGTAGATGATATGAAACAGAGAAGAGCTGGAGATTTATGAGTCTGTCCATGTAGGACATGTGTTTAAGGCCTAGGATCCTCTTTGTCAGGTACTTTTGTGGCCTTTCCAGCTGTTGCATGTGTCTATTGGAGCATTATACTTGATGATTGGCCTAATGAGGGAAGAGTAGAGAGAGATGCTGACGTCTTTCTTCCTGGATGCAAAACCATTGGTAATGAGATGTGCCACATAGAAGGACTTTCTGACCATAGTGGCAATGTGGTGGTCGAAGGAGAGGTTGCTGTCAATCTGTGTCCCCAGATCTCTTATAACATCTTCAGTGTCCAGTGAGCTGCCATCGATGTGGTACTTAGTGGGACCTGAGTTTTTCCCGAAGGGGATGATGACACATTTTTTGGGATTAAGTTTAAGGCCATGGTTTCGACACCAGTCATTGGTCTCAGTGAGTCCTTTCTGTAGGATGTCTACATCACTTGGGGAGTTAATAATGGCTCCCAGCTTGCAGTCATCTGCGAACTTGGTCAGCTAGCCTCCCTCCATGTTGCCATGTTGCCCTGGACCTCTAAGAAGTAGATGCCAAACAGGAGAGGACCCAGGACCGATCCCCATGGGACTCCACTCGTGACTGGTTAGCAGTCTGACTTGGAGTCCACTACTTTCACACTGTGTGTTCTATCTGTGAGCCAATTTGTAACCAACCTAGTGATATAGGGGTTGATGCCTAGTTTGGTGAGTTTATCAATAATTCCTGAGTGGGGAATGGTATCAAAGGCCTTGGCCAGATCGAGGTAGGCTGTAGGAACTGCCTTGCTCTCATCCACAGCTCTGGTGACTGACTCAAAGAAGTCAACCAGGTTGAGCAGGCATGATCTACCTTTCACAAAACCAAATTGAGTGGGATCTACAGTTTAGAGATTCCCTATATCCTTGTTAATTGGGTCCATGATGATGTGCTCCATAGCCTTACATATCAGACTCATTAGGCTAATGGAGCGATAATTCCCGGGGTCTGTAGTAGCTCCCCCTTTATGGAGATGGATGACTGTAGCAGTGCGCTATTCATTCGAGACAAAGCCTGCGGTGAGGCTGTGATTGAACAGGGCACACAGATGTGGTACCAGTTCACTTTGTAGTTCATGTATAAAACTTCCAGGGATATTGTCAGGTCCCATGGAAGATGTATTCTTGGTCTTGGACAGTGCAGCTTTAACCTGTGCTGCAGTAATACTGGGTAACTGGCATTCCTCCGGTATTGTGATTGGTCCTTTGGGGGGGGTAAAGTTGCCACTGAATCTGTCAGCCAGAAATTTGGCAATATCTGTTGGCTCAGTATAGGAGGTACCATTGTGTAGTAACTCAGAGCAAACCTGGGTATTGCCATGGAGATTCTTGATATAATTATAGAAGGCTTTTTGGTTGTTTTTAGTGTCTGCTTGCAATTCTGCCTTCATAGCTGGCTTTAGAGGTTTTGATGAGGGATCTAACTTTTTGTTGAGGCTAATAAGGGAGTATTTCCAGTCTTGGGACTTCACCTTTTTCTGCAACAGTTTCTTCCTTCTATTGTAGAGTTTATTAATGGTACAGGACCACCAGATTGGCTTCCTTTTTTTGGAGGAGAGTGCCTTGGTTCTGTTGGGTATGGCTAGTTCCATGCATTTATGTACGTGTTCGTACAGTGCATTGGTGTATGATTTGGCAGTCCTGCATCTATTTTCCATTGACAGGGGTGCCATGAAGTTAGCCACCTCTGTTTTTAGGAGCCCAAAGTCAGCTTTGCAGATGTTCATGGTGGATACCTTTGCAGGGGGTGAGGGTGAGATGTGGATTTCCATGGTGATTAGTTTGTGGTTGGATCTAACCAGAGAGGAATTCACTATTGGTGTAGAGCAACAGTTGCCCATGTCAGTAATAACCAAGTCAAGGATGTTGCTTCCTCTAGCGGGGGTAAGAATGAGCTGGTCCAAGACATTGGAATTGATGAAGTCCAGTAAGCTTTGGGCCGGTGTATTGGTGTATGACTAGTTTTCCCAGTTGATGGAGGGGTAGTTGAAGTCACTTAGTATGAGTGTTGGGTTGGACCTTAATAGTTTCCAAGGTGCTTATGAACGTGGAGTGAGAGTCTTCAGACATGGTTGGGGACCTATAGCAGGCTATGACCTGAATTGCCATCTTACCAAATGTTAGTTGGACCTGAAGTATCTCAGATGCATTATGCTGGGGTGCTAGTCTGGAGGTGTGCATATCCTTTATGAGTATGGAGACACCACCACCTTTGGAGCTTCTCTCCATGTTCTGGGGCCAAAAGGTGTGGAATGAGTTATAGCCTGGTAGTGCAGGTGTGCTTTCTGCTGCTTTAAACCAGGTCTCCCTTACAGCACAAATATTGATGTTCTTCATTTTGAGGAGTGCTTCGAGCAAGTTCATCTTGAGATTTAGACTTTTAGCATTGAGCAGCATGACCCTCAGATTGCATTTATTTATAGCTATTTCAGTGGTAATTTGGTCTTTGGAACATCGCCTAAAAAAGGCAGTATAGCGGTGGAAAGAGCCTTAGCCAGTATCTAGAAACCCAGGGGTGACAGATGCAGGCCATCTCTGGCAAAGCATTGAGGTCTGTCAATCATGTCACCCCAAGCAGACAGATACTGAATCCCCTTAGAATGACAACAGAAACTCAGCCAATTGTTGAAGTCAATCATTTTCTGCTTGTACTGTGGTATCATTCTGGGTGATGGTAGGATGTTGCTCTGGGCTAGGGTCATACCTGCCTATGTCACATAATCTGAGAGCTCCTCCATTTCTCTTTTCATGTAGTCCAGAGATGTGTGTCTCAGGTCATTCACACCTACATGGAGAGTGACAGAGTCATACTTGTACTTGTTGTGGAGTGACCTGAGTGTGTGTGTTATGTGCATGTTAAAGTAAGTGCAGTGCAATAAAGAGGATAATTCTAAAATGAAAATATACCTGAATTTCCACCAGTACGTAACAGTATTTACTCATTACATTATTAATGACAAGGTTTTCTGCAGAATCAGAGGTGCCTGGGACAGCTCAGTCACAGGCCTCATGGGTGCAAGAGTATTCACAACACCCCCCCTGCTCACCCAGGGACAGCTTCACAGACTGGGAGTGGTAACACCAACCCTGTGGGCACCCCAGTGTGATGCAGCCTGGCAATCCAGGAACTTGATTGAAGCTGCAGTTGAAAGAGAGCAGACTAGAGGTACTGGAGCCATTACCAATCCCTCATCCAGGGGTGCTAGGCTCACTATCCTTGTCATCTCTGACCATCAAGCCACCAGAGGGCCCAACACCCTCACCATTGGGATCACCCACTCAGTCCTACTAGGGCAGTGAATTATTTGAGTCTCATATGATTGGGATGATACCAGTCTCATGGCCCTACTCTCCCTCTTCTATGTGTCTGTCATTCATCTGTATGTCTTGTTTCCGCCTCTCATTCCAACCCACTATAGTGTTCCTATCTGGCATATATATCCTTTATCTTTTTGACTCAGAACATTCCTTAACTCTTCCTTAACCCTCTCTCCTACACACACACTGTCCTTAATCCTTTCCAACTTCCCTTACAAAAATATTTGGCAAAATGGGGGGGGTTATCCCCACCAAACGATATTACCCATCTTCTCCCAGCTCCTCCAGCACAACCCTGTTAATGTATTCTTCATAGGTTCATAGGTTTATAGGTTGGTACTAGGCTATCAGCCCTAGGGCCTATACAAGCCTAGCCATAACAATTCCCTGGCTATTACTTCCCTGGTCCCTTGTCTAACAGGGTGATTGACTTGATCCCTGGGGTGAATTTCCTATCTCCCATCCAATCATCAAGGTTCTTTTTGAAGAGGGCCAAAGAGGCACTCAGCTTGACATTTATGGGCAGTCTATTCCAGAGTATGGGGAGTCTCTGGGTTAGGAACCTATCCCTCCAGCATGTTTTGCTCATTGTGATGACCAGGTTTAGATCCCTGGAATGTGTGGCTCTGAGGGATTGGGATTTCTTTAAGTGTAACATGTCCACACAATAGAGGCGCGACTGCTGAATCCCATACAATTGTACTTTATAAGCACTTACACGAGTGCATGGATCATGCAATCCCTAACAGAACCAAGATGCTATCCTCCAAAAAAAAGGAAGCCCATCTGGTGGTCCCCTGCTATAAACAAACTCTACAACAGAAGAAAGAAACTGTTGCAAAAAAGAGTAAAATCCCATGACTGGAGGAACTCCATGGTCAGCCTCAGTAGGAAGCTGAGATCCCTCATAAAATCCACCAAAGCTAGTTATGAAAACAAAATCGCCACTGATTCTAAAGACAACCACAAAGCATTCTACAGCTCTGTCAAGAATCTCAATGGCAAAACTCAGATCTGTTCTGAGTTACAGCACAATGGCACTAAATATACAGAACCAACTGATATTGCCAACATCCTGGCAGATAGGTTCAGTGCTAACTTTACCCCTCTCTCATCCCCTAAAGGGCCCATCTCTATACTGGAAGAATGCAAAGTTCCTGTAATCATAGCTGCACAGGTAAAAAACGCACTCTCCAAAGCCAAGAACACAGCATCCATGGGACCTGACAACATCCTAGGCTGCATTATATATGAACTACAGAATGAACTGGCACCCCACCTAACTACCATGTTCAATCATAGCCTCACCTCAGGCATTTTGCCCACTGAATGGCACACAGCAACGGTTATCTCACTCCACAAAGGGGGAGCCACCACGAACCCCAGGAACTACCACCCCATTAGCCTGACGAGCCTGGTCTGCAAGGCTATGGAATGTATCATCATGGAACTTATAAACAATGACATTGGTAATCTCCAAACTCTGGACCCTACCCAGTTCAGGTTTGTAAAAGGCAGATCATGTCTCTTAAACCTGATAGACTTCTTTGAAGAGGTCACCAAAGCCATAGATGAGGGTAAGGTGGTTCATACAGCCTATCTAGATCTCGCCAAGTCTTTCAACACCATCCCCCACTCTGGAATTATAGATAAACTCACTAAACTAGGTATAAATCCCTATGTCACAAGATGGGTTGCCAACTGGCTCACTGACAGAACCCATACTGTGAAAGTAGGAGACTCTAAATCCAACTTCAGACCAGTGACAAGTGGAGTACCACAGGGTTCAGTCCTAGGTCCTCTCCTGTTTGGTATCTACTTCTCTAAAGTACAGGCTTACACAGAAGGTCTTTGGCTAACAAAGTTCACAGATGACTGCAAACTAGGAGCCATAATCAAAACTCCTAATGATGTGGACATCCTACAAAAGGACCTCACTGAGACAGATGCCTGGTGTCAAAGCCATGGCCTCAAGCTCAATGCCAAAAAGTGCATTGTCATCTCTTTTGGTAAAAACTCTGTACCCATGAACTACCACATAGGCAGTAGTCTACTTAACACCAAAAGTGTGATAAGAGACCTTGGGACACAGGTGGACAATAGTCTCACCTTTGATAATCACAGTCAGGAAATCCTTCTATGTGGCACACCTCATCACAAAAGGTTTCTCGTCCAGGAAAAAAGAGGTCATTGTTCCCCTCTACTCATCACTCATTAGACCCATTATAGAGTACAATGCCCCTTTTGGTATGTACCTCACACCTCATAAGACATCTTGGAGGATTTTATGAGGGATCTTAGCTTCTTACTGAAGCTGGTAAGAGAGTATTTTCCATCCTGGGATTTTCCTCTTTTCTGCAACAGTGTCTTCCTTCTGTTGTATAGTTTGTTTATGGCAGGGGACCACCAGATTGGCTTCTTTTTTTTTGGAGGAGAGCATCTTGGTTCTATTTGGAATGGCTCGATTCATGCATGAGTGGATGTGCTCGTACAGTGCCTTAGTATAGGATTCAGCAGTCGAAATTTTAGTTCCTGTCTGCATGGGTGTCATAAAGTTTGCCACTTCTGACTTGAGTAGCATGAAGTTAGCTTTGTAAAAGTTTTTTTATGGAGGTTTCCCTACTGGGGGGTGGGGGTGGGATGTGGGACATCAAGGGTGATTAGCTTATGGTCAGACTTGACCAACAAGGGGGTGACCACTGGCATGGAGCATTGATCTCCCATGTTGGTAATGACCAGGTCTAGGATATTTAAGCCCCTGGTGGGACTACGGATTAGTTGATCCAGGGTATTGGAATTTATGAATTCCAAGAACCATTGGGCTAAGGTGTTGGTGCCTGAATAGTTTTCCCAATTAATGACAGGGTAGTTGAAATCACCGAGTATTAGGGTGTTCAGTTGTATCTTAATAGTTTCCAGCATGTTTAGAAAGGTATAGTGGGAATCTTGGGGCATGGTGGGGGATCTGTAGCAAGCTACAATTTGGATTGCAGTCTTACCTAGTATTAGTTGTACCTGTAGAGTTTCAGATGCATTGTGTTGGACAACTAGCCTGGAGGTGTGAATATCCTTGGTGAATATGTCCACTCCTCTGCCTTTAGTGTTTCGGTCCTGGTTTGCTGGCCGAAAAGTGTGGTAAGAGTTGTAGCCTGGTATTGTAGGGGTGCTCTCTGGAGCCTTGAACCAGGTCTCAGTTACTGCACAGATATCGATGTTCTCCATTTTTAGAAGTGCATCAAGACAGTGCATTTTAGAAGTGCCTCGAGTCCTATCTTACCCCTTTCCATCCTTATAACAGTCACAACAGGGTGTCTATATAAGGACACCTTCAGAGTAAACACAAGTCTCGTGCACAGTTCTCAAAAGATCCATGCAACTTCTGGCTCACTACTCTTTGCCAAAAAATGATGACAGCATTTCAGAATTTATATACATATGGACTTTTTTTGCACATAACTACACCTATTTTATGACAGTTTATGACAATTCAGATATGAGAAAATGTACTAAGCATTCCCTCAAAAGACTAAGAAGTTTTAAAACCAGTGTCATACTTTGCTGATTTACACATAGGCATAGTGAGGTAACTTGCAGATTCTCTTTATGCATCATTGAGACATGAGACTATGCATACCTCCTTTTTTCACTCTGTAATCTGACTTTAAAAAGTGCAGTGTTTGTTATTCTTTTCTCAGAGTTAATTTTTTTCTGAATTTTTTTACTTAAAGTTATATTTTCTTTTACTTTCTTTGATAACCACATATTTTTTATTTTATTTAATTTGCTTTCTGTAGTGCTGTGCTGCTTTCACGTTGCATTATATTTATTTGATGGGAGAAGGAGACAATACACTTGTCAAGCCTGTCTATTAAGTCCATTTAAAATTCTAGACTCCATCTACTTCTACCTTCCTACTTACTCTTTCTACACTGGTCCCAGGACTTCTTGAATGATTCCCTCTCCATCACCCATGCCAGTAGTCCATTCCATGGGTCTACAACTATCTCTCTGCTGAAGTAATTTAAGAGATCCAGGGAATAGTCATCTCTTTATATCTGCTGTGTGTCTACCCGTCTTCCTGCTTTGTACTTACTGTACACGGTGACCCCTTCACATGTCCTTGACATGCTGTCATACACCAACATTACATCCCCCTTCCTGTTCTGGTTTCATGACAGCAGAAATACAGATCCCCTAATTTTTTATTCTTTCCCCTCCATCTTACAGATCTTTCTGGTAATGTTCTTCTGGATTCCTTCCAGCAGCCTGATGTCCTTTTCTTTGTAATGCTTCCAGAGTTAGACTTGATGTGTAGTTTGATAAAGGTCCAGCAGAGTAGAATCATTACCTCTTTGTTCTTGGAGTCTACCCTCAAAGGAATGACTCCAGCATTCTGTTTGCTGCTCTAACAGTAACTTAGTCTGGTCATTAATGCAGAATATTAAAGCTATAACTTGTTAATGAGCTTCATAATGTCATACAGGCTTTGTATCCCTCAGCCTTCATTTGCCTGCTGTGTGACTCTGAGTGGACAGTGTTCCTCAGCCGAATACCGAAAAGATGCATGTGGATTGCTAGTTTAATCCACTTCACAGGTTCATGCATTCTTACAATATTGGTGGGAGACTAGCAGTGTCCCCCATTAAGTAAATGTACACCTCATATTCCCCAGGTAGAAGTTTGTGATTATCCATCCTATCATCCAGACTGGATTTAAGAGATGTCTGGGAAGTATTCTGCTTGATATATAAGGACAACCTATTCTAGAAATAGAGGATATGTTAAGTACCTTTTACACCATCTAGTATTGTTAACATGGCAGTAGGTCCCAAGAGCTAGTGTTTGCTTTACTCCTAGCTCTAATTAGGTGTATGAGTTCAGAGTGCTGGATCATTCACAGTACAAATGTGTAAGCAGAGACCACTTTCAGAAACCTGTTTAGACTAGCAGGGTGATGGTGCTTTTAGTCTATCAGAGCAGCCAAGGGCATTGAGATCTGAGGTATTTTTTTGTGAGGAAACATTAAGGTCACTTAGGCTGGTTTAGATGCTTATCAAGGTTTATGCTGAAGGAGGCATAATATTTAATAATGGGCCTAGTAATGGAAGAATAAAGTGAGACTATATCTTCTTTGGATCTTGACAAAATTCCCAGAAAGATAAGATGTTCATGGTAGAAATATATTCTAACCATTACAGAGTCATGATGACCAAAGCTGAGTTTGTTATCAAAATAGGTACCCAAGTCCCTGATGACTGAGTTAGATTTTAGTGGAATTAAATATGCATACTATGCAAAGTGACACTAAATTTACCAAAGGATACTGTGCTGCATTTCTTGATGTGGAGGATAAACACATGATTAACACACCAAGCATTTGTTTGGTCCAGCCCTTGCTGGAGAATTCCAGTATCAGAATCCAATTTGATAACTGCTCCTAGTTTGCAGTCATCAGCAACCTTGATTAATAAATTCAGGTAAGTAATAAATAAAAAAGCATTCTCCCTTTTCTCCTGGTGGTCTAATTTAGGTATAATAAATGCCCCCAGATATATTTCCTGGTCTGCTAGTACCAGTTCCACTCCCTACAGCAAAGGCTTCACACCAGTCTCATTGTGACCAAAGTGCAGCGCTTTGTTTTGTTTGTTTGTTTGTTTGTTTGTTTTTAACTTTGTATTAATTTTAAAATAAACATTTACAAATCCATTTAAAGAGAGAACAAAAACATAACTATTTACAGACATCTGTAACAAAATCAAACAGAGAACTAAATTATTAAAACTTATCAAGTAAATCACTTAATTTTATACAAAATCTATACTGATAAGTAATATTCAAAGTTCTCATTTTGTCAGTTGACAATTCTCTTTACAGACTTTTTTCTAAATAAATTAATTCAGCAATATGTAGAGTACTTTTACATTTCCAATTCTTTGTGACTATTTTCTTGCTGTAGCTAAGATGGACCAAAGGAGAGGCACTTGCATTTTAGGAACAGAATCTGGAACTGGAAAATTAAATAAAATCAAGGAGTTAAAAATAATACAATTATCTGTCTACAAAGCTTGAGCAGTTTCTAAATTCAACCCAGAAAGGAGCTATTATTTTACAGTCCAATATCATATGAAACCAGTCTGCATCTGAAACTTCATTACACCTCCAACAATTAATTTTTTTCAGAGTCATATATTAAAGCAGTTTTATATGGAGTTAAAAAAGCTCTATGGAGAAATTTCCAGATATAAATTTTCCAATAAAGAGAATATGTAGATTTCCAAGCATATTTAAGAATTAAATGTTTATCTTCATCTGAAAAAGCCTTCTCATTAATGTTAGTTGAGTAATTCCAGAATAATGAATCTGTGGAACCAAACTCTTCTGTTATAATTTTATAAATTATTGATATAATATTTATTGGGTGGCCACAGTGGTGCAGCGGTTAGCATTGCTGCCTCACAGCAAGAGGTTCTCCAGTTCGATCCTTGGCTGGGGTTCCTTCTGTGCGGAGTCTGCATGTCCTCCCTGTGGTCGCATGGGTTTCCTCCGGGTGCCCCGGTTTCCTCCCACATCCCAAAGACATGCTGTAGGCGAATTGGACACTCTAAATTGGCCCTAGGTGTGAGTGTGTGCATGTGTGTGTCTTCTGTGGAAGGTTGGGTGCAGGGCTGGTAACTCGACACCGTAAAACTCCACTGCCAGTCATGAGCAGACAGATGATCTGCTGTGGTGACCCCTAAACACGAAAAACTGAAAGAAGAAGTAGAATTGATATAAGATTTATTCTTATTTAAGTTACTATTGATTCGAAAGAAAAACTCAAGTATCTTTGAAATTGTTTTGTTTGAAAATCCATGGGGATTTTAATTTTATCACTAACATATTTTTTACAAAACTGTATAGTCAACCAGTTATTTTCTAAATAATGTCTTGCAAGAAGATAATCTGTACTATGTGATTTACTTCCAATTACGAACTGACGCTAAAAGAATAAATCTGCCTCTCTAAGATCTGTCATTTAATTATATTAAAAGTTGCTAAATAACCCTCAGTATTTGATATAAGGAAAAATAAAACAATAATTCTTTAACTATATAATTAGAATTCAGGAATCTTTTAAAATTAATAACAATGTAATCAGTGAAGGGAGAGGAATAGTAGCTTTTCATTTCATTTAAACATAAGTCTTTCAGGATCTAGTAAAATGTATTAATTCCAAATTTAGAGAAAGAATCTACAACATATCTATTATTAATAAATAATCTTTCATGGATGGATTTCCAATTGGATTGGTGAGAGGAATTTAACCATAAAATATTAATTTGAGAATTATGGATTTGGCATATAATTCAACATTTGGAAAATGTAAACCACCTTCTTGCCAACTTTTAACATGACAAAGGATATTCTTGGTTTATTGGAGAACCAAAGAAAATTAAGAAAAATAGAATTTAATTTCTTGAAGATTTGTTTTTAGGAGGGAGAATAACGATTGCAGATAGAAGAGTATGCTTTGTAGTATTATCATTTTTATCAGAGTGAGCCAATCTTCCATTGTAAAAAAGTATCAGTTAATAGTTATTTTAGTAACAGTGGCTATTAAATTACTATAGTTCACTAGTATTGAATCTTTTACAGTAAATTTAATAATAACTCCAGGATAATTCATTTGTAAATTATCCCAAATAAAATTCTTATAGTTTCTTAAATAGTTATTAACTTTTTTTATTAATAAGTAACATTTCTCTTTTACCAGGGTTAAATATTAAACATGATCCTTTTTCAAAGGAATTAATAGACTTAGTTAAATGTTCCAGTGAAGCTTTAATATTAACACTCGTTATTAAGATATTATCTAGAAATAGTTGAATTTTGCAAGAGTATCTTTCATCTGTTGAAAAATCCCTGAATGTTATTGTTAGATCTAATGAAATTTTGAAAGGTTCAATAGCGACAGCAAATAATAGAGGGGACAAAGGACAACCATGTTTTGCACTTTTTAATGTTTTAAAATAGCTAGAAAGAAAATATCCAATTTTAATAAAAGAGAATGAGTTAATACATAGATTAGCTAAATGATTTATAAAATCTAAGGAAAAAATCATATTCTTTAAGCACTTTAAATAAAAAAACTCCAACTAATAGAATCAAAAGTCATATTTATATCTACACCTATTATAGTTTATTTTTTATTTTTATTAGCTAAATCTATTAAAATATTAAACCTAACTATAATATCCTGAACATTTCTATGTAATATAAAATCGGTCAGATTTTTGGCAAGAATAGACATAAACATTTTATAATCAACATTTAATAATGAAATAGGTTGGTCAGAAGAACATAAATTAGAATCTTTATTTGATTTCAAGATAGAAGATACCAGGGAATATTTCCAAGAAGGGGGATGGTTGACATATGTTTAACTTTTTCAAAAACTTTTAATAAGATATTTAAAATATTCTTTGGGGACAATTTGTATAACTCTAGAATTATGCCATCAAGACCAGGAGCTTTGCTTGGTTTAAGATAATTCATTTCATCTTTAAACTCTTTAAAAGAGAATAATTTATCAATTCTGGATCTTTGTTCTTTAGTTAATTTAAACTGTATGTTGTCCTTCAAAATGTTATCAGTCATGTTATTAATTTCTAAATCCATTTCCTTATTATTCATGTCTTCATAATATTTTCTAAAGCATTCTAATATGTCTTTTAAATCAGTCACTCTTTTAGTTTTATATTCTTGTTTGAAAATTATTTCTTTGATATCATTAATATTTATTTTTTTCTTAGATATAACAGCCAAATTATGTAAGATTTTTGGGTTTATTGATTAAAGACTGTAATTTTAACTTTTCCAGATTTATTGCTATTATATGGGGAAGCACATCAAGATATTTCTGATTTAATATTTTCAAGTCAGCATTTGCAGATTTGTGATAGGGTTTTAAATTGGAGTTCAATTTATCTACATTAGACTGCAAAGAACTCAAGTCCTTATCCCACTTTTTTCTTACATATATACCAGCTTTTAATTATTCCATATAGATACGCTTTTAAAGAATCCCAAAGAATAACCTCTGAAACTTTTCCATTATTATTAATTTCAGTGTATTGACCTCTTTCCTTCAGACACCATTCCTTAAAACCTTTCACTTTTACTATATAAGTGGGGATTCTCTGATAGCAAATCAAATTGCTAGGCTTTAATGTTAATGCAAAAAAAATAGTATTATGGTCAGATAAAGGACATGAAGTTATTAATACATCATCAATTTTGGTAAATAAACTACTAGAAGTAAAAAAAACATCATCATTGTTAGTCTGAGTGCCAAATCTATAAGAATAATGTGTAAAGTTAAGAGAATTTGTTGATTTAATATCATAAATATCTCACATATGTAGAGAATTAATAAAATGATCTAATAAAATGATCTAAGAATTTAGTTACTGAAGATAATTCAGGAATCCAACAAACTCTAAAAAATTCAAAATAGCCACCAATACTTAAAAAAAACACTGGACCTGCCACTGCTCACACCCTCCCTGACAAAAATCCTTCCCTGCTTAGCTTCAAAGTAACCAACTTAGATTTCTTACTCTACCTACTTTACTTTACTATTCAGTCTGTTCCCATTACTTAGCTGTATCCAGCCCAACAATACTTATATATGATATAACTTGACGATTATTGTTATAGATGATTGTGCATCTAAATAATGCTTATTATTTTTTTCTCTCTAATATTGAATAGCAATGATCATTGCATAGCTAAAAAATGCCTGGTTTACTCTTGTTCTCTTATATTGAATGCCTAATTTATTATTGTTTAATTTTCTTATATTATATACAAACCAAACAATACCAAAGACTCCAATAAATCCAAAAGCAAGCACGAATAATTCCACCAGAGAAAATCATCCAAAACCACTAAAATAAATCACAACGCACTGCTAAAATATCCTTTTATTTGCACATATAGGATTTCGTCCCTTACCAAATGGAACTTCTTCTTCAGAACAAAACTATATACATAAATATTAAAAATAAATATTAGTTTAATTTTAATATTTATGTATATAGTTTTTTTCCGAAGAGCCGTATGATTGGATAAAAGCCATTTTATTAAGATTTTATTGGTTAGAACAACTTATGGCCATAAAAACAATAATAATAATAATAAAATCTTTTTGCTGGTTGGTTAAATACGGCAGAATTGTTTTTTGTTTTTTGACATTTTACTTTCATATTTGAAATGCATTAAAAGTTATGGAACTGAGTATTTTTGTAAATAAATGACATTGCATTTATTATGTTTAAAATTATGAATCAATAATGTGTTTCAAGAAAGAAAAATGATTGGTTAATTTTTTGATACTAATATGTCCATTGGCCAGTAGTATCTATTGGTGATTGAACAAAGGATGGATGCATATTGGCTTGAATATATTTTTATGTGAAGGTTTTTATTGGTTATAGGCAGAAGGTGTGTATAATTGATGCAATTTCATTGGTTCATTAGTTTTTAAAAATGTAGGTTGTTAAGAAATCATTTTATATGATGAAGTTCCATTTGGTACAGGACGAAATCCTATATGTGCATATAAAAGGATATTTTAGCAGTGCACTGTGATTTATTTTAGTGGTTTTGGCCGATTTTCTCTGGTGGAATTATTCATGTTTACTTTTGGATTTCTTATATGCCTGGAGCTTTTCTCCCCAGGCCTCCGCTGAAAAAGGGTGTTTTGCTCAGTAGGACACTGCCAGTCAACAAATGTAAAATAAAATAAATAAATAATAAAATAAATTCTATCCTTAGTGGTATCTTTACTAGAAAGAATACAGTTAAAATCTCCTTCAAAAATCAATTCACCTTTTTTATAAAAGGTTACAATGTTTAAATATTTCTTAGCAACTTTGACTCCAATACCAGGTATCCAGTAAGAGTTCACAAAAGTATAAAGTTTTTTGTCAGTTTCTACTACCGTTAAACCCAACATGCCATTTTTATCAGAAAAGGTATTTAATGCTTTAGGCATAGGAAATGAATTTCTCCGAAGAATGAGAGCACCTCTCCTTTTTGATTTAAAATGAGGACTCACAAGAGTTGAATAGTCTTTTAACAGCAATCTGTCTATATCTTCAGATAACAAATGTGTTTCTTGTAAGAAAATTTTGTGAGCTGTATGCACATTTAAATATTTATTTAAGCCACGCCTCTTCAAAGGATTAAGCCCATTAATGTTTAATGAGAGACAATTAAATGTCAACATTTATAAGAACATTTAAATAAACTGATATAAAATGATTTAGATTAAAGAGTAATGGCCAAATACTAATAATTGTTGTTACAGACAAATACAAATAGATTAAAAGGAAAATTTCAAACTTGTAAACATTCAAACCCCTTATCATAGAATGAAAATTCCTTTGATTTGATGATATAATCATACAAATCACACACTAACAAACCCATCTTACTATCAACAAATTAAACAGTTGCTACTGCTTCTTAATTTAAAACAATAATATTACATATAAATATTTAAATCACATAAGTCATGGTAAAGGGAAAAACAATATAAGGTATTAGTCAGAGAATATTAACATTTAAGCTCATAGACATATAAAGCTGGAAATATTAATAATAAAGAATATTATATATTACTGAATAAATCAAAAATATCCCTGAAATAATGCATCTCAAATCTGTCTTTTAATCAAAAACAATTTATATGATCATTTAAACATATGTAAAGAGGATATAAACTAAACTGGCTACACTTGTAACACATTAACTTTTAAAAATCATAACACACAATACATGTGAAGATCACATATCTTAAAACTTTAAAACTCATTAAATAGCATGAGTGAAAAAGTGAAAGTAAGAGTCAGAATAAGGGAATATAAATAAAAGGTGTTATAACTTAAGATTAAATATTTGTGTTGTATGTACTTATATAAACATACTATATTTACATGGATGTGCATGCGTATAACTGTGTATATGTTTGTAAAGTATGAATAGGTATTTGATATATATATTAATAATTAAGAGAGTGAATGTGTTCTATATATCCATGTATGAGAGTAAATATATAAAGGAGGGAGTGTGTGTACGATAAATGTATGTATATCACTGCCAAAACCTCTACTACTTGGAATATACATTTAACATCTAACTCATGTACAGAAAGCATTCTTTTGTGAGTAGATATTAGATATTATGTAACATACTGACAAATTTGCTTTCATCACTTTTCATTGCCATGTTGTGACATGTGCAGACCAAGTTTTGTAGTCAACATAACAATGGGAGATGAAAAATGCTTGACTTGATTTAATAGTCAGTTTAGCATAAAATAAAATTACACATTTCACTAACAAATGCAGAACATTTCAAAAAATTAAACTACTCATTAACACTATTTTCCAATAATCAGCTAAGTAACTCTAGGTAAACAGGACAACAGATGTTAAGCAGATTGAAATGTAAGCACCTTCTCCTCTAATCTGTTTTGCACAACACAGAAGACAACTCCTTATATTAAAATGTAAGCAGAGTAATGGATATGAATGATGTTATAAGCAAAAGTAATAACAATAGAAAATGTCAAATAAATATGCTTCTATCAAAGCAGTTCATAATTACTATTAATAGTTTCCACTCAAATGTTTGCAAGAATCATTTTCCAAAAAAAGTGTGCAAAATATTTGTGTGCAGACTATATCAGGTGAAATGTTACAGAACCAGGGAAACTATAGATTAAATTCTATTATGTAATAGGTACATCTTAGTTTGCCAGAAGCAGTTTGTATAGCAGTAACTGTTTAATTCATTGCAAAGTTATATTAGTTTTGTCTGCTTCATTCATGGCACATTAATGCCACTAACATTAACTTAAACACTAATTTTCATCATTGTGAATCACAAAATCCTCTATGATGTGGAAATCTGCATGAATAAATTATACTTGCACTGTAATTACATAAAGGATACATCTTTCACTGCTCTATAGTCAACATGACTACAAACACCAAAAAAGTTATCAGTAGTTAATACCAGGTGTCTTTAATTCTGTAGATGTCTTCTTTTTCCTCTTTTTTTTTCCTCTGTATTCTTTTCCTTTTTTCTTTTCATGTTTCTACTTTCTATAAAGATAATAGGCACAGACATGCACAGACTTGTTTTAAGCATGACTAGATTTACTTTAAAAGTTTTGTTCTTGTGTTTCTGCTGTTAATTTTAACATTCTGAAAGTTCACTACCTGTAAACAAAGGTCAAAGTTCAAAGTGCATTTCCTGCAATAAAAAAAGTGGAATCTGAAAACTAGAAGTTGAAAAATAGCTTGAGGTATGGAAAAAGCATTCTAAAATGATTTAATTAATACTAGACTATGAAAAGGGACCAAAAAGAAGCAGTTATTGTAAAAAACAGTTCACAATCACATATTAAATAGAAAGCCAACATTCAATAACATTTCTAATAATCTCAAAAAGAGCCCAACAAAAGACAAACACCACACATGTCAAACCTACCAAAAGAAAATAAAGTAATGTAGACAAATAACTATCATGCAACCAAAACCATTCATCACTGTACCGACTGCACGTAAGACAAAACCTATCATAGACAACCACATTCATCAGATATGACAATCAAAACAAAAACAAATTATGTGGATAAGATAATCATGTTAAGAGACACCCAGCCAATATAAACACACCACTCTGTGTGTTAGAAAATAATATTGGAAAGAATTAAAATAAAACAATAAAGTAAAGTATAAGTGATAATCAGGATAATACATATAAACTATTTCAGATTCTATAGAAGAGGTATTTTGATAAAAACTAACAATTTTTGATGTTTTACCTTACATTTGATGATGAACTGTAAATAGATGAGAAAACTGAATACTTGTGAGAAGGCTATTTAGGCAAAATAGAAAATGAGACTAATATTACTTTTCTTTAAGTTTTGTACTATATTTCTCCTTCAAAAAACAGTAATTTCTTGTTGCTTGTCTCTTTAAGCTGACAAGAGACCAATCTATATCTTCAGATTGATCAAAAAGTTTCTATTTCTGAGAAAAATCCACTGCATCTTCTAGTGTATTAAAAGTTTTCTGACCTACAGGTAAAAAGATCTTAATTCTGGCTGGAAAGATTAACTGAGCTTTAATATTTAACTTCAAGTTCTTTATGATTGGAATACATGCTTTCCTTTTCGTCATAACAGATGTAGTATAGTCATTATCAAACCTGATAGTGCTGTTTTTTTTATTTTTATCTGAGAATTAGCCCAAGCAGACTTCAGTACCAGGTCATTGTCTTGGCTGGAGAGGAATTTAATAATAACAGATCTAGGAACAGGAAGGTTTTTCTTCAAAGAAGAAGTCAAAAAAGACCGATGGGCTCTCTCAATACCAAAATAGAGTGCTTCTGGTAGATTTAGGATGTTAGGTAACCAGTTGGTTAGACACTGCAACATATTATCTCCTTTTTCCTTTTCTGGGATTTCATATACCCTAACATTATTTATCCTAGATCTACTTTCTGTGTCTTCTAATTTTTCCATAAGCAAAGCATTTTGCTTTAACAGAAATTCTGTGTGATTCCCACTTTCTGCCATTCTGCTATCTAGGTCATTTACTGCACTTTCTGTTGCTGAAATCTGTGCAGATTGTTGTTTTATGACTTCATTTAACACTATATGTTTGTTTCCTGCAGTCTTCTTTTATAGTGTCCATTCTGGCCATATGTTTATCCAATTTAACAGAGAGTTCCTGGATACTACCCAAAATAAATTGTAGTTTCTTTTTCAATGAGTTTTATTGAGAGTTCACCTTTGGGTGGCACATTCTGTCAAAACAGTCCATAAAATGTCTGACAGGAAAAATTCAAAGAAAAAAACATAAACATTTCATTTTTCTTTCAAATATTTATCCAGGTTTGTTTAAAAGGCTCAAAATGTATAGGTGAACAAGTTTTTGTTATGTTGGTATAATAAAATTCTGTCAGAAAAAAGAAAAGAAAGCAGAACAAAGACTGTGCAGCTAGCAGTTTGCCATCTTAGCCACACACCCTGAAGTGCAGCACTTTGCATCTGTTTGCACTTTAACTCAACTTCCACCTTGTTGTCTCCTTTTCAGCATTTCTTAATACCTTGCTCAGCTTCTTTTCCCTAGTCTGCACTGCTACATCTAATCATTGTGTCATCACTGAAGATGACAATTTTGTTCTCTATTTCCTCATGGGTCCCCTTCAGAGTATTGAAATTGCAGAACATCGAACCTCATTGAGGACCAGGGGATCAAAGCTCTGCAATATCAAACTCAGAAGATAAATAAATAAAATGTGAAAACTTCTTATTTCACATTTTTGCACAGGGGTGAGCCCCCTGAACCCCCACACCCCCTGCTACTAAAATATACAAACTCCAAGATCTCACTACAGTGAAGAAAACGGTACAGAACAGGAAATTTACTGTTCTCTTGACTGCAATGTGATCTCGTAGTTGGTATATTTAAGTAGCAGGGGGAGTGGGGGATGCAGGGGGGCTGCCCCCCCGCAAAAACTTACAAGCAATGCTGTAGAACATTAATCATCACGTCCTTGATGATATGTGGTTCAATGATCTGGAACTTCGAGCATTTGAAGTAGACCCTTCCTCACATATGTCAGAGACAGACACCTGAAGAGTACCGCATTTAGGACAGACTCCTCCATTACTCTAGAAGTCACTGTCCTAATCTCTACCATCATTCTTCACACCATAAGCCTCTATGTCCTGCCATTTAACTTTGCAGCATCCCAGTTCCTCAGTCTTAGCGTACCTGCCCTACCTGCAGCTGAACTCCAGTTTGTCTATCAGTATTATGAATGGGACTGATTCAAGGGCCTTAATGAAGTCCAGGCAGACTGCATCTATGGGTACTCTCCTGGCAAGTCCTCCTGAGACTTAGTGAATTAAACAGTGTCAGGATTTCTATGTTATATCTTTCTATTAAGAATTATTTTTCTTCAACTAGTACAAACCATCTAAAATAGCATGGTGTTAGCCTTTGTCATGGTGTAGAGGGATAAGGCCCTGACTACAGCCCAGGTGACCTGGGTTTAATTAGCTGCTCAGGAATCTGAGATGCTAGCATGGAGAGATGGGCATTTCTTTTTCAAGGGACAGGGATGGTCATCTCAGTGCTTTCTGAAGAGAGGTATGATCCATGAGGAAGGGACTAGCCCTCAGATGGTTCCAGAATGAGCAGTGAGGAGGGGGAGGGACAAGAGGGTAGGTCATAACATAAACAATCTCTCACCCCTTAAAGAATCAGTTGCTGGGGAGACCTCCCTGAATGCCCATAAGTTTCATGCTGACCCCAACCCAAAGAAAAAATAGGTGTTAATCCAGGGGATGAAAGAAAAGCCTGATAGACCTAGCAATGAAAGGGGGCACTGGGGTAGAAGACTGAAGTATGAAGCAAGGAAGAAGGACACAATAAAACAGTATGAAAAATCTGAAGGTAATGCTACTCGATGCTAGAATTCTAAACCTCAAAATGCACTTTCTCGAGGCACTCCTAAAAATGTAGAACATCGATATCTGTGCAGTAACTGAGATTTGGTTCAAGGCTCCAGTGAGCACCCCTGCAATACCAGGCTACAACTCTTACCATACTTTTCGGTCACAAAACCAAGACCGAAACACTAAAGGTGGAAGAGTGTCCATATGCACCGAGGATATTCACACCTCCAGACTAGTTGCCCAACACAATGCATCTGAAATTCTCCAGGTGCAACTAACACTAGGTAAGACTGCAATCCAAATTGTAGCTTGCTACAGATCCCCCACCATGCCCCAAGATTCTCACTACACCTTTCTAAACATACTGGAAAATATTAAGATACAACCAAACACCTTAATACTGGGAGATTTCAACTACCCAGCCATTAACTGGGAAAACTACAAGGGTACCAACTCCTTTTCCCAACGGTTCTTGGAATTCATAAATTCCAAAGCCCTGGATCAACTAATCCATTGTCCCACCAGGGGCTCCAATATCCTAGACCTGGTCATTACCAGCATGGGAGATAGATGCTCCACACCAGTGGTCACCCCCTCATTGATCAGGTCTGACCATAAGCAAATCACCCTTGACATCCACATCCCACCCCCACCCCCCAGTAAGGAAACCTCCTTAAAAAACTTCTCCAAAGCTAACTTCATGCTACTGAAGTCAGAAGTGACAAACTTCATAAACTTCATGACACCCATGCAGACGGGATCTGAAAGTTCGACTGCAGAATCCTATACTAAGGCACTGTATGAGCACATCCACTCATGCATGAATCATGCCATCCCAAACAGAACCAAGATGCTCTTCTCCAAAAAAAGGAAGCCAATTTGGTGGTCCCCTGCTATAAACAAACTATACAACAGAAGGAAGAAACTGTTGCAGAAAAGAAGAAAATCCAAGGATGCAAAAAACTCCCTCACCAGCCTCAGTAAGAAGCTGGGATCCCTCATAAAATCCTCAAAAGCTAGTTATGAAAATAAAATTGCCAAAGATTCCAAAGACAATCACAAGACATTCTATAGTTATGTCAAGAATCTAAATGGCAATGCTCAGATCTGCTCTGAGCTACAACAGAATGGCATTAAATATACTGATCCCAAGGATATTGCCAATATCCTGACAGATCAATTTAGTGCCAACTTCACCCCTATCTCACCCCCTAAAGGGCCCATCTCAGTACCAAAAGATTGCCAAATTCCAGTAATCATGGACACACAGGTAGAAACCGCACTCTCCAAAGATAAGAATACAGCATCCATGGGACCAGATAACATCCCAGGCTGTGTACTACATGAACTACAAAATTAACTGGCACCTCACCTAAGTGTCATGTTTAATCATAGCCTCACCTCAGGCTTCATGCCCACTGAGTGGCGCACAGCTACAGTTATCCCACTCCACAAGGGGGGATCCACTTTGGATCCCGGGAACTACCGTCCCATCAGTCTGACAAGCCTGATCTGCAAGGGCATGGAACGCATTATCATGGAACTTATAAACAAAGACATTGGCAACCTTCAAACACTGGACCCCACCCAGTTTGGGTTTGTGAAGGGCCGATCTTGTCTCCTGAATCTGATTGACTTCTTTGAATCAGTCTCCAGAGCTGCGGACGAGGGTAAGGAGGTCCACACAGCCTATCTGGACCTCGCCAAGGCCTTCAACACCATCCCCCACTCTGGAATCTTATATAAACTTACTAAGCTGGGCATAAATCCCTACATCACTCAATGGGTTGTCAACTGGCTTACTGACAGAACCCAGGCTGTAAAAGTAGCTGACTCCAAATCCAGCTCCAGACAAGTGACAAGTGGAGTACCTCAGGGTTCAGTCCTGGGACTACTCTTGTTTGGCATCTACTTCTCTGAAGTACAGGCCAATACTAAGGGACTCTGGCTAACAAAGTTCACAGATGACTGCAAATTGGGAGCCATTACTGAATCCCCAAATGATGTTGATATTCTACAAAAGGACCTTACAGAAACATATGCCTGGTGGCAGAGCCATGGGCTCATGTTTAATGCCAAGAAATGTATAGTTATCCACTTTGGAAAAAAACATGTACCCATGAATTACCACATAGGTGTCAGTACACTAAACATCGAAAGTGTAGTGAGAAACTTAGGGACACCAGTGGACAGTGGTCTCACTTTCGATAACCACATCGCCACAACAGTCAGGAAATCCTTCTATGTGGCACACCTCATCACTAAGGGCTTTTCATCCAGAAAAAAGGAGGTCATTGTCCCACTGTACTCATCCCTCATTAGACCCATTATAGAGTATAATGTCCCGTTTGGTATGTACCTCACAAGACATCTGCAGCATCTGGAAAGACCACAGAAATACCTCACTAAAAGAATCACAGGCCTAAAGCAGATGCCATATGCTGACCATCTAAAAAACTCTAGCTATACTCTGTGGCATATCGTCTACTCAGAGGCGATCTCTGCTTAACATTGGGATTTAACGGCTAGTCTTGTAAAGACCCTCAGGTCAATAGCCTAGTAACATCCTAGGAACCTATGAACCTATGAACATACAAGGCCATGTCAAACCCTGAGCTGTTGGACATGCTCCACTTAAATCCCAATCCCTCAGAGCCACACGCTCCAGGGCTCTAAACCTTGTCATCACAATGAACAAAACATGCTGGAGGGATAGGTTCCTGACCCAGACACTCCCCATACTCTGGAATAGACTGGCCATACATGTCAAGCCGAGCACCTCCTTGGCCCTCTTCAAAAGGAACCTTGATGATTGGATGGGAGATAGGAAATTCACCCCAGGGATCATGTCAGTCACCCTGCTAGACAGGGGTCCAGAGAAGTAAATATTGTGGGAAGAAATATCCAGGGAATTGTTATGGCTAGGCTTGTATAAGCCCTAGGGCCAATAGCTGAGTACCAACCTATGAACCAACCTATGAAGTTCTTTACATTTCATCAATAGAGTCTTAAGAAAACATAAAAAATAATAAACATAATAAGTAATGGTAACACAGACAGCAGCACCAGTGATACCAGGTGTAAAACAAGTAAAAAAATATGAAACAGAAATATTCTTTCACCCCATCTCCTTAATACTGTTAGAAATACATCAGGCTCTAGCCATGTGTCATATTCTGTTAGTTGTATGATGGAATACAGTCTAACACAGGTATTCTAAACAGTTCTAGGCATCAGTTATATCTTCTTGTGTATAATAAACAATATAACCCATTCTGAAAAGTCCACCATATTATCTTTCCATACTCCACTGGGAAAGGTTGGTTTCATCCTTCTAACATTAAATGCTATAAAATAACATTATTTTAGTCACACCCAGGCATGTTTTAAGTCCACTATGTTATGTTACAGAAGACTAGACCTCCCAAGGGAAGCTAATTCATTGTCCTATGGGACTATGATTTCCTTGGATTTGAAAATGGAGAAAGAAAATCAGGTTTGACTGACAGCTCCTTCTGGCCATGAACCTGCACTGGTTAATGCTAGGATTCTCTGCCAAACTCTCCCGTCACTGCTGCTATGCTAACAAGCCTATAGTTCCTTAGACCTTTTTTGCTCACCATTTTGCATTTCAGGATGCCATACTTACTGTCTTGTAGACCTCAGACACTGTTATGCTAGCCAGTGATGTATTAAGAATTTCCATCCAAAAGTCTACAAGCTCATGATGGCCACACTTCTGTGAACTAACCCATCTGATCTTTGTCCTCTATGCTCCTTACAGGCCGCTAATTTCATCTCCACTTCCCCTTCTACATTCTGGTGTCTGTTCATTATTCTCCCCATTCTATACAACGTCTATCCCTCCCAGCCTACCATCCTCCCTTTCATTTTGCAGAATGAAGCAACATATTCTTTCAGCACTTTTGTCTTTTCTTAGTCTTCTGTGATCTTTGTCCTGTCGTTGTTCAACCTGGCCAGTTCTGTTCCTCCCTTCCTCTTTTCTTCTGGGTACTTAAAAAAGCCTTTTTTCCCTTCTTGTACTCTTCTGCTAATTCTTTTTCATCTTTTACATTTCCTGCCCTCCCTACCTGGGTTGTCATTCTGTTAGCCTCCTTTACTGTGCCTTCATCTTCCCATCTCTACGTTCCACCTTTTACAGTCCATATCTTTTATCATAATTGCCAACATGACATTACTATGTAGCATTATCAGTCTTCACCTCCTTTTATCTTTTTCTTCTGACTCATACTTGTGTCTACAGCCATACGTTCTCCATCTCTTCCTATTCCCATAAGTTGTTTACTCTTTCAATTTGTTTTCGATCTGCTAAATGATCATTGAACAAATGCCCCAGCACAGTTTAATTTGCTCTCCTAAAATCTTTCAACAACATCTTTGCCTTTGTGTTCTTAATCTTCCCCATCCTCTAAACCACACAGAGCATGAGCAGCACTGAGTGATGGTACCTTAGCCTGGATGCCTATAACACCACCTGCAATGGTTAGGATCTAGCCTAAATACCCATAACACCCTCTGCAATGGTTAGGATCACATCTAGAGCTCTGTCTTTTCTGACACAGTCCTGCACAATTTGTCTGAGCACCCCAATGCCAAAACCTCAATCTATTCATAGTCCCTCTTTACCCTAGAACTCTGAACCACCCAGTCTGTTTCTAGCAAATTCGGCTCCTTGTGGACATTACCATCTGTTTCTATCTCATGCCTGTATTCTCTGCACTAGTTTGTCTTTCTTCTTCCATGATGTATTTGGGTGATGCTTTACTGTATCAGTCCACCACATCACCCACCTTCCTTTCTCTTACCTCCCAAATTCTCATCCTACCTTGTTGTCCTGCCCACTTCCTTGCCCTATTCCTGGTTTGGAGTTCTTATTCCTCTCTGACCTCACATTTATGTAGATCATTACTCTATCTCTATTGTTCCCATCTCTGTCACCTCTGAACACCCTGTACCCAAACATGTCCAAGTCTTACACCCCTTTTGTCCATAGTCTGTGTTTCTATGATACCAACAATGACAACCTTCTTCTGTACAACTGCTTGCAGTTGTCCCTTCTTCATTCTGAGACTCCTTGCATTGTACAGCTTTGCTATACAGTTGCTCTTCAGGCAAGCTTTTGCAACAAACCCTCCTTCCTTCCTTCCATCGTATCTGAAACATAAAAGGTGCCATCATTGAGCAGAACCTTTCCAATCAAACACTAAGCACAGCTGTCCCTTCTAGGTTAATAAAGAGCCCAGCTCTTGCATAGGTCTGGTCCCTCTGTCATTTCTTCCCATCTGCCTACCATACCCAAAACTTTCTCTCTTGTGCACAGCCACAACCATTCATTATATTCCATTATCTCCTCTTTCCTTAGTCTGCTGGAGTTTACTTCTAAATGTGGTATTACCAGTACACGAACTACAGAAGACCGAGACCAAAAACTCAAAAAAAACTATTTCTTGGAATTTTAAAAGAACAAATCCCATAATACGGAATACAGCAAAGCAAACAGTAAGTTACTACATTCCACCGATGCAAGCGCTGTGCTATTTATTATTTCCTACACTTTTGCAGGGGGGGGGGCTATGCCCCCTGCACTCCTCACACCCCTACAAATTATATATACCAACTCCAAGGTCACACTACATTGAGTAAAATGTAAACTATGAATGTATGTTTTAAAAAAATGCAGCTACGGCTCTACCCTTACATTTCTCTGTACGTTTCTACTTATAGCACCCACACTTTTTCTGCTTCACAGTCCTTCCCAGATAGTATACATGCCCTTAAATAGTCAGCACTTGCTTTACTTTTTGAAATGTTGTTGTTCTGTAAATGTGACCTATGACTCCAGGTGCTTGGAATGTAATGTTCGCCATATTGCATTTCAGTGCGCATTACAAAGTCTTAAAGTCATACCTTCCTATTTAAAAATTTAATGTTAAAATACTACCTTTCTTTCAGAATTATGAGAGTTGACTTTTTAAACTTTCAGTAAAGTGGCTTTTCTATCTTCCGGTCTTGATCTTGTGTTGTTTGGGCTTATGGTAATACAGGATTTGAAAGTAGACCCAGTTTCCTGGCAATTGGTACAGTAACACTTCTGAGAATGCCATATCCAACCTCCTTTTCTGAAAAATTTTTCTGCCACCCTACTTGCTTGTTTTTTGTTTTGTTTTTTTTTTGAGGGGGGTCTTTTTTGTTCCTCCCAGTCCTCTTCTTATTCACTGGGTCTACCTGGCCCACCTTAACTTCCTCCAGGTTAGTCAATGTCCATGGCCGAAGAGGAGATCAAAGACCCCGGTGAGTCACACTGCTGCCAGGGAATATTTTTCTGTATGTCCTACATTCCCTGTTCCTTTGCTGCTATTTAAAGTCCTATGGGATGATCTGCTGCCATATCATCCTGCTATTGAATCAGCCATTGTTAGTGTCTCCCCAAAATACCCCCCCCCCATGTTTGCTACTATCCTGCACTGAAGCTCTAACAAGCAATGTATGTGCGTTTACTACCCCCACAGGATAAATATTCCCACCCCCCCCCATACCACTACCTCAGACACCTGAGACACTAATTAAACCCTGGTCACCTGGATTGTAGTCAGGGCTTTACTCCATACACCATGGTGCTGGTCCATTACCCTGTTTGCTTCCATCATAACCATCTCCTCTGATAGATCATAATGCCAGCATGTACCACAACATTCATCTACCTCTCATTCTGGGGAACACTTTGTCCACATATTACAGATGCATTGATTGTATGATGGTAGTCTTGATTCTCCCCTTTGTATTTCTCCACCCATTGTTCCAGATAATGTAGTACTGCTTTATTGTGATGCAGTGCAATATCAAGAAGGTAACTTTAGTTACAGCAGGTTCAAGCTACTTGTTTGTTGACAGTTTTACCAAGAACAGTTTGGTTAATTTGTTTTTATTAATCTGCTTGTAATATACTTGCACTGGATAAGAAATCAGTTTGTGTGAATGTTACACTGAATGAAATGCCATTTGGACAAATTCACTTGTTATAGTGCTTGTTCAAGTCAGTAGCTTAGGGTTAGAGATGGGATTTGGGTTAGAGTTAAAAGTGAGATTTTAGCTCTCGTTATTGTTAAGGTTTGGGTTAAGTTCAGGTTTATACTTACTTACAGAGTGTATAGGTACTGTGTTCTTTATAAAGATATAGGGTAGCCTTGCCAGCCACAAAATGTCGTATAAATAATTGTATGCATTGTTGTCTTTTGTGAGTTTTCACTGAACCTGTACTCAGATATAATGCTTTTTTTAATATTTTTGATTGATGTCTATTTAGTTGATAAAATTTAGTTGACTACACAGATGATTGACAGGTGTGCAGGATCACATAAATCTCAGGGTTGGGAAATATGTCATCTTCCTGACATTGTGTAATGTTGGATTTAATATATATATATATATATATATATATATATATATATATATATATATATATATATATATATATATAATTAACAAGTAGTGTGGGGGTGCAGGGGGGCTTGCCCCCTGCAAAAAAAACAATGTTTTTTTTTTTTTATGTGTAGTTTTCATGCATCAAGATTGTTGTTCGATGTAGCATGTCAATGTTTGCAAAGCTGATGTTTTGTAGTTGATATTGTGAATGTCAGCATTTAGGTGCTTCAATTAAATTTGGTATACCTCTATACATGTGTGTGTGTGTGTGTGTGTGTGTGTGTGTGTGTGTGTGTGTGTGTGTGTGTGTGTGTGTGTGTGTGTGTGTGTGTGTGTGTGTGCGTGTGTGTGTGTGTTTCTAGATATAGCTATAGATATAGATATATATCTATTTATAAATATAGATATAGATATACAGATATAGATTGATAGATAGAAGCCTTTAAGGAGGCATGCCTCCAGAATGATTCTTTTATGTTTCCAAAGAAATGCTTCTTTGATGTGGCTTTAGTTATTTACAAGTTATATTTTCTTTGATTTAAAAAATTCAGTAAAGTGTAAATAATCCTTCAGTGACTGGGTTTTACACAGGTGAAGCAGCAAACAGTAGTTCCTTTAACTTTGATAAAAATATTAATCTGAACAAATTATTATTTCTTTTTTTTAATGCATGTTTAATATATTTAAACACTGCATCTATGGATGTTGTAATTATGTTACTTGATTTTTTTTTTCTTAATCAGCATAGCTTTTTGCCTATATCCAAGGAGTACATATGTTCTTTTTTGCCACGTTAACTAACTAATATATTAGAAAAAAATAAATCAGAAACAATGAACTCGCAACTAAAATTTGGATGAACAAAATTTTCTGCAATGTGAATTTTTACCTTTGTAGGATGTAATTAAAACATCTAGCTATTAATTTGTTAAAAGTTTGGTTCCCTGACTTCTCTTTAGTGCTACATTGTCCATTGAGAGGTATGGACAGGTGGCACTAACCCAGATGAATTCTATGTCACCTATGCTGAATAGTTCAAATAATATTCTTAATTCCCTTAGGGATATCATTGTAAGATAAGGTCATATATTTTAAATTCCTTGGCTATGAATCTTTGATGACATAGGGTGTCAAAATGTTTTAATTTTAATACCAGTTGTACTATTAATCCAGGTATTTACAGGTGTAGCAACTTAACCGTTACAAAAAGATGCATGTTTAATTTCATTCTGGCATTGTGGAAAAATATATTTTAAAGCATTATGTGTAACTCTAAAAACTAACTTTTGGGAACTGTTTGAAAAGTATACTTTTTCCAATAACTTTTATAATGTAAGAGTAGGACATTGATTTTTTCTAATACTCACATAAATCCTCCCAAAAATAGTGCGCAAATTGTGAGTCAGTTTAAAACATAGATACTGATTAGTGGCATTCAAATAATCGATAACAGCAATTATTTTTTTTTTTTTTCTGAAACATCTCTCAATGTAAAACCTTCACTCACAAAGATGGGAATAAAATAGTGAAAATATTAACTTGAATAGTTGGATGCAAACATTATCTGCTGTCAGCAAATGCTAATAAAGTGTACTTGTCTAAAGGAAAACAATTATTATGCAAAGCAAAATCCAATAATAAAGTCAATGAAACCAAGGTCAAAATAAGTACAGGCTAAAACATCTCTGACACTATCCAATGTAGACAGAATTATTGGTAAAAGCTCATTAACATCAGTTGTCGCTAGAGTTGCTGTATATTTTAATCTTACTTTACCAACAAATCTACAAAAAATGTGCTATGCCTACGAACTTGCCATTTTTAAGTTGTCAATCTTCACATTTAACTATATTCAAAATTATATGAAAAAGTTAATCTAATGGGTTGTTTTTGTACTGTAAAGGGATAAAAAAATCTTTTGGTGTAATAACATTTTCTATAAGGTGATTCTTATAAAGTTAAACAATGTTGTTTTTCCAAACCATTGCATATAGAGTCCTACAAGTTATTTGACTACATCTGATCAATCATCTGTAAAAATGTGACTTGTTTAAAATAAAAGAAGCCCTTCCTGTGCCCGATTGTGTTGATTTTAAATTCTTGCTCTGACACAAGTAATATAGTGCCATGTGTTGTCTGGTTTAAGGAACAGAGGAAGGGAACTCTGGTGGTGACCTTGGGAACAGCCCTGACACTGCAGGAGCCTGGAAGGGAGGGATCTGCCTACTGACATCTCTGAGTGGGGTGAGGGATGCACACTAAGATGGTGCAATTTCTCCAGTGGAGACTGGGGAAATCACTTCCTGTGCTTCACTGTTGGTAAAAGAGGATATTTGCTGGCAAAGTCACTTATGGAAGTGAGGAATGACCAGCATGATAGTGCATTTCATGCACATCTTCCCTTGCACAGCCAAGAATGTGCAGGAATGTAGGGCAGAAAATATGAAAACACTTCTCAGCAGCAGTATGAATCTGCTCCGGGGTGCTTAGTTCTGTGAGGCTAGTTAGGGTTGCTAGTCCCAGTATATAAACAGAGGCCCCTAGTTGTAGCTGATGGTCAGTTGCAGGGCAACAAAAATACCACCCCCCATAAAAGTCAGAAAGGAATGTGTACTCTTCTTCAGATAAATTGTAACTAAAATGAGAATTGTTTGCCAAATGCTCCTTATGCCTCTTACACATAGCTTTTCAAATATGCTTTTTTTTCTGCCTGCCAACTCTCATGCTTCATAATCAATCAGTCCTCTTGTGTCATATGGGTGGCAGCCAATCATGTAGGCCATCATGCACTTAGTCATTGGGATTTTCTCTTTGAATGGCCTTAACCCTGCTCTTTGTGGCTGATATGGGCACCCACATGACTGCAGGGGTGTTGTATGCTCTCCACATGGCATGTGAAGACTCCTACACATAGACACAGACACATGCGCACATATACACACCACACATACACACACACATGCACACGCACACGCACACGCACACACACACACACACACACACACACACACACACACACACACACACACACACGCACATGCACACACACACACACACACACACACACACACACACACACGCACACACACGCGTGCGCGCACACGCACACACACACACACACACACACACACACACACACACACACACACACACTGAGAGCTATTATCACTGGTTTGGGATTGCCAAGTATTGGTACATCACTTAAAAAAGGACATTTCTGTAAAAAATGAAATTCATTAAAAAAAATCCAATTCCTTCACTACTTATTTAATTTAAAGTACATCCTCTTCAGTGTGTTCTAAAATTAACAACATATGTCTCTAGCTGTGTCCCAATACACATTTTGCATCTGCATGCATTTTGGGAGTACTATTCTTTTCATGTGCTTCTTTGCTGGATCTTGCAATATCACATTTGTGAAATCTCTTTCTCACATTATCAGCCTTCCAGTACATTGGAAAATAGATTGTCATGAGATTACATGGCTACTAGAAGTAGTTTGTATAAGTAGTTCTTACACAGATTTGTACAGGGACAGAGCCACCAGATCAGAGGTTGCAGGGGGGGAGGGTGGAGTCCGTACAAAGTTAGCTGCACTGTAGTGGAATGCATCGTTTTACATTGTTTTGCAGTATGATATGTGGGCTTCTGGTGTTACATGAGCTGCTCTAGGATTGGGTTGCTTTCTCTGATCTCTGGATTGAATCCAAATGAAATTCAAGGCATCTTTTGAAATATACAGAAACATAATTATTTGTATTAACTGTACTCTAATTTTAAACTGTGTATTACTGAAATGACCCTTACTTTTAACTGGTTTTAGCCATTTTTACTGTTTCAAATGTTTCCTGTTTGAGACTTTTTCCTGCACTTTATATTTTCTATTACTTGTGTATTTTATAGCATAGGCTAGATTCAGATTTGCTGAATCTAGACTGTTTGGCATTATCTGAGCACAAAAACCAGCCATCTTACATTAAGATGCATCCTTGTGGCAGAAGAGTGTAGCAAAGGACCCATCTGTGTTGGAGATTGTTGGAATACGGCTTAGTATTGAGCATTTCCATTGGACAGCTTGTTTGAAAATTGCTTAACTTAGCTTGCATTTAGGCAGCATGTTTGCAAGGGTTTGTGCTCAGTTTACAGGAGCTGCTATAGGAGTAGTGTGCTCTCTCTGATCTCTGGAGTGAATCCAAATGAAATCCAAGGCATCCTTTGAAATCCACAGAAACATAAGTATTTTTATTCACTGTACTGCACTTTTAAACAGTGTATCACTGAATTGCCACCTACTTTTAACTGTTTTTATCCGTTTTAACTGTTTTGCTGTTTGAGAGTCCTTTTCCTGCACTTTGTATTTTCTAGTGCTTATGTATTTTATACCATAGGCCAGATTCAAATTTGCTGAATCTATACTGTTTGGCATTATCTGAGCACTAAAACCAGCCATCTTTCATTAAGAGGTCCCCTGCACCCTTGTGGCAGAAAAATGTAGCAAAGGGCCCATTTGAGTTGGAGATTGTTGTAATAAGGCTCAATATTGAGCATTCCATTGGCCAGCTTGTTTGAAAGTTGCATTTTTTGAAAAGGGTTCTAAAAGTTGCTACATAAGCCCCACGTTTGCACAGGTTTGTGCCTGTTATAACACATCTCCACAGAGTTTGGTGAGCAGTTACTGCTCTACTGTCTTCATCTGAGCAATCCGAAGCATGTGTTTGCTCATAGCGAACCTTCACACAGCACCGTGCAGTGGAGGTAACCATTGGCAGTTATAGATGCAAAAGCTAAAGTCAATTTATTTTCCCTTAGAAGCTGCCCGTGCTCCAACTGAGGAGTCCCTTACATTGTGCTTAGCTGCTCAGAGAGCACCTCAGCTGGGCTTTCTACAGCATTTGTCACTTTAAGTGAAGTCTCCTAATGTCTAATAGTCTCACACCCCTTGACAGCCCCAATGGTATAGACCCAGCATTAAGCCCCCAATTAAACCACATTCTTACTCATTAAAGTAAGCAAATGTACACCTAGTATTATGGATGGTCAGTTCTCTGTACCTCCTGCCAGCCTCACTGACATTGGTATCCTGAGGCAGTGTAGTGCAGTTACCTCATGTACACTGACAACCTACTATTCCTAAACCACTCAAGGTCAATTTGTGAGAGATGCATATACATTAAGAATTTGGAATCCTTGCTCTCTTGTTCACAGCACAGTGACAACGAAGAGGTTGTCAGCCCACATACTACACCTCCTGGCAAACCATGGTCTGAACACATAAACCATCATATGCAGAGGTACTCACCAGAAATTTTAGCTAAATACCAGAGACCTCCCAAACACAAACATGCTACACCTAATACAGTACCTACAGCACTCAAAATACATAAAACCATAAGCACAAATGTCTCACCAAACAAACCCCTAAGGCAAAGCACAGCTAAACCAATTTTATTATTCATAAGTGACTCCATAGTGAGACACACAGATGTCCCACTCACCATACCGGACAAGGAGAAAGTTACGGTAAGCTGTCTGTCAGGTGCCATGATCCGCCATATCACACACACACTGACCTCTGTCCACAAGTACTGTTTTGACTCCATCATAGTTCATGTTGGTGTGAATAACTTGAGACATACCTCACTAGACTACATGAAGAGAGACATGATTGAGCTCTATGAATATGTGTCACAGGCAGGTATGTCCTTAGCCTTGAGCAGCATTCTACCCTCACCTAGAATGATACCACAATATAAACAAAAAATGATTGACTTCAGCAATTGGCTTAGTTTCTGGTGTCATTCCAGGGGGATCCAGTACCTATCAGCCTAGGATGACATGGTACATAGACCGCATTGCTTAACCAGAAATGGTCTTCATGTGTCACTTCTGGGATTTCGAGAACTGGCTAAACAAAATTCCCGATGTAAAAATATCTTCAAAAAGCAACCTCAAGGTTACACTGCCAAATGCTAGTAGTCTAAAACTGCAGTCACTGAAAGCAGTCCTCACCTTAGAAGATGCTGACATCTGTGCAGTCACAGAGACTTGGTTTAAGGCCGGGAAAAGCACCCTGGCCATACTGGGTTATAATCCCCTCCATGCATTCAGATCACAAACTAAAAGTGTAAGAACTAAAGAAGGTGGAGTATCAATATTCCTCAAAGATAAATACATCTCTAGATTGGTTAAACAAAATGATCCCCTTGAACTAATCCAGGTTTAACTGACTGTACATAAGACCTCTCTTCAAGTTATTGCAGGTTATAGGACCCCCTCCATAAACCAGGATACCCACACTACATACTTGGATCTACTTGAATCGCTCAAGATACAACCAAACATCCTGGTTTTAGGTGACTTTAACTACCCATCCATAGATTGGGTAAATTATACGTGTACTAACAAACTTCCCCAAAGGTTCTTGGACTTCATCAACTCCAGTGGCCTGGACCAGTTGGTTGACACCCCCACAATGTGCCGAAACATTCTGAATCTGGTGCTTACTAGCATGGGTGATCATTGCACCACCCCATGTGTGCGGCCTTCCATAGTGATGTCTGATCATAAATCAGTCTCATCAGAAGTAACAATAACATCTGACCCCTTCATTAGCAGCAACTAGACTAAAAGACTTCTCCAAAGCCAATTACAACCTAATACGTGAAGGCATTAATAACTTCATAGCCCCTCCCCTCATTGATGGCATGGACACCTATACTGGAATTTACACCAATCCCTTGAAAAAGCATCTATACTAATGTATTGACTCTGCCATTCCTGATAGAACCAAAACAAGATCCTCAAGAAAGAACAAGCCTGCCTGGTGGACATACACAATTAACAGTTTATACAATAAGAGAAAGAAATTGATGTCCAACAGCAGGAAGAAATGGTCTCTGAATTGGACATTCCCTCATCAGCTTAAACAAGCAAATAAGACACCTCGTAAGGCATTCTAAAACTAGCTATGAATCCAAATTAGCCTCCTTTGCTAAGGATAACCATAAGGCCTTCTTTAGCTACTTCAGAAACCTTAAAGGAAAAACCCAGATCTGCACAGAAATTAATGTTAATGGCACCACATATACTGAACACATAGAAACAGCCAACCTGCTAGCTGACAGGTTCAGTTAAAACTTCTCTCCCCTGTCCCTGCCACATATCCTCCAAAGCATCCCTACCACCTGCCCTCCACCTAATATCTCCAAGGTAAAGTAGATTGTAAATGCTCTCTCCCAAGACAAAAAACAGCCTCTATGGGACCTGATAATATCCCAGTCTGCATTGCAAATGAATTAAAACAGGAACTAGCTGCACCACTCGTACTCTTTTTAACCGCAGTCTAAGCACTGGTTTTGTACCTGCTGAATGGAAAACAGCAACTATCATCCCGTTACATAAAGGAGGCTCCTCCACTGACCCTGGCAACTATAGGCCCATAAGCCTGACCAGCCTAATTTGCAAGGCTATGGAAAGAATAATCATGGAATTTATCAACAACAATATAGGAGACCTCCAAACACTTGAACCGACCCCATTTGGCTTCTATTCTATTATTGGCACGATAAGTGAGGTGTCTTCAGCTTTGTGGACTTCCTTGAGACAGTCACCAAAGCCCTGGATGAAGGCAAGTCCATGCATACAGCCTATCTGGACCTGACCAAGGCCTTTGACACTACTCCCCATTCAGGAATCATTGGGAAACTCACCCAGCTGGAGATCAACCAGTATAGTGTCAGGTGGATTGCAAATTTGCTCACCGATAGAAATTACACAGTCAAAATAGGTGACTTTACCTACATCAGCAGACCTGTAACAAGTGGTGTTCCACAGGGATCAGTGCTGGGGCCCCCATTGCTTGGAATCTACTTCTCAGATGTACAGGCTAAAAGAAAAGGCCTATGGCTGACAAAGTTTGCTGATGATTGCAAACTGAGTGCAGTCATCGAGTCCCCAAATAATGTCAACATCCTACAAGAGGGATTTACATAGACAAATGACTGGCACCACAGTCATGGGCTAATACTCAATGTGAAAAAATGCATTATCATCCCCTTCAGCAAGAACAGTGTCCCTGTAGATTACCACATTAATAACAACACTCTAAGCACACAATCAGTGGTGAGAGATTTGGGCACACAAGTTGACAGCAACCTTTCCTTTGATCACCCTGCCTCCACAGTGGTAAGAAAGGATTTCCACATCACCCACCACATAAGTAAAGGCATTGCATCCAGAACAAAAGAGGCTATAATCCCCCTGTACACCTCACTCATCGTGCCAATAATAGAATACAGTGCTACCTTTGGTATGTACCTTACCAGGCACCTGCAGTAACTATAAAGACTTCAAAGGTTTCTTACAAAGAAAATTCAAGGTCTTCAGCATATGTCATACATTGAGAGACTGAAATCATTGTCACTATATACTGTGTCTTACCAACTACTCAGAGGTGACTTCTGTCTTGTATATAAAGCAATTTCAGATTGTGTTCTAATGGAAGTGCTGCACATTCATAAATCAAATGGTATAAGATGCACTTGCTCTAGGGAACTCAACCTAGTATGTGACATCAACAGGACTTGCTGGAGAGACAGATGTGTCTCACAGAGGTTACCTCTCCTCTGGAACAAACTTCCACTTCAGGTGAAGCAGAACCCATCGCTGACCCTATTTAAGTGAAATTTAGATGACTGGATGGGAAACCATAAATTCACCCTGGGAGTCTCACCTGTGTGCCTCTTGGACAGGGGCAGTAGTTGTTGACTTAGTTCCACTTAATACCTTGATATTCTTAGGAACAGGGGTAGTACTTGGCTAGGCTTGTAATGGCCCTTAGCCTAGTAACCTCCTATGATCCTATATTTAGATATTCTGAGATGTTTTGTGTTTTGAATAAGAGAAATATGACATTTCATTACATGCCTTATATCATAGCAAGAAATGATTTATTGTAGGTTTTCAGGTCTAACAACTGCCAAAGTACCTCTCCCTTCAATCTTCCATTACAGATCCACTCCTTGTACAATAAATCATCGGTCTCAGTTTATTGATTATTTCTACAGTTAAAGACCTGAGTACTTTTTTGCTAATTACCTAAATGTCATTCAAACTGAAGTCTGAGTGCTTTGCCTGATTCAGTTCTGCATTAGTGACTTCACCCAAAAGTTGATATATAGCAATTTCATTACAATCCACTAAGTAGCCAGGATGTAGGGTGCACTGTCATCCATTTTCTTCCCTGAATTACACATATTTTTCATTATGAAGCTCTTCAAAATGAGAAACGTTGCTTCATTATTCAATCCATGGTTGGGATTCAAGGATATTTGTTAGAAAAATGTGTATTTGAATATATGAGAAATGCTAGTTTAAAAGCAAAGTAGTATATAATGCATTTTATTCTATTAATCATATAATAGTAAGGATTAATTCATGTGTAAATGTAAGTAGTTTTGAAACTGCAGTGTGGCTTGAAGCAAAGCTGACCTTCAACCCTGGCAGATGCTAGCTTAGCAAGTTTTAATGTTTATGCTTTTCACAAGTGATTATCTGCTGGGTCAGGAAATTAAATGTGTGAAATAATGAAATCTTCTGCTCTTTCCTGTTGGAATGATTTGGCCTTGTATATGTGTTATTGAGATAAGCACGCAGCTGGTAGGAAAGTGTAACAGAGAACAAAGAAGATTATTAAAATACTGAATCTGCTATTGTATTCGAACTGATATGAAACCTTGAAGAAGTAACTTTACAGAAAGACATTATGTCTGACCAGCTGGATAGCAAGGCCGTATTGTATCTAGAGGAAAAGTTTTTTTTAAATATACAGCATCAACAGCTTTATGAATAGAAGACTGTAAGCTAAAGTGATGTAGATGCCCTGTGACATATTACGTCAATAAGGTGGGCATAGCTTGAATGTTAAACCTATATAAAATTGTGTGCTTCCTGTTTCATGTCAGACAAAATTCTGTACTTGTACGTTTTTTTGCCTCCTGGTGTACACTAGTAAACTTTTTAACCTGAACCTCCTGTGTATTGAAATCTTATTTTATTTAACAGTTTGGTCCTTCGGACCGGAATTCCCTTGGTAAGCCGCAGATCAGAGCGTATCGGTGGTCGAATACTGCGCAGGAGAAGTTACAGAAATGGTTCTTCTTGGGTGAAAAGACCTCCGACTGAATTGTCGTGTAAAGAGGCTGGCCACTTTCTGATCTGTGGCCGAAAAGCAGAACTTGGACTTTCTCAATACCGGAGGCTCAGGTAGAAAGAATTTGCCTTTTTTCTGTTTTAGATCAGGGACTAGGTTACAGTATATTGTTGTCAAAATTTGTTTTGCAGATCAGGGACAAAAGGAAGTACTGTATATTTGGTCATAGATCAGGGTAACAGAATAAGGTAGGCAGTTATTCTAGATAAACTGTGAACAGGAACTGAGAATTTGATATCACGTGATAAAAAGGGTTACATAACATTTTTTTTGCCATGGGAAATCAGTGCACTAAAACATTGCGAGATCTGCCCCTAACAGAAGATGCAAAATATATGCAATTACAACGTTCTGATAACGTTAGGTATTATACGAAATGGGTTAATAAATATGAATTTGATGGTAAACTAGATAAAACTTCATTAGTTAAACTCCTTAAACAGCTTAAATCTGATGCGGGAGGTCAGGCAAAAAAGCAACGCCAATTAGGCATTCCTCAGGCACACAGGTGGATTGAGGAAGCAAATCGTAGAGAGCAGAAGCTGAAAAATTCAAAAACATTATTTCTAGACAAAGAGGATAATAACTTGGTAATAGCGACAGCTCCCCCTCCTCCTCCCTTGCCCCCTCCCTTACCCTTTTCAGGATATGAAGCGAGTTGACAGGCTGGTCCGCCTCCATGTTATCCTGAAGTTTCAGCAAGACCACAACCATTTGTTAGAGATCCTATTGAAACTAGGTCCCGAACACGTAAAACACATAGGGACACAGAATTATATCAAATAGAGAGAAACCTACAGGATGAGAGTGAGGAAGAAATATACCCACTTATAGAAGTTCCAAATCCTCAGGCAGGACAGGAAGGGCAGGACCCAACACTCTTAGTATATAGACCATGGACACCGGAGGATATCCGGAAGGCTACTGAGGGAATTCCCCATCCGAAAGTTAATTTTACGAAATTTTTAGAAGATTTACAAGGCATGAGATTGAGTTACCACTTGAATGGGGAAGAAGTAGAAAAAGTAGTAAGACAAATTATAGGTCCAGATTGGCACATGATTTGTGGCACCTGGAATCCTCGTAATGCAGAGCTTAAACCACTCCCACATAGTGACGCAGAGTTAGACAACAGAGTGAAAGGTCTGACAGACCGAATCTCTGAGAAATGGAAACCTAGAGCAGACTGGACTTGCATTAATCAATGCATACAACAGGAAAATGAGACAATAGATGGATATTATGCTACATTATTAGAATGTTTTAATAATCATAGCGGTATGTCGGTTCCTGAGAACCAAACGAATGATTCCCCGTATGAACAACAATTAAAAAATGCATTTTTGAAAGGTTGCATTGCACCTATTAGTAGCTTCATTACAAAGCATATGATAGACCATCGAACAGGGAGGCTACAAGCCTTACTTGAATACGCTAGACATGCTGAAAGACATTTTAATAGTAAAAAAAAAAAAGAAGGCGCAAGTCTTCACTGCTGAAGACGGAGCTGAAGTATTTGTATTGCAGTCAAGTAAAAAGGGCAAGAAGAATGCCCAGGGAAACAAACAGTCTGACAAACAATCAGAAGATTTTGAAGAGAGGAAAAAGAGAGGTGAGTGCTTCAAGTGCGGGAAAAAGGGACATCTAGCAAGGGATTGTAAGCAAAACAAAAAGGTAATTTCAGAAGATAAGGGAGATGAGGACTGACTATATGATAGTGAAGATACATCATGTGAAAGTCAGAAATCATCAAGAAAAGTTAATAAACAGAAAATAGATGTAAATGTGATAGAAGGAGTTGAGGAAGTGCAAGTAGATATGGAGGATGAAGAAAGTGAAATTTTGGACTTAGCATTATTGAGCTTAGAGCTCTACTTAGCAGATACGAAACTGGAAGTTACACTTCTGGTGAAGGGAAGGGAAGTCAAATTCCTATGTGACTCAGGAGCATCATGGACTTTGATGCACCCCTCCAAGTTACCAGAACATTCCGAATCACCTGATTATATACTAGTAAAAGCCGCAAATGGACAGCTATACAGGGAACCACTTTCCCATGATTTAGCAATAACTGACCCTGTTTCAGGTATGACCCAGAGAAGTAAAATTGTTGTTTCTGCAAAGTGTCCAGTAAACCTATTGGGCAGGGACCTTATGCAGATATTTGGCATAGCAGTAGTTCCAACTGTACAAGGTATGGAGGCACAGAGACAAATGGATACCTTTGTAGTGCGATCGGAGGGTGAAACTTTTTACTGGTACAGCCAGGACCTAGTCACGACTGGTCCAGGGGCAGTAACCGAGGAACTGATGAACGTAGCCATCAGTAAAGCCCCCTCCCTCGACACTGATCAACAGCATTTGTTACACTGTACTCTATACTACTGTACTACAGCAGGACCTGATAGAGAATATGAGCAAGAATTATTCAGAAATCGTGCAACTAGACTAGTATTGCGTACTTTGTACTGGGATACTGAGGGGAACAGTGTAGTCAGCTGTTCATTACCTCAAGAATTCCTTGCATTATACAGATCAAATCAATTACCACATGTCAGCTTGACAAAGAATAAACATGTAAAATGGGCAGACTTAGGAGAAAAAGTAACAAGATGGGAGAAACAGACTGATTTATAACTGTCAGAACAAGGGATACAGAAACAGAAACTGAATTGGTTGACACAGACACATCCAGCTGTACACTTGCAATCTAGCGAGGACAGCTGATTAGCATTTTTATTAGAAGAAGAAGAAAAGGCCTTATGTGAAATTCCAACAACTCTTTGGTCAACAGGCAAGTCAACAGGACTTATTCGAACAGCAGGACCAGTTACAATTACCCCAAAGTCAGCTTTTAGACCACAGAAAAGACAATACCCTTTGAGAAAGGATGCAGAAATAGGAATTAAGCCTATAATAGCAGCATTACTCAAAGAGGGAGTACTGGTAGAATCTCCTGATTCACCATGTAATACACCCCTATTTCCTGTTAAAAAAGCGAATGGGGAATGGCGGATGGTACAAGATTTACAAGCTGTAAATAATGCAGTAATACCTAGAGCACCTACGGTGCCAGACCCACATACTTTGTTAAATGATATAAAACCACAACAGAAGTATTTCTCTGTGGTAGACATCAGCAATGCTTTCTTCTCGATACCTATACATCCTGATAGTCAATATTGGTTTGCATTTACATTTCAGGGTAAAAGGTATACATATACTCGACTACCACAGGGATATCGTGAGAGTCCTACAATATTTGCACAAGAAATGGCTAGCAACCAGGCAGGGTTTACCCCACCAGGAGGTAGTCAAATTCTACTTTATGTAGATGACATCTTGCTAGCAGCCCCCACCCAGCAACAATGCAGGGAAGATACTGTGGCGTTATTGAAATTTTTAGCGACACAAGGACACAAAGTAAACAAAAGTAAGTTACAACTTTGGAGAAAACAAGTTGGATACTTGGGATATGTAATATCCAATGAAGGTAGAATACTAGATGAGGAAAGAAAAACAGCAATTTTGCAAGCACCTAAACCAGCAACCAAGAAGGAAATGATGTCTTTCTTGGGTACAACTAATTTCTGCCGGAGCTGGATACCAAATTATGCTTTGGAATCTGCTCCACTGACTGACTTGATATATAAGACACCAATGGCAGCACAAGATATTTTACAATGGACAACCGAAGCAGAAACGGCTTTCTGCAGGTTGAAGCAGATAGCTTCTTCATTAGTTTTAGGACTTTCAAATTATCACAAACGTTTTTTTTCAGACCGTAGATTGCAAACAAGGATATATGACGTCAGTATTGACGCAACAACATGGGGACAAGCAACGCCCCATAGCCTACTATTCATCACAGTTAGACCCAGTGGTGCGATCTTTGCCTCACTGTGTACAAGCAGTAGTTGCAGCCGCAATAGCAGTACAGGCTTCAGCCTCAGTGGTGTTATTCCACCCTCTCACATTGAGAGTGCCTCATGCAGTTGCAATAATTTTATTGCAAGAGAAAGTGGCATACCTTTCTCCTGCTAGACATCTTTCATGTATGACTATACTGCTGAGCCAACCTCATATGACAATTGAATGATGTACGACATTAAATCCATCAACATTACTCCCAACTCCTTTGGATGGCACACCACACAGCTGCCTGCAGGAAATTGAACAGTTAGCTTTACCTAGACAGGATCTCACAGATATGCCCTTGGATAATGCCGAGGTGACATATTACGTGGATGGCTCATGCAGAAGGGGTCCTACAGGGAAGAATCTGGTAGGGTATGCAGTAGTTACAGACACTGAAATTCTAGAAGCCCAATCCTTACCACATAACTTATCTGCACAAGCAGCAGAATTGATAGCTTTGACGAGGGCATGTACTTTAGCAAAAAACAAGTGTGTAAACATATATACTGACAGTCAGTATGCTTTTTCTACAGTACATGTATTTGCACAACAATGGAAAAATAGAGGAATGATAACATCTAGTGGAAAACCTATTAATCATGCACAATTTATTTTGGAGTTATTAGAATCTATTCAGTTACCTACCAAAGTAGCTATTTGTAAATGTGTAGCTCATACAAAACAACAGGATAAGATTTCAAAAGGCAATGCACGAGCTGATGCAGCTGCAAAGCAAGCAGCCTCAGACTCAGAAACTTTACTTTTAAATGAGGAATTACAACCCTCTGAGATTTTAGATTTAAACATGTTAAAAACAATGCAGATGCTTACTACAAAAGCAGAAAAACAAAAATGGGTAAAACGAGGTGCAATTCTTGAGAATGGACTGTACATTTCCAAAGAAAGGAAACCGATATTGCCGTCTAATTTATTTAGATATGCAGCTTTGTTGAGCCATGGGCAGTGCCATGTCTCAACAGGGGGGATGGTACAGTTAGTAAATCGAATATTCCAAACATATGGATACACAAACTACACAAAAAAATGTTGTGCAGCTTGTCATACTTGTAACAAGCATCATGCACAAGTAGCATTTAAAACCAAGCAAGGAAGTTTTCCTATACCACCATATCCGTTCCATAGTATTTGTATGGATTTCATAGAATTGAATAAATGTGAAGGGAAAAAGTTTTGTTTAGTTATTGTAGACATGTTTTCCAAATGGGTAGAAGCTTTTCCAACCAAAAACCCGGATGCAGCAACAGTGGCAAAAGCCCTGATCAAAGAAGTAATCCCTAGATTTGGCATTCCGGAAAGGATTTATAGTGACAATGGCACACATTTCGTAAACCAGACAATCCACCAACTTGGGAGATTTTTTGGTATCTCCTTAAAGAACCATTGTGCTTACCACCCACAGTCAGCAGGACTGGTGGAAAGGTACAATGGTACCCTCAAAAGTAAGCTTAGGAAGCTAATTGAGGAGACCCAAAAGAATTGGATACACTGTCTGCCTTTAGCACTGCTGAGTATGAGAACGGTTCCAAATGTAAAGGGTTTGACTCCCTTTGAAATGTTTTTTGGGAGAGCATATTATGTGCCTCAGTGGAAAGCTCTCATGCCTGCAGAGCAAGAGGCTGACAGTTCATTAGCTAGTTATATGAGGAAACTGTTAACAAATAAATCTGTTTTGCAGTTTAACTCTTTTTCAGATAAGGAACAGACCAGACCGGTGGAAGCAGTCTTGGCCCCGGGGACGTACATTTGGCTGAAAGTGACGAAAAGGAAGAACTGGGCGAGTCCAAAGTGGGAAGGACCATACCAGGTTCTGTTGGCAACGCCTACTGCAGTCAGAGTGGCCGAGAGGACGTCTTGGGTTCATTTGACACACTGCAAACCAGTAAAGAACTTGATAAAAACTTTGTGACTGATACACAACCAGACTGAGATGGCCAAAAACAAAGCGAATAGAAATCTAGATCAGCCCCAGAGATGTTGTATAATCATTTTGTTGAGTATACATTTATTGACTGTAATTGTGACAATTTTCCTCTTGTTGTGTTTTATCCTACATACATCCACACAAGTGAAAGTGGGAAGGCGTGATGAAACGCCTATAGACTGGCATCCAAATTTTAACACATACCTAGCCATGAAACCTGTATATGCAGAGACTATGAACATTTCAAATTGCTGGGTTTGTACAGCTATACCAACAGCATATGGAGGACTGATAATGTCCGCTGTCCCTTTGGGGATAAAAGAGACTTGGGAGAATTTACTTTTCGATACAGGAACTGTGAGATCACAGGACAAAATAGCTTTATTTTTACCTGTCACACAAAAAGAAATTGTATGTTTTTATAAAAATGATACCCTCCAGCTGGGCTGGAGCAATTGTAATATAACCATATCTTACTGATGTTACATTAAGAATAGTAATGGCAATACTTTTTGCAATACTAATTATGACTCATATTTGAACTCATTGAAAACAACCATGAATGACATTCACAAGAATCCAATTTTGTTTAAACAATTGTCAGTTATAGATCAGAAAATGTTTCATGCAGGGCTGATACGTATTAGTACTAAAGTAGAAAACTGTTATTTTATTTGTGGGAAAAAGGTGTATAAATGGTTACCTGAGAATTGGTCCGGCAGTTGTTTTTTGGGTTACTTGGTTCCGGCAATAAGACATACTGCAGAATTACCTTTGGGTAAGATACGAAACGTGAGAGAAGCAGCCCGAAAACCCGAAGGTCCAGTTGAAAAACCTGTAAATCCAGTTGGAAAGATCGAAGCTGGCTGGAAAGACCACAATTCAGTAAAAGACAAAAGCAAATTGACACATATGGACTTGAGTGACAGTGTTATATCTTGGGCAGGAATATTCCCAGCCTATGGAGCAGTCAAATTGATCTGGGAGCTGAGGAAGTTGTTGAAACTTCTCGAAGTAATGAGTAATGCAACTTTTTCCGCCCTAGAACTGGTGACTGATGAACTGAATGCAATGAGAACTGTTGTGCTACAAAATCGGATGGCTCTTGACTTCACCCTAGCGGTGAGAGGTGGTACGTGCGCGCTTATCAAAGAAGAATGCTGTGCATACATACCAGATAATAGGCATGAAATTAATAATCACCTAGAGGTAATTCAGCAAGTATCAGCCATGACTGAACCAGGCCCAAACCCACTGATGGACTTTTTCCAGAATCTATTTGGGGGGTGGGGTTCCATCCTAATGAATATTCTGATTGCCATTTGTGTGGGTATACTCCTAATAGGAGCATGTGTTTGCTGTGGAATTCCCTGCATGAAAAGATTAATCAAAGATTGTATTGATGTATCTGTTACTGAAACTTTGTACCAAGATATTGAAATTGAAAAATTGATCTCAGATGACATTTTTTCTGAAGTATAGATTGAATGACTCACCTAGCTGAAAATCCTAAGTGGAAAAGGTTAGGAGATGAAATGACATTATGCATACTTCAAAATAGAATAAAAAGTATTAATAGGGGGGGAAATGTTAGAAAAATGTGTATTTGAATATATGAGAAATGCTAGTTTAAAAGCAAAGTAGTATATAATGCATTTTATTCTATTAATCATATAATAGTAAGGATTAATTCATGTGTAAATGTAAGTAGTTTTGAAACTGCAGTGTGGCTTGAAGCAAAGCTGACCTTCGACCCTGGCAGATGCTAGCTTAGCAAGTTTTAATGTTTATGCTTTTCACAAGTGATTATCTGCTGGGTCAGGAAATTAAATGTGTGAAATAATGAAATCTTCTGCTCTTTCCTGTTGGAATGATTTGGCCTTGTATATGTGTTATTGAGATAAGCACGCAGCTGGTAGGAAAGTGTAACAGAGAACAAAGAAGATTATTAAAAGACTGAATCTGCTATTGTATTCGAACTGATATGAAACCTTGAAGAAGTAACTTTACAGAAAGACATTATGTCTGACCAGCTGGATAGCAAGGCCGTATTTTATCTAGAGAAAAAGTTTTTTTAAATATACAGCATCAACAGCTTTATGAATAGAAGACTGTAAGCTAAAGTGATGTAGATGCCCTGTGACATATTACGTCAGTAAGGTGGGCATAGCTTGAATGTTAAACCTATATAAAATTGTGTGCTTCCTGTTTCATGTCAGACAAAATTCTGTACTTGTACGTTTTTTGCCTCATGGTGTACACTAGTAAACTTTTTAACCTGAACCTCCTGTGTATTGAAATCTTATTTTATTTAACAATATTTTTTTACCAAGCCTCCACAGTTTTTAAATAGTGGGGGCCTACAAGGGGCATGCTATTAATCCCCAACCCCCATGCATCTACCCACTTTTGGATGTGTCTGATTGCACACGCTAAGTTGTATTTGATCAGTCACTGCCTGCTGACATATCTACAGACATGTCACCAAAAGTCGATAATTGTTTGTTTCCTCTCCACCTTCCAGAGTGTGGTTGCCTTTGGATATTGGTAGTTAAAAATGTACCTCTCCCAGCTTTGAAACTGGATTAGACCTTTTTGTTTTTTTTTGTTTTTTTTTAAGAATGTACCTCCTTAATATTTGCAGGCTTCACAATTACAATGTCAGATCAAATTGATCGCTTTACAGATGTTGCATGTTCTCTAGTCCCAAGAGGTACATCGATGTATCTCAGTCCTTTGCACCCTTGTAACCTACAAGCATAGTATCACTGCATTTGTTTGTTTATTATCTGTCATTTTATTTATGTTTTGATCACTATGATATCAGTGTTGGACTTGGTTCATTTTTACTGGAGGACCAGGAAGAAAAGTTCAAATACAATTAAAATGTTCAAGAGCAAAAAGCATAACAAAGATTGTAAAATGTCAGAGCATTAACATTATGACAGAAACTGTAGATAACACAGAAAGGCTTATATTATTATAATATGCAATTAATGCTGCCACTAAACATTTAAAACTAAGTCAAATAATTAAAAAAGTGATAAGCGCAAAAACATAAGTTATCAGATGTGTTATAACATAATAATGATGAATTGTGAATTAGAAAAGAAACTGGAGCTCCATTTGTATCCATTGGTAAGGCAAACTGCTACAACTGTCTGTTGACACTGCAACAGTATCTAGCCAAGTTGTATGATGTTCACAAGTAGTATGAAACAGTGACAATGATCAGTTACATATACTGTCCGTATAGGCATGTTACAGTTTGCTCCCAGTGCATTCGCCCACCTATCCATTGGCCACTCTTCATATTCTCATGGTCCTATCATGCTCCAGTATTTCTCACCTCATTTGCTTATATCATTATGCTGACTAAATTATAGTACAAACCCCACTGGTCAATTTTCTAAAAACCCAGAACCTATCAGTTCATGCTACAGACCACTCCAACGTAGCTTCCCTTTGGCCAGTCCCTCTCCCTTCTTTGCCCTATCAGAATACACTCCTTTTGTGACTATTCTAATGAGTACCTCACCAAATAGATTTCAATTGCATATAAGTAAGAAAAACATCTAAATGTACAAAAACAACAGCGCTCATCTGTCAAAAGTGATGCTGTCAAATGGAATGATTTAATAAATGCTTCAATTCAGAAAGAAGACATTTTGACTTTTACTTTTGCTTGAAAACTAGGGACTACATGCTCTGTTTTTGTTTTATAAAATTGATTCTCAATGATTCCAGGGTTTGTAAAGTGAAAGTTTGAATATCTAGTTTTCATTGTATATTTAGCCATATCACCACCAGTGTTGGTATTATGTGTGAATCATTTTCTGATAAGAGATCTGTATATAAATGAAACATTTTGTTTGTATAACTTCTCACACATGTGACATACACCTGACCCAGGTCAACAGCTGCCCATCAACATATGCTTTACAGATAGGTAGGGCATATCTCACCAATGACAACCACATGTACTTCAACAAAATAATTATCTTCATCAGCTCCTTATTACTTCAAATATTACTTCAAACAGTCACTAGCGTCTAGCTTTTTTAAATATTAGTTGTTTCAGTGCAAAATGTCAGGATCAGCAATACTCTGGAGTAGACTCACAATGTGGGGTGCATCTCAAGGAAAAAATATATGATAAACTACATACAGTTGTAGTGTCTCAAAAGAAAAATATGTGAAAAGTTACAAAGTTCATAAATCATAAGGTGGGAAATGAAATGCGCTGTGCCTGCTCTGAAGACCTGCCATCATGAGGTCTTGATTTAGGAGCCTCCTTGTTTCGTCACATTGCAGGCACCACCTACGGAAGGTATAGTCATGATACATAAGGTGACATACTAAATGGATATAAAAAAATAGTGGAATTCCAGACCAGTCTGTTCGCTCAAATGCAGTATATTTTCACTGTGCTCTCTTTATAACTAAAGCACCAAGAACTGTGCAACCCCCTCATCAGACTATATCCATCCCTCCTACTTCTGCAGAACAGTAATCACTGGATATGTACTGCACTGTCACACCTGTGGCACTAGACATCCATAAGTAAACATGTAAACCAGTCAGTTTTCATAGTCACTCATTCATTGCTCCTAATGTACACCTTCATACTTAGATCTAAATTTCTTTCCATTCCTACACACATACATCACTATTTTATCTGCTGCCAACATTCAAATAAAAACAATATTATTTTCATTTTGTAGTTTCCCCTTAGTGGAAAATACCTGCAAAGACACCTGGCAGGCCATTAGGTCTCTGGCATCTTTGACAAGTTATTTTTATCTCAGAAAAGACTTCAAAATGGAGTACAAAACTGTGGAATTAAACAAATTGCATCTTTGATCTTCTCTGTGCTACGTTTAAGAATTTATTTCACTTAACCGTATTAGAACATAGCTCTCAGGAGGATGCAACTCACGTTAAGCATGGTGGTAAACTAAAGAGTGTACCGTGTGTGTGTGTGTGTGTGTGTGTGTGTGTGTGTGTGTGTGTGTGTGTGTGTGTGTGTGTGTGTGTGTGTGTGTGTGTGTGTGTGTGTGTGTGTGTGTGTGTGTGTGTGTGTGTGTGTGTGTGTGTGTGTGTGTGTGTGTGTGTGGGGGCGGGGCTGAGATTCACAGAGATGCACTGCACTTCTTTGAAAACTTTATGAAGCTAAGCAATACAAAGTGGCACCACAGAGAAATGAATATTCAGATGAAGTCATGAGGTGGTTGTGGGTAGCTAGAAGAGCTTTGGGTATGCAAATGAGGCCTATATCAATAATCCTACATTCAAACAGCTTACAGTTATAAACATAAGAAACTTTTAAAGCAAAGCATGAAGTTATATAAAGAGGCAGGCAGGAGTTGCAAATGTGTTCTACACCATGAGTCTTGAATGACATATCAAAGCCAAACCTAAGGAACCACATGAAATTAATACCCCAGAAATGAAAATGCCAAAAAGCATACTCAATGACAAAGACCGGATGAAACACAGACACAAATTTCTAATGTAGGAACTTTATCTCTACCACCCATGTGGGGCCAGTGTTTCTACATCATCTTTCTTGGAAGGTTCTAGTTATCACTGCAGCAGTGGCTGGGTGATACTTAGTGAATCAGTTGTTTGTTGACATCTTTGTTGAAGAATTCTGTCTTCATACTGGTGGTGTCTGTCTGCTAGTATGCATTCCCTATACCTTGTTACCATTTTTTTTTCAGAAATTGTACAGATCCACCATATGTTTATAACTTCCCCTAACATCTGAACCATTACTAGTACAAATCTCTTTAAATCCAAATTCATAAAGTTGCTCCTAAATACCAACAACTGCCTTTGCCATGATCCTATATAATCCCCTCTACTCCCCCTCCTACACCTCTTCTGCTATCCATCACATTGCTACCAAAGCTGTTTTTCATCAACTTCTTTTTAACTTAAGACTCTCTACTCTCCTTTTGCACTCTGATAGCACTGCAAGGCCAATCTACTCCTGTCTCTCGCCTACATACATCTAATTTCAAAATACCAAGCAATTACTAATCTGTAATCAACAAATGTGTATACTTATTTATAGTGCTACTTGTAATTACTACAGTACGCTTGTCTAGCTTGTAATTTTATGTTTTTCTTGTCTGTACAAAATTTGATTTTTCTTGTATATATATCAACACTTTTGAAATGTTCATAGGTTCATAGGTGTGTACTAGGCTAATGGCTCTGGAGCCTTTACAAGCCTAGGCCATAGGATTACCCTGGCATCATGCCACCCGACCTCAGTTCCCAGTGCCTCTGTCGAGTAAAGCCACTGGAGTGATCCCTGGGGTAAATTTTCTATTTCCCATCCACTCATCAAGATTTCTCTTGAAGAGGGCTAGTGAGTTGCTCTGTTTGACATGTATGGGAAGTCTGTTCCATAGCATGGGCAGTATGTGGGTTATGAACCTATCCCTCCAGCATATTTCGTTGATTGTGGTAATGAGGTTGAGGTCTCTGGAGCATGTGGTGTGGAGGGATTAGGATTTCTTTAGATGTAGCATTTCTAACAGAGCTGGGGCTTTGTAAGTCAAGCAGAGATCGCCTCTAAGTAGGCGATATGAGACAGAGAATAGTTGGAGTTTTTTTAAGTCTGTCCATATAGGACAAATGTTTAAGGCCTAGGATCCTCTTTGTGAGGTACTTTTGCAGCCTCTCCAGTTGTTGCAGGTGTTTAGTGAGGTACATGCCAAATGGGGCATTGTACTCGATGACTGGCCTAATGAGGGAAGAGTAGAGGGAGACAATGACCTCTTTCTTCCTGGATGCAAAACTCTTAGTAATGAGATGTGCCACATAGAAGGACTTTCTGACCACAGTGGCAATGTGATGGTCAAAAGAAAGGTTGCTGTCAACCTGTGTTCCCAGATCTCTTATAATGCAGCATCTTATAACGTCTTTGTACAAACTCGGGTCTCCACTGAAAATGGCCCACTGGCTCCATTGGACTAACCCAGTTAACAAATGACAAATAAATCAATACTGTGCCAACATAGTGGTCTGGTGCTGAATGCCTATACACTGTAGATCAGTGGCTGTGACCGAAGTTGTTATTAACCCTTGCCTGTAACAAGAAAGACAGTACTGATGCATTGACTGGTGTCAGTGATCCAAATGTTGAATGACATTACCTTTCTATCAACATTTACTGCTTAGCTAAATCACCGATTTACTAATAAAGCTACTGAACAACATTACCAACCCTCTGGTAACGACACAAAATATCTGTCATTATAAAGTGGGTTAATCAGAAGGATATAATTTCAGATTGAATTTTTTTTTAGCCAGTGACTCAAAGGAACACACTTCCTCCCAGTTCTTCATTTAGATACTAACACTGATTTTTTGGAGGGATTTTGTCCCACTGCCTGCCAATCACCAGTCCCTGTATCTGCAAACTGGCCCATTTCTTCTGCTTACATCAGGGTAAGAGCCATGTGAGATGAGGCATCATTTAGGCAGCCAACAACAGTTGTTTGGTTTTAAGGCCATAACTTCTCTATACATACCCATAACTACCCCAGAGTTCAATATGTAATAGGTATTAGCAAGTCCATATCACTCAATTCTACAGGTGACATAACAATTAAAGACAGCACTGACTAATGAAGTCAGCACAGCAGCTAGGTCTCCAGTCTCCACTGGGTTTTCTACAGAAAGAATGTACTTGTGCTTTGCTCTCTCTCTCTCTCTCTCTCTCTCTCTCTCTCTCTCTCTCCCCAAATAAACGAAAGCTAACCAATCCATGTTGCTCAACTCTTATCCCTTCTCCAGCTTATTCAAACTCTGGTTATCTGAGTTGTAGTCAGGACTTTATCCATCAACACTGCTGGTAGATATTAGTAGTAATTGTAACACTGCCATATCCATGGGTGTTGTAAATGAATTCATCTCATTAAATGATAAACTAGAACATCTGGACCAACCTCCACCTCTGCATCAGCTTCAGCCTTGTTCTCGCTAGCGCCAACCTCTTCAGTAGAGCTCTAGCTTTGGTTCTCCACAAGAGCATCATCCACTTTCCCCTGAGACTAACCCCCCTCACTCTTTTAAATGGTCTCCTACATGTCTGTTTTCTGGTAGTGGAAGGGTATTTATTGATGGTCACACATTAACTCACTATCCATTAGCTGTCCAGTACCCTGCTGCTACTGAAAATTAATTTCCCTGGCATTGTTATTAGACCAAAAATAATAATAAAAAGATACTTGCTAAATGGGAGCCTATCAACTATTCATTAACTGTTTCATACCTATTTCTTCACCCCCCACCCCCACCCCATAATGCCTTTTTTATGTTGTAGTAGCAGGATGCCAAGGTATTCTAAATGCAGATGGCCCTACCAACATTCAGTGACTTTTACATTGGAGCTGCTGGATGTAGACCCTTGCCTTCAACCTCCTTCATGATGCCCTGCTGTGTATATCCCATTTACCTCTCAAAATAACCCACAGGCAGCAGGCAAATAATTCACAATATCCATAGATATTCATGGAGTCTATGAAACAAACCAGGTAAGATTAGACCTTGGGTTTCTTTTTACAGACTAAACATGCTTGCAACTACTTAAACCTAGTTTAACTACATCGACAGTAGCAACAAGGGTTCAATCCATCCCTGTGAAATTTATAGCGATGTTAAGCCAAGGAAAGCAGGAGGGGGAGGTGACCTGATACATCAACTTCTTCCTAGTGTCCAGTTTACACCTTGAACAATCTCCAGATTTGAAGTGAAAACCACAGACTGTAATCTTAGGCACACTGAATGAACACAAACTTTTTATAATTGATTGTTTCTGCTGTGCTCCTGAGATGATACATTATTTTTTTTTACTTTCAATCTCCCCTAGGTAATCCACAACATCTAATCTGAAAACTTTCTGTTTAGCAACTCCACTAAAAACTCTGTATCAAAACAGCTTGAAGCAAATCCATCCACATCTACAAGGACTTCTATCATCAGCTCATCCTACGTGACATATCTCTACAAGCACACGTAAAGGTGGTAGGGATTTTACCACTTAGTTTAATTGATCATTTTTTCATAATCCTCTTCTTACAAAAACCTACTCCTAAATTTCTGGTTTGCTTCTTCAGTACTAGATCACATTCTCCAAATGCCAAACACATCTTAAATCAGGCTTCTGTGTCCCAGTCAGAAAGTAAATAGCAAAATGACTTAAGTGCTTGTTAGCTTTTCCAGTGTTGGGATACTCCAAAGACAAAATAAGGAGAGGATTAACCTTCCTTTCCCATCTGGGTTTCTGCCTAATCAATGTACTACAAAAATTTCATGAAGTTTCCTAAGAGTGGACATACAGTGTTCTTGCCTTTGTTGAGAGCAAAGGCCTCCATATGATAGCAACCTAATCTTGGTTCCCAGGGAAGGATTGGAGCACCTTCTTTTGATTTGCTAGCTTCTGCAAAAGCATTGCCTGCATTTTAGTTGGCCAGTTTATGTGACCGATGAGCCTTATAAACATTAAGTACCAGAAGCCTTACTCAGTTCAGTACTCATCAGTGCTGGCCTACTCAAAAAATGCAGAGAAGGAAGAGAAGATTACAAAGTCATTTTCAGTCTGAGTCCCTGCTGATTCAATGCGCAGCAATGATTTCATTGGCTGCCTAGGACTGGGTCTGCAGTGCTCAAGCCTTTGCTAAGGGCAGATGCTTCAATGTGACAGCTACCTGAACTTTGAGTCCAGCAAGGATTGAAGTTCCTGCTTTTCATTCGCCAGCTTCTACAGAGACATGGCTGCATTTTGATTAGCAAGTTTCTTCAGTGGAAGAGCCTTACATACTTTAAATACCAGGAGGCTTCTTCAGTTCAGGGCTCTTCAGTACTAAGCTACATATACAAAAAGAAGAAGAAGACTTCAAATCCCTTTTTTTATTTGGGTTCCTGCTGATTCAACACATTACATTGACTTCTTGGATTTCTAGGTCTGGGTCTGCAGAGTTCCAGAATTTGGTGAAAGCATAGGCTTTCACATGACTGCTATCTGAGCTTGGGTCACAATAAAGGATTATAGTGTGTTTGTGACTGGCGAGCTACTGTGAGGGGTGTTGTCTGCATTTTCATTGACTGGCTCCTGTGGGGGTGAAGGCTAATAGACATTAAATACCCAAAGGTGTTCTCAGTTGAGTTCCCTGCAGTGCTGGACTACTCTGAAGACAAAAAAAAAAATACAGAGAGGGATGACTTCTTACTGCACTCAATCTCTTATTGAGTCCTCGGTGGGCCTTTCAAGCCATGAATGACCTGACCCTCTTTAACCTCCTATTTCTTTGCAGAAAAAAAGTGTTCCCCAAATAACAGAATGAAGGAACTAAACCTTCATCAGCAAATAAATAAGATACATTGAATGATACATTCATATTCCTAAGTGTCCCTCCCTCCCTCCCTCCCTGGAACAAGCTTCCACTGCATGTAAAGCAAATTAGCACCCTTAGCACCTTCATAGGTTCATAGGTTGGTACTAGGCTATTGGCCCTAGGGCCTGTACAAACCTAGCCATAACAATTCCGTGGATATTTCTTCCAACAATATTTACTTCCCTGGACCCCTGTCTAGTAGAGTGACTGATGTGATCCCAGAGGTGAATTTCCTATCTCCCATCCAATCGTCAAGTTCCTTTTGAAGAGGGCCAAGGAGACACTCTGCTTGACATGTATGGGCAGTCTATTCCAGAGTATAGGGAGTCTCTGGGTCAGGAACCTATCCCTCCAGCATGTTTTGTTCATTGTGATGACAAGGTTTAGATCCCTGGAGCGTGTGGCTCTGAGGGATTAGGATTTCTTTAAGTGGAGCATGTCCAACAGCTCAGAGTTTGACATGGCCTTGTATGTTAAGCAGAGATCACCTCTGAGTAGATGATATGTGTATAGCTGGAGTTTTTTTAGACGATCAGCATAGGGCATCTGCTTTAGGCCTGTGATTCCTTTAATGAAGTATTTCTGTGGCCTTTCCAGCTGTTGCAGATGTCTTGTGAGGTAAATACCAAACGGGGCATTGTACTCTATAATGGGTCTAATGAGGGATGAGTACAGTGGGACAATGACCTCCTTTTTTCTGGGTGAAAAGCCATTAGTGATGAGGTATGCCACATAGAAGGATTTCCTGACTGTTGTGGTGATGTGGTTATCGAAGGTGAGACCACTGTCCACCTGTGTCTCTAAGTCTCTCATCACACTTTCATTGTTTAGTGTACTGCCACCTATGTGGTAATTCATGGGTGCATGTTTTTTCCCAAAGGGCTAACTATACATTTCTTGGCATTAAGCTTGAGCCCATGGCTCTGGCACCAAGCATCTGTTTCTGTAAGGCCCTTTTGTAGAATATCCACATCATTTGGGGATTCAATAATGGATCCCAGTTTTCAGTCATCTGCAAACTTTGTTAGCCAGAGTCCCTTAGTGTTGGCCTGTACTTCAGAGAAGTAGGTGCTAAACAAGAGTGGTCCCAGGACTGAACCCTGAGGTACTCCACTCATCACCTGTCTGGAGCTGGATTTGGATTCAGCTACTTTTCAGTCTGTGTTCTGTCAGTAAGCCAGTTGACAACCCATTGAGTGACGTAGGGATTTATGCCCAGCTTAGTAAGTTTATCTATGACTCCAGAGTGGGGGGTGGTGTCAAAGGCCTTGGTGAGGTCCAGATAGTCTGTGTGGACCTCCTTACCCTCATCCATAGCTCTAGAGACTGATTCAAAGAAGTCAGCCAGGTTCAGGAGACAAGATTGTCCCTTCACAAACCCAAACTGGGTATGGTCCAGTGTTTGAAGGTTGCCAATGTCTTTGTTTATAAGTTCCATGATAATGCGTTCCATGCCCTTGCAGATCAGGCTCATCAGACTGATGGGACAGTAGTTCCTGGGATCCAAGGTGGATCCCCCTTTGTGAAGTGGGATAACTGTAGTTGTGCGCCACTCAGTGGGCACGAAGCCTGAGGTGAGGCTATGATTAAACATGACACTTAGGTGAGGTGCCAGTTCATTTTGTAGTTCATGTAGTACACAGCCCGCGCTGTCATCTGGTCCCATGGATGCTGTATTCGTAGCTTTGGAGAGTGAGGTTTCTACCTGTGTGGCCATGATTACCAGAATTTGGCAATCTTTTGGTATTGAGATGGGCCCTTTAGGGGGTGAGAGGGGGGTGACGTTGGCAGTAGATCGATCTTCCAGGATACTGGCAATATCCTTGGGATCAGTATATTTAATGCGATTCTGTTGTAGCTCAGATCAGATCTGAGCATTGCCATTTAGATTCTTGACATAACTATAGAATGCCTTGTGGTTGTCTTTGGAATCTTTAGCAATTTTATTTTCGTATCTTGCTTTGGAGGATTTTATGGGGGATCTCAGCTTCTTACTGAGGCTGGAAGGGAGTTTTTTGCATCCTGGGATTTTCCTCTTTTCTGCAACAGTTTCTTCCTTCTGTTGCATAGTTTGTTTATGACAGGGGACAACCAGATTGGCTTCCTTTTTTTGGAGGAGAGTGTCTTGGTTCTATTTTGGGATGGCATGATTCATGCACGCTCATACAGTGCCTTAGTGTAGGATTCAGCAGTCAAACTTTCATCTCCCGTCTGCATGGGTGCCATGAAGTTTGTCACTTCTGACTTGAGTAGCATGAAGTTGGCTTTGGAGAAGTTTTTCGCAGAGGTTTCCTTACTGGGGGGTGGGAGTGGGATGTGGATGTCAAGGGTGATTAGCTTATGGTCAGACCTGACCAATGAGGGGGTGACCACTGGTGTGGAGCAACTCTCTCCCATGTTGGTAATGACCAGGTCTAGGATATTGGAGCCCCTGGTGGGACAATGGATTAGTTGATCCAGGGCATTGGAATTTATGAATTCCAAGAACCGTTGGGAAAGGGTGTTGGTACCCGAGTAGTTTTCCCAATTAATGGCAGGGTAGTTGAAATCACCCAGTATTAGGGTGTTTGGTTATATCTTAATATTTTCCAGTATGCTTAGAAAGGTGTAGTGAAAATCTTGGGTCATGGTGGGGGATCAGTAGCAAGCTACAATTTGGATTGTAGTCTTACCTAGTGTTAGTTGCACCTGGAGAATTTCAGATGCATTGTTTTGGGCAACTAGCCTGGAGATGTGAATATTCTTGGTGAATATGGACACTCCTCCACCTTTAGTGTTTTGATCTTGGTTTGGTGGCCGAAAAGTGTGGTAAGAGTTGTAGCCTGGTATTGCAGGTAAGCCCAGATAACTGGATGGTCAGCCTTAAAAATGTACCCATTGCATATTGTGCTTTCCTTCAGGCCAGAGGTAATTTTTAAATATGGGTTATTGGCTAGGTTTGTAGTGGCCTATAGACAGATTGCCTAGTACTTAGCAAAGGACCTAGAAAGTTATGAACATGGCCGACTTAATCTTAGTTTCTATGATTCAATTTATTTCTGAAGTAAACTACGGATCAAAACGTCCTAAGATTTATTTTCTGTGTCTCATTATATTCTCATACCTTATTTTTGCCTTGTTGATAATGGCTGGGTGTAACTAGCATCCAGAAATCTATGCTTCATAGGGATGGAGCCTCAGGAACTACTTTTGTCCATTCTCTGTATTATCCTAGGCAGGTTTATGAGAAAGCCAGAGCCCATTTCTGTAACCAGTGGGTACAAAGCAGAAGTCAGTCTTAGACAGGATGACATTCCTTTGGTTTCACTACACAATTGCAAAAATCAACTTTTTCAATCACTATTCATTTCAAATTACATACTGAAAACTGTGTGCCGAAAAACCTTAAAACCCCTCCACCCAAAGAAACTATTTAAACTGATTCCACAGTCTCACCACAGTGAAAAAAAGGGACAAAATGACTCTCACAATACAACACATCATTGCAAAACTACTACGACATTAAATTCTTGAAATTCATCTGCGCAGCCAAAAGTGCAAATACATAGATAAGGCCAATCCATCACTGGACACATGCATACACTCAGATAGAGCTTGCACTTTATTGTTGTTGATCTTAATCTTTTAGTCAAGTCTGATTCTTGTCAAGCTCAGTGACTTCAGCACACCGGGTCTGTTTGTCGGTCAACAATTGCTTCTTTTAGTTCTTGCAAGTTCATATTCATTACATCAGTAGTGCTATCTATCCATCTTAGCCTCTGATGCCCCATTTTTATTTTATCTTTGGTCTTTCCAGCATCAATTTATTATCTAGTGAAACCTGCTTTTGCATTATGAGGCCAAAGTATTTGAGTTTAAGTTTGACTATCAGTCTTTATAGTGAATATTCTGGGCTTACTTCCTTCATATTGACTGTTTTAATATAGTCCATGGAATTCCCCCCATATTTTCTCTAACACAACAGTTCAAAAACATTAATTTTCCAGTGCATAATCTTACTTCTAGTCTAACTCTTAGAACCATATGCTATCACTAGAAAAACATTGCATTGGTTAAATACACTTTTACTGATAATGTGCTGTCAAGTCTTTATAGTCATAATCTATGTTTTGTATGGTTTCCTGCCGAAGAAGCACACATATTTTAATATTATAGCTGCAGTTATCATCTGCAAACATCTTTGAACACAAGAATATAACATCTGTCTTTACTGCAGAGTAAAACACGGACTGAGCAGTCATAAAAGAACTATGTAAATAAAATAACAACATTTAATGGATAACAGAATAAATAGGTAAGTTCATTCACAAACAGCTTCATCAGACCATGAACAGTATATAGTTAAAGCAGTACATTTAAATGGTGATTCAATTAAAAACATCCAGTAGGAGCACAACAATTAATTAAGCACTCTGACCTGAATTCCTGTGTATGCTCACTGGTGTCATTTTAAAGAAAAAAAATCACATAAAAAACATTTAAAACATCATTGGAACTATAAACTGAAAGTTGTTCAAACATCAGCAAACATATAAGTTAAACAATTAATTCTTGTGGCTATGTTTCCTCAACACTGCTCTCAGTGATGCCTTTTAATTCAAGCTGATCAGCCCTAAGCCTAATTATCCACCTGAGATCTTTGTTCTCCGTCATGTTCCGTATATCACCCTGTCTAATATCTGGTGAAATCTCATCAATAACCATGAATTTAAACATGTGTGAAACACTGCTGTTTATAATATACTTAGAAAGTGCATTGTTAGTTGAACTTATATGTATGTTTTATAAATGTTCCCTGACATCATCTTTTAACATCCATGCATGGTTTTTCGATCATTCTATGTAGGTAAGGCTGATTGGATGTTAAAAGATCGTGGCAGGGAACATTTATACAACATACATTAGGCAATGCCATGACTTCAAAACTACCAACATGAAAATTTTATCAAAATGCAAATTAAAGGTCATGCTGTTAAACACTAGGAATTTAAACATGAAACTGAACTCATTGCAAGCATTCTTAACCCTGAATGATGCTGACATTTGTGCAGTCACAGAAACTTGGTTTAAAGCTGCAGAGAGCACCCCAGCCATACCAAGTTACTCATCCTATCATACATTCAGACCTCAAACTGTGGGCAGCAAAGCAAAAGGAGGTGGAGTTGCAATAGATATTAGACATACACACCTCCAGACTGGTCAAACAGTATGATGCACAGGAAACACTCCAGGTGCAGTCAACTTTAACTCAAGATGCCAACTCCACCTATCTGGACCTCTTGGAATCTATCAAGATTCAACCCCTTACCCTGATCCTGGGCAACTTGAACTATCCAACCATAGATTGGAAGAACTACTCATGCCAAAACACAAATGCCCAGAGATTCCTTGATTTCTTCAATAGAAATGCCTTAGACCAGCTGGTCGACACCCCCACAGGAGGTGATAATATCTTGGACTTGGTATTAACCAACATGAGTAACCACTACAGCATCACTACAGTGTAATCCTCCCTGGTAAGATACGACCACAAAGCAGTCACTTTCAAAGTCACCATCTCACCTGACCCCCACCCTATCCCCCAGCTAGGGTCAAACAAAAAAATTCTTTAAATATGATTACAATCTCCTGAGGGAAGGTATAAACAGCTTCATAGCCCCATCTCTCTCCAGAGGAACTGGCACAAATGTCCAAACCTACACCAAAGTACTATACAATCATTTATATAGCTGCATGGAATCAGGAATACCAGACAGCACAAAATCCTCCTCCTCAAGGAAGAGTAAATCTGTCTGGTGGACATCTACAATAAATAAACTCTATAATAAAAGGAAAGAAATTGCTGCCCAGGACCAAGAAGGAGCATGTGCCTAACTGGAAGCAATCTCTCCTTAGCCTAAACAAGCAAATAAGAGCACTAGTGAAATCCTCCAAAGCAAACTTCAAGTCCAAACTGGCCACATCTAATAAAGACAATCATAAGGCCTTCTTCACATATGTCTGCAATCTCAAAGGAAGCACTCTGATCTACTCAGAACTGGTGGTCAATGACACCACATACACAAATGCCGTAAATATAGCCAACTTGCTGGTAGACAGGTTCAGGACATCCCTAGCGCCTGCCCCCTCCCCTTATCTCTAGGGAGCAAGTCATCACTGCCCTCTCAAAGGCAAAACTGACAGCCTCCATGGGACCTGATAACATCCCAGGCTGCATCCTGCATGAACTCAGACAGGAACGTGCAGCACCATTAGGCACCCCCATTCCACCAACGTCTGAGTACCAGCTTTGTCCCTACTGAGTGGAAGACAGCCACTGTCATCCCTTTGCACAAAGTTGGAGTATCCACCAATCCAGGAAATTATAGACCCATCAGTCTAACTAGTCTGATCTACATGGGCATGGAACGCATTATCATGGACCTCATTAACAAGGACATTGGGAACATCCAAACTTTTGAGCCCACAAAGTTTGGTTTTGTCAAGGGGAGGTTATGCCTTTTAAATTTAATTGACTTTTCGAGACAGTCACCAAAGCCATGGATGAGAGGAAGATGGTGCTCACTGCCTGCCTTGACCTGGCCAAAGCATTTGATACTATTCCCTGATCAGGTATAATAGATAAACTCTCTCAACTAGGCATCAATCCATATGTTATCAGATGGGTAGCAAACTGGCTCACTTATAGAACTTATAGAACCCAACTAGTTAAAACAGGGGAAGCCACTTCAAGCAGTAGACCCATAGCAAGTGGTGTACCCAAGGGAGCGGTCTTGGGGCCTCTGTTGCTTGGGATATACTTTTCTGAGGTGCAGGCCAAAGCCAGTGGGCTATGGCTGACCATGTTTGCAGATGACTGCAAGCTGCATGCTGTCATCAGTTCCCCTAGTGATGTGGACATCCTCCAAGAGGGTCTCACCCAAACAAACTGGTGTCAGAAACATGACCTCAAACTGAATGGCAAAAAAATGCATCATAGTCCCCTTTGAGAAGAGTGATATCCTCACAAATTATCACTTAATAACATGGTCATAAGCATGCAATCAGTTGTGAGGGATTTGGGCACCCAGGTTGACAGCAAATTAACTTTTGACCATCATATTTCCTCCATTGTATGGAACTCTTTCTACATGTCCCACCTCATAATTTAGAGTATCTCATCCAGGGACAAGGAGGTCATAACATCCCTACATTCTTCCCTTGTAAGACCCATTATTAAGTACAATGCACCTTTTGTCATCTGTAATACCCATACACTAGCCCAGTAATCAAGGAGCCTCAGTCCTCACCACTAACACCAATGAGGGGCATCCACATTGGGTAGGATAACAAATACACACACAGTAAAGTACAATTTCCCTTAAGAGCACACATAGATCACAGTCAGTCTGGGGCTGATTTCTCCCTTTCTCTCCAGATCCCCAATAAGACTCCCCACTGCCACCAACTACTCTTATCAGGTACTAAAAAAGCCCTTACCAAAGGGTGTCCAATTATTACTGTGCAATATTATTATCCAATTAGTAAGTGTGATGAACAGCAAGGCTTATTTGGAGTGGCTTTGTACAGCATCACTATATACATGCAATGTACTCCAGAGCTTAAATTATCTCTGCACAAAACAGCCACAGTTGAAAGGTTTTAAAGAAATTATAATAAATAATGAAAACACAAGACAAATCTTCTCAATTCAACACAGTGCTAGTCAAGAGTTCAGAGATCACAGGAAAATGCTTAAAATAATACTGTAGAATAGTCTGACATAAATATAGAAAACAGCTAGGCTAAACTTACTATTTTCTATCTTTTTCTAAGAGAGACACTACAGTCTAGATTCTACTTATATACACAGTAAAGCAAGTGCTGGTGATACTGTCAGTTTTGAAGATAAATGCAAAATGCTCTATCTTTCTCTCTGACATCTCTTAAATTGGTAAAACATCATGCTGACTCATTTTAGATTACATCATTCTTCTCTGGTTCCCAGGCTAACAAAAACTCAGAGTTTAACCTATCTTTGACCTTGCAGCTGCCAGGAGCCCACAGCAATAAAGGACATTATACATGTAAAATCTAGCAATTAACTCTGGTCTCAAAACAATAGAAGGAATTCCTTAGTCCAGACATTCTGTCTCCAAGCTTTGAGATCAAACAGTCACAAAATGCTTTACTTTATCAGCTTTCTTCCAGCAGAGTGCACTGTGGTTACATTTTTGAAGTTCAACATTGAACATAGTCTTCTTTACATTTGTGAAACAGCCTGTGGATTTTATTAATATTTACAAATGGCATAGAATTATTTACAAAATTATATCTAGCTAGGCTAGCAGCCTTCACATATCTTCCCCCCAAGAGAACTCAAGCTAGTTTTTCAAGTGTCCCTTGAGAAACATTGCTTAAGAGGGTTAGGTCTATCTGAGTATACCTTACACCATTCCCTGTCTTGAGATCCCATTTGCATTGGCATTGCTAACCTTAATGAGGTGCTGCACTGACATATCATATGCTTGGAACCCTAGGCTCCTTCTTAGCAACTTGGCATTTTGCTGGCTGGCTCAGTGTAACCATGATAGGAGATTGTGATCTGTAACTACAGTGAATTTTCTTCCATATAGATAAGGCTGAAGTTTCTGTGGTGCCCATACTATGGCTAGACATTCTGGTTCTGCAGCTGCATAGCATTCATCTATGGGATGGAGCCTATGACTGAGACAAATCACTGGGTACTCTTCTCCCTCTGAAGAAATCTGGCTAAGTACAGCCTCCACCCCATGGTTCAAAGCATCCACCTCTACAACAACTTATTTGCTGTAATCTGGACTGGCTACCACAGGGGGGTCCCCCACAAAGTTTCTTTAAGCTTCTGAAATGCCTGCTCACATGCTGTGGTCCACACAATCTTATCTAGCCTGTTTTTCCTTGTCAGGTCTGTGAGGGGAGCAGCTATGGTACTATAACTGGAGATGAACTTTCATTAGTACCCTGCTGTCCCTAAGAATGCCCTCACCTGCTTTTTGGTAACAGATGCAGGCCATGCCTGAATGGCTTCCACTTTGGCAGGCTCTGGCCTGATTTTACCACTCCCCACTCTATGTCCAGGTAGGAGACCTCTGCCATACCCACCTGACATTTGCTCAGCTTAATGGTCAACCCTGCACTGTGTAGTCTGCCCAGCACCCCTCTGACATGTTGAAGGTGCTCTTGCCAGGAATGGCTGTAGATGGCAATGTCATCTAGGTAAGCAAGGGCAAACTCACCTGCTCCTGCTAGAATATGATCTACCAGCCTCTGGTAAGTTGTTGGGGCATTTTCATCCCAAACGGCATCTTTGTGAACTCATGCAAGCCAAAAGGAGTCACAAAGACTGACCTCTCTCTAGCACTGGGAGTCAAGGGCACCTGCCATTAACCCTTGGTAAGATCAATGGTGGTACGATACATAGCCCCACCAAGCTGCTCTAGGGATTCATCTGTCCTAGGCATGGGATAAGCATCTGGCTCTGTGTGACTATTTAATTTCCTATAGTTCACACAGAACCTGGTGCTGACATCCTTCTTTGGCACCAGCACCACTGGGGAGGCCCAGGGACTGCTGGACTCTTTAATTACCCCTAGTTCTAACATCTCTGGTATCTCCTCCCTCAGAGTCTGTTTAACTCTCTAAGGGACCCTATAAGGAGCCTGAATAATAGGCCTTTGGGGTCCTGTATCCACTTGGTGCTGCACCAGGTGGGTACACCTGGGTTTCCCAGTGAACATGTCCCCTAACTCGTGTAACACTGCTTGGATTTCTCAAACCTGGGTAGGAGATAGCTGCTGGGACATTACTACCCCTTCCACTGAGGTGTCAGTCCGAGCCTCACTGAGGAGATCAGTCACCAGATCTCCCTCAGACTTTTCCTGCAGTCCTCTGCAAATATTCAGCACAAGGGCCTCCCTATCATGGTAAGGTTTCATCATGTTAACATGGTACAATTTGTGCTCCTGCCTCCTGCCTAGCAGTTCTATCATGTAGTTAACATCACTTACCTTTCTTACCACCTTGTAATGTCCCTCCCAGGTTTCTTGCAGCTTGTTGTATGTGACAGGAATGAGAACCATTACCTGCTACCCTATGGCATACTCTCTAGCTCGAGCATTCCAGTCATACCACACCTTTTTCTGCTGTTGCGCTTCTGCCAGGTTCTCCTGGGCCAAGTCCATGAGGTTTAGGATATGCCACAACAGACTCTTTGTGAGATTCACACTCACTTTCCCAATCATCTTGAATTAAATGTAGAGGTCCCCTCACCCTATGCCCATATAGCAACTCAAAGGATGAAAAACATGTGGATTCCTGGGGAACCTGTCTGTAAGCAAACAACAGATGGGGCAGATATTTGTCCCACTCCCTCTTAAACTGGTCTGCAAATGCCCATAGAATGAACTTGATTGTAGAGTTTAACCTCTCAAGAAGACCATTAGTTTGGGGATGGTAGGGGGTGGTCTTCAGGTTCTTCACCCCACAGTACTTCCACAGACAAGCAAGCACATCTGACATGAAATTGGAACCTCTGTCAGTCAGTATTTCTTTTGGGAAACCTACCCTGATGAAAATCTCTACCAAAGCATTTGCCACCTTTTCTGCCTCAATGGAGGACAAAGCCTCTGCCTCAGGGTATCTTGTAGCATAAATCTACTACCACTAGCATATACTTTTTCCCTGTGGAACTTGGGGTACTTAGAGGTCCCACAATATTCATAGCTACCCTCTGAAATGGCTCCTCAATCACAGGCAAAGGCATCAAAGGTGCTTTCACATTGTCTCCTGCCTTGCCTACCTTTTGGCACTGCTCACAAGTCCTGCAGTACCCTGTTACATCTCTGGAAATTCCATGCCAATAGAAGTTCTGCATTATATGTCTTTTTATATGTCTTATGCCCATGTGACCTGCAAAGGGAATATCACTGGCTATGGCTAGAAGAACCAGGTGGTAGGCTCTAGACACTACCAACTGCTGTATCCTCTCACCTTCTAGCCCTCCCCCAGGGGTCCACTCTCTATACATTAACCCTTTGTCCCAGTATATGCCAACTTGATGATGGGTTTGTTTGAGTTAGAATGGTTATATCATATAGATTTTTTTAAAAATTATGTAGTTAGTTATTTTCGTTTTATAGATGATCTTGTTTTTATTTGTAAAGGTGGGATATCTTATGTTGGTCAGTTTAGAGAAGTTATGCAACATAATAGATTTGGACTTTCCTTTGACGGCATACAGGTGGGCAAAGATATAACTTTTTAGACATACATCTGATTTTGGAGGACAGCAATACTTTATGTACGTCTGTGCATAGAAAATTTGCTGACAGTAATCAGTATTTGATGGGGACTAGCTGTCATCCAGTTCATACTTTGTTCTCCTTGCCCTATGGGGAATGTATGAGACTTAGACTGCTATGTAATACTGACATGGACTTCTTTAAAGAAATTAGTGTGACTAGTGAGATGTTTAGATTGAGGGGCTATAGTGAAGCTAGTATTCAAACAGCTATAGATAAGGTTATTAATGAACAACATAAAGTTGGTACTTATAAGTATGGAAGTAAGGGGTATAAGTTAGATGTTAGAAATCAAGAGAAAAGACTAGTTTATTTTGTCTCTACATATAGTGTTTGCAGTGATGTTTTAATAGATATTGTTAAACACTACTGAAATTTTTTGTTTAGATCAATGGACCTAAAAAATTTATTGTCTAGGTCTTTAGGCATCTCATTTCGTAGAGGTAGGAATTTAAAAGATATTTCATAGGTTCATAGGTTCATAGTTATGTACTAGGCTATCGGCCCAAGGGCCTACGTAAGCCTAGCCAACAAGGTTCCCTGGCTTACGCCACCCAAGAAAGTTATTTTCCTGTGCCACTGTAAAGCAGACACACAGAAGTGATCCCCGGGGTGTATTTCCTATTTCCCATCCACTCATCAAGATTTTTCTTGAAGAGTGCTAATGAAGAACTTTGCTTGACATAGATGGGTAGCCTGTTCCAGAGTATGGGAAGTCTCTGGGATAGGAATCTATCCCTCCAGCATGTCCTGTTTATTGTGGTGACAAGGTTTAGGTCCCTAGAGCGTGTAGCTCTGAGGGATTGGGATTTCTTTAGGTGTAGCATGTCCAACAACTCTGGGTTTGACACAGCTTTATATGTTAGGGCAGAGATCACCTCGGAGTAGGCGATATGCTACGGAGTAAAGCTGGAGTTTTTTGAGACAGTCAGTGTAGGGCATTTGTTTGAGTCCAGTAATCCTCTTTGTGAGGTACTTCTGTGGCCTTTCCAGCTGCTGCAGATGTCTTGTGAGGTACATTCCAAAAGGGGCGTTGTACTCTATAATGGGTCTAATGAGTGTCGAGTAGAGGGGAACGATGACCTCTTTTTTCCTGGATCAGAACCCTTTTATGATGAGGTGTGCCATGTAGAAGGACTTCCTGACTACTGTGGCGATGTGACTATCAAAGGAGAGACTACTGTCCACCTGGGTCCCAAGGTCTCTTATCACGCATTCGGTGTTAAGTAGATTGCTGCCTATGTGGTAGTTCATGGGTACAGAGTTTTTACCAAAGGGGATGACACTGCACTTTTTGGCATTGAAATTGAGGCCATGGCTCTGACATCAGGCATCTGTCTCAGAGAGGCCCTTCTGTAGGATGTTCACATAATTTGGGGACTTGACTATGGCTCCTACTTTGCAGTCATCTGCGAACTTCATTAGCCAGTGGCCTTCTGTGTTAGCCTGTACTTCAGAGAAGTAGATACCAAATAGGAGCGGTCCCAGGATGGAACCCTGTGGTACTCCACTTGTCACTGGTTTGAGGTCAGATTTGCAGTCTGCAACTTTTACAGTGTGGGTTCTGTCAGTGAGCCAGTTGGTACATATTTTGGTACATAATAAATTTAAATATCCCACTGAGACATTACAATATAGGACCATGCAGAGACTAGGAACTTCACCCTATGGTCATTGCAATGTATGTCATTATATTGTTCCAACTTTTAAGTATATAAATAGCCATGTATTTGAGGTTAAAAATATATATAGCTGTAATACTGAAGGTATTATTTATGCGTTGAAATGTCCGTGTAACCTTGTATATATAGGAGAAAGTAAAAGGAAGTTTAAAACTAGACTGCAGGAGCATGTCAGGAATATTATAAATAATCAAGAAGATAGCCCTGTTGCTAAACATTTTATGCTGGTTCACAATTCTAACCCAAATGGGTTACAAGCCACTATCTTAGAACATATCATGAAGGGTGTATTTTCTGATGATTTGTATAAAAAGAAGTTGTTATATAAAGAAAGTATTTTCATTTTGAAATATGACACTTTATTTCCTCAGGGTCTGAATGTGGAATGTAACTGGAGACTTCTTATCTGATGAGAAAGTAGTATTAAGTATTTTTTAATGTTTACTGATTAATTGGTTTAGGCTGCTTGTTTAATTGTTAGATGTATTAGGGTATATAAACTGTGTAAGTTATGTGATGTTTTATATTCCTTGAAGGCAGTTGCCGAAGCGCTAGAGGTGTAATAAACTGGTGTTTTAAGTGGATTCTTTGTCTGTGGTCTCCAGTATTATCTTTTCTTTTTGGTTTGTGCAGTACCCTGTTACATCTCTGGAAATTCCAGGCCAATAGACGTTCTGCATTATATGTCTTTTTGTATGTTTTATGCCCATGTGACCTGCAAAGGGAATATCTTTGGCTATGGCTAGAAGAACCAGGTGGTAGGCTCTAGGCACTACCAACTGCTGTATCCTGTCACCTTCTAGCTCTCCTTCAGTGGTCCACTCTCTATACAGTAACCCTTTGTCCCAGTATACAGATTTCCCCTTCACTTGAGAATCATGTGCCTCACTAGCTACATGCCTCAGGCCTTGCAATGTAGGGTCAGAGAGCTGAGCCTGTCTGAACTCTCTCTTTGTAACCATTCCCAGCTCCCCTTCCACAGGAAGTCTAGTATCCTCTGACAGTGGTGCCTCACTGTCACCCTGAGTACTACTACTCACCTCTACCTTTGCAGTCACTGTGTCCAAAGGAACATCAGTACCCACAAGCAGCTGTGGCTCATCTTCAGTCTCACTGCTACATTATAGCTCCCTCCCTGAAGTAACCACCTCACCAGTCCTGGCTACAAGTATGCGGTCTGACTGGGTCTCCCCCAGGCTGCCAGACCCATATGCTTGTCTTGAAGCCTGACTGTGTGTAACTGCATAAGCACATGGTACTGCCTCATCAAAATCCTTCCCTATCAAGACATCTGCAGGATGGTAGTTTGGTATACCTGTTGTCTCAAGACAACCTACTACTGGCATTTTGTCTTTCCCATTTACTGTCGCCCTCATCTTTTGCTCTCCAGCTGGCCTCCATGGACATCTGTATGCCACATGGCCCCACTGGTTGCATTCAAAACATTTAACCCTAGGTCCTGGATGTGTACCTGGACTAGTGGCTTCCCCTGCTACTGGCAGATTCTGTTGGGGCAGTCTGGGCTGCCCACTATGGGTTCCTTTAGACCCATGAGCAGTACTGTGGGTCCCTTTCCTGTGCAGGGATGCCCTGCTTGCTAGGTATAGGTCTTCCTTCTTCCCCAATTCATGTGAAGTAGCACATTGTCTATCAGCTAACCAGATTCTCATGTCCTCAGGCAAGGTGTTAAGGGCTTGTTCCCTCACCAAAAGGTCTACCAGCCCTTCAAAAGTGGTGACCTGACAACCACTCACCCACCTATGAAAATAAGTGCTCAGTTCAGCCACATATTCACACACACTTTCAGCTGCCTTGCATCTATGCTCACGAAACTTTTTCGTATAAGTTTCAGGTGTTAGCTTAAAAAATTCTAAGAAACGATTCTTAACAGCAGTATAATTTAAGAAATCATTGCCTGACAGTTTGGTAAGTACATTTACAGCATAACCATGAAGTAAGAGGGTCAGGAACCGTACCCAGGCCCTTCGGTCAACATCATACTGTTTACATACCCTCTCAAACATAGGAATGAAACTATCAAAATTATCCCCCTCTGTAAACTGCAGAAGAAATTTACTGACCTTTTGTGCTTCTGGGGTCCAGTTACTCCCTTCCCCACTACCTCCATGACTCTGGTGAAGAGTCAGCATCTCCTTTTCATGCTGCCTCTGCCTTTCCTTCTCCTCAGCTTCCAGAAATAGCAGTTTCTCATTCTCCTCAGCCTGTAAACGTCTCAGTCTCTCTGCTGATTCTGTTTCCAAATGCCTGGCTTCCAACTCAAGTCTCTTTAGCTCCAGATGGATTTTTAAGTCCTCTGCAGAAAGGTTAAGCTGTCCATTCTCTGAGTGTTGTACATCTCCACGGCCACTCTGACTGCCCTCCTGATTGCTTTTTTCTGATGCAGCTGTGATCAAAGCAGCAATCATGTCTGCCTTAGTCAGGTTTCCATGCGCCACACCCTTAGCCTGGCACATATCAGCCAACTGGCTCCTTGTCAGCTTGCCATACTCCTCTGTTGATATGCTTGCCTGCTCTCCTTGACTAACTAAGCTAACAAAAAAAATAAAACAGTTGTGATCTGAACTCTGAATATTCACTGCATGGCTGATTTAGAGTACAAGAACATCTTCAGAGATCACTGTACACAAGCTACAGGAATTCACTATCCACAACACTACAAGCCAATTGCCAACCAATTAATATGTGGTGTGAATATCCCACCACTGCCAACCAGTTAATACATAGTGTGGATATCCCGCCACTGCCAACCATTTAATATGTGATTCCCCTGCATTGGCCCAGTAGTCAAGGAGCCCCAATCCTCACCACTAGAACCAGTGAGGGGTGTCCACACTGGGAAGGATAACAAATGCACACACAGTAAAGTACAATTTCCTTAAGAGCACACAGAGATCACAGTCAGTCTGGGGCTGGTTTCGCCCTTTTTCTCCAGATCCCCAATAAGACTCCCCACTGGCACAGCTATAGGATAAAGATCTCACCCGAGTAGTCAGGCCAACATCTCCAGTGCCCTCTCTGTCCAACCAGTGCTTTGTGTGCCTGTCCAAGTAGCTGACACACACACACACACACACACACACACACACACACACACACACACACACACACACACACACACACACACTCACACACACACACACTCACACACACACACACACACAGACACTCCTGGGGAAGGCTGTCACAGGTTCTCCAGTTATGCCCCCTCCTGCCAGGCTATAAGGTAGTAATCACTGCCACCAACTACTCTTATCAGCTAGTAAAAAGGCCCTTACCAAAGGCTGTCCAATTATCACTGTGGAATACTATTATCCAATTAGTAAGAGTGAAGCACAGCAAGGCTTATATGAAGTGGCTTTGTACAGTATCACTATATATATGCAATGTACTCTAGAGCTTAAATTATCTCTACACAAAACAGCCACAGTTGAAAGGTTTAAAAAATGTATAATAAATAATGAAAACACAAGACAAATCTTCTCAATTCAACACAATGCTAGTCAGGAGTTCAGACACAGGAAAATGCTTAAAATAATACTGTAGAATAGTTTGACATAAATATAGAAAACAGCTAGACTAAACTTACTATTTTCTATTTCTAAGAGGGATACTACAGTCTAAGATCTTACATACAGAGCAAAGCAAGTGCTGGTGATATCAGTTCTGAAGAGAAATGCAAAATGCTCTCTCTTTCTCACTGAGATCTCTTAAATTGGTAAATCATCACTCCTGACTCATTTTAGATCACATTATTCTTCTCTGGTTCCCAGAATAACAGAAACTCAGAGTTTAACATATCTTTGATCTTGCATCTGCCAGGAACCCACAGCAAGAAAAAACATTATGCATGTAAAATCTAGAAATTTAACTCTGGTTTCAAAGCAATAAAAGTAATTCCTTAGTCCAGACATTCTGTCTCCGAGCTTTGAAATAAAACAGTCATAAAATGTTTTACTTTATCAGCTTTCTTCCAGTAGAGTGCACCGTGGTTACATTTTTGAAGTTCAACATTTAACACAGTCTTCTTTATGTTTGTGAAACAGCCTGTGGATTTTTTTAATATTTACAAATGGCATAGAGTTATTTACAAAATTCTATCTAGCTAGGCTGGCAGCCTTCACAGCATGTACCTCACAAAGTACATGCAGCAGCTGGAGAGACCACAGAGGTTCCTCAGCAGGAGAATCCATGACCTCAAACATCTACCCTACACAGATAGGCTAAAAGCCCTGTCCCTCTACTCAGTCTCATACAGCCTCCTCAGAGGTGAACTCTGTCTGGTATACAAAGCAATCTCAGAGCCTGCCTTGATGGGACTGTTGCATATCCGCAAGTCTAGCTCCAGTCGAGTAACCTGCATACATGACCTCAACCTGGTCTGTAACATCAATAAGACTTGTTGGCAGGACAGATTTGTGTCCCAGAGACTCCCCCTTCTGTGGAATAGACTCCCTGTCCATGTCAAGCAGAGTACCTCATTAACCTTTTTTAAGTGCAACCTGGATAACTGGGTGGAGAAAAGAAAACACACCCCTGGGATTCCACCTGGGTCCCTGCTGGAAAGGGGCATCAAGTGGTGACTTGTCAGAACATGGGATAAATTCTTGACTAGGCTTGTATAGGCCTCAGGGCCAATAGCTTAGTAACTTCCTATGAACCTATGATCCTATGATCCTATGACCCATTCATGGCAAAAAGCATTTAGGAGCTTCCTGTCCATTAATAGTATGGGGGAAGCCCTGGGGTAAATTTTCTGCTTTTTATCTATAGTGCCAAGTTGCACTTTAACATGGAGATGGATGAACTTTGTTTTATGTGGATGGGGAGTCTGTTCCAGAGCAGTGGCAGCCTCTGTGAGATATACCTTTTCCTCCAAACCATTCTATTGATGTTATGATGTTGCAGAAGAGGTTTAGATCACTAGACCAAATATTTCTGATGCCAAATGACTTGCTGATGTGCAGTAAATCCATCAGTACTGGGTCATAGGATGCCTTGTATGCTACATTAATACAAGCTACCTCTTAGCAGTCTGTAGGGTACTCAGTATAGTAGCAGGGCTGCTTGCTAGTGCATGTAAGACATGTTGTCTAGGCCTTGTATCCCTTTAGTAAGGTATCTCTGTGGGTGTTCCAGTTGTTGCATGTGGCTTTACAGATATATACCAAATGGGGCATTATATTTAATAATTGGCCTAAGTGGGAGCTAATATAGGTTCACCCAAGACACAAACATCATGCAAGCGGGTTAAACACAGACAAATGACTGGTGCCAAAGCCATAGTCTAAAACTCAATGCCAAAAATGCATTATAATGCCCTTTGGGAAACTGTCAATGCAAGTTAATTACTCCATCGATAAATTGCCCCTAAGAGTCGACCCAGTAGTAAGGGATTGGGGAACATATGTAGACAGAAATCTGGTTTTTAACTAACACGTAAGTACGATAATAAGAAAATCATCCTATGTCTTTCAACTTATAGGTAAAGATATGGTATCCAGATCCAAGGAAGTTATAGTACCACTTAAATCTGCCCTTATCGGACCTATCATTGAATACAAGGCCCGCTTTGGCATGTATCTAACCAGACACTTGCAACAGTTGGAACAAAAAGGTTTGTCACAAAGATAATTCAGGGCATGAATATCCTGTCCTATACTGATCACTCTGTCTCTATATTCAGTCTTCTGTGGCCTGCTGAGAGGCGATCTTTGCCTGGCTTACAAAGCTTCCTCAGACCCAGCCCTGATGGAGCTGTTGCGCATGCACAAAAATCAGCAGCAGAAATACTAGATCCAAGGATATGAACTTCACTTGTGACAAAAACAGAATGTGTTGAAGAGACAGATATGTGTCCCAAAGAGTCCCCAGAGTATGGAATAGGCTCCCCATCCATGTAAAACAGAGTTCATCCCTGACCCTGTTCAAATGAAACCTTGACAACTGGATGGGAAATCATAAATGAACCCCCAGTCTGACTCCATGTTATTTATGGAAAGAGGCCATCAATAAAAAAGCATTATCCCAACTAACACCCTCAGTCCCACAAATCCTTAGCTGTCTGCTTACTACTATGCCCCGCCATTTAGCATTTAGTTTCAGTCCATAACTTTGTCACTAGTTGTTTGGGACAAACCTTTCTACAGGATGGCTAAGTCATTTGGGGAATTTGTGACTGCTCCTAACTTGCAGTCATCTGCAAACTTAGTCAGCTAGAGCCTTTTGGTATTGGCTTTTACTTCAGAAAAGTAGAAGCCAGCTAGGAGATGTCCTAGTACAGAAACCCGGGGGACCCCATATGCTTTGCATATAGAAATATGAAGACTCTTAAGAGCATGTTATGTTACAAGGACTTCTGTAGATCCATGCACGCACCCTTTTCAGTGAATTGTGGCACTTTTAAGTGTTTTAATTGTATGTGTTGTGTTGATATTTTTGGTAATGATAGTGACACTTTTATACATCCCACTCATGGTAATGTTTTTAAGCTTAAAGTATCAGCTACTTGCACTACATCTTCTGTGGTCTATTTGGCCACATGTGTCTCCTGTCCTTCGTTTTACGTGGGTAAGACTACCCGTAAATTGAAGGAGCGTATTACCGAACATAAATCGGAGATTAGGAGATGCTATGATAAGAATGCCTTATATAAACATATATCTATTTTTGGTAATGAACATAAATTTAAGTTTAGGGTGATTTACATTGTATATCCTACATTAAGGGGTGGTGACATTAATAATCAACTAGAGATTAAGGAATATGAATGGATATTGAGATTTGCCGCTGATTCACCACCAGGTTTGAACAGTATGGTTAGCCTAAAACCGATATTAGTTAAACTACAAAATACCAAACTGTGATGTAATTGTTTATGAATTATGTATGTTGTATAGAATGGATTTTTTATGCTTTAAGGTTTCATAATACGTTTTATATTGTATATTTTGTATTTTATTTCGTTTTTGTTTTTGTATTTGTGCTGTCACATGATTTTTTTGGCTGCTGATCATGTGACTGATGACCTGTATTTAAAGTGTGAAATATTTGATGCTATGTTTTAGTATTGAAGAAGGGTTCTGCCCGAAAGCTTTGCTTTATAAAGTGGTTTTCTCTACCAAGTGTTTGTGTTATAATCCTTAAATCACAGTGTTATTGAATTAACATATGTTTTGCTGTAGCACTATCACAAGTGTGGTGATGACAATCAAGCAAGGTAAGAAGGTTATTGAGGATAGTTTAGGGTACAGATATTAGTAATTTTAGTTAGGCTTATATATGAACAGGTAATTTTTAGAGGTAGACTCTTAAGGCATGCAAGGTAGTCACAGTAGTGTGCAGTAATGTGAGAGGTCAGACAAGGTTTAAATGGAGGTATAAGAAAAGCACTGGAGATATAATTGTGAATACTGTTAATGGTGAAAAATTAGTCTAAAGGTGAGTTGAAAACTATGTTGCTACAGCTGCCTGACTGCACAAATAGCACTGTGGAATTTTTGTAGAAAGCATGTTTCTAGAGCAGCTTTAGACAAAAGTAAATTGTTATGAATCTTTTTGGTACCAGATTCTTTTTGTTAATAGTATAATTACTTTATGCTCTGTTGCCTACTTTATTGTTAATTTTTGGTACAGTGATTTCATATGACGTCAGTGCTCCAATATGTTAGTGAATATGTACTAAAAGAGGATATTTGTCATATACTGGAAAGGCTCACCCAGACTCAGCTACAGTTTGCTGTGAGGGAAAGGTTAGTTTGCTTTTTATTTGTTGTATTTTGTATTCATTTATTGCCTTTTACTATTTTGCATACTGTGATATGTTTTCTTTACACTGTGTTTTACTTGTATTCTGCTTTTAACTGAATATCAAAACTTGAAAAGAGACCACAGCTTTGTCTCTTCTTAGTCAGACAGAATTTTTTCCCACCCTCTGACCCGATTACTGTTGTGTTCTTAAACACCACTGTCTTTCTAGTTGCCTGCCCCTTATGTTAATTTGACCATATATCTCATTTCCTCTCTGCTTTTACTGGCTGGTGTGAGTAAGCACAAAATTATCATTTTGTGAAATCACTCCCCTTCAACTATTTACATTTATTGGCCATCCTACTGTATTCCATAGTACTAGAATACAAAAGGGACCACCCCATTTCAGTCTATCTTGGTGTTTTAAAAATAGTGACTCTCCACTAAAACTTAACTTTTTAGACAGGTAAAACTTAAGTTACCTACTTTCACATCTAACTCCTCTAGTGCACACTGCAGTGTTTAGGATAAACCATTTTTTTCATCTTACCTTTAAGCAGCTATTGCAAGACTGCCAGTTATTGGAGAGCCCACATTCTGCCTGTCAGTAATCATCCTGGGATTAATGCTTCTGTTTTCTCCTGGTGAGAGAAGGAGTGCGGTTACATTATTTTCTGGAAGCTGCTGATCCCCAGAAAGCTTAATAACTGCTTTATAGGTGACAGCTTGGAATCTGTGCTTATATTCTGATCCTGGTGAGAGGAGGAGCAGAGTGCATTGATTCCTGACTCTTTCTGGTTGGACACTGAGTGTCTTTGATTAACGTACCTTATTGGCCTGGTTGCTATTTGAGGCATTTACCAGAAAAAGGCTACAAGCCTGCAGACCCTTGCATCATCTGGGACAAGACTGTGGATCACCAAAAAGGCCGTGGCCTGTTTCGCTTCTTGGGATTGGTGCTAACATTTTACTTCTGGTGACAGAAGAAGTAAAGGAGTATTGTATCCCAAACAAGCAAAACAAAAAGTACCAGTGGAGTAACACACACGGCTCCTCTTCTTTACACCATTTTAATGATGGAAATATCACAGAACACCACAAACAGCACGAAATTCGACAAAACAGCTCCAAAATCAAATAACATTAACGCTATGTCTCCACACCTGCGTTTTCGTTTAGAGTCACTTCCTCAGATGCAAATGAATAATACATACTCTTCCCCTTCAGTTTAAATACATTTACTAATTACATAATTGAAGCTCATGATACAATAAAAAATCTTCATTACCTCTTTACTAAAATAGTCCCCTTAAAACTACTGCCTTAATCAAAGTGCCTTCTTAATATTAATTAAACCAAACTTGTTTCATTTAAATTCCTTACTAAAAACATCATTTACTACTTTATTTTATACTTATAATTAATTCATAAAGTAGAAACTTTTATTTAAAATTCAATAATTTAAACATATAAAATACATATATAAAAAATACAATTCCTTACTCCCTCTAGTGTATAAATAACCACATTACATTCAATAATATTTTAAAGTGCTTAGAATAGTGCTTTTTAACCTTTTTGTTGTCAGTAAAATGTCTCATATTCAAAAACCTAATAGCAATACATGCACAAGAAATAATTTAATATACAATATGCCCAGTTATCCTTCAAAAATAGTATATGCTCTTATGATATATTTTTGGACCATAGGCTATCCATCCCCCGGTCAAAGCTTCGCTGCCCTAATTTTTAATACTGGGGCTAGTGACACATAATTATTAAGCCCTGGTGGATTATAAGCTTCTAATTGGAGTTGCCAAAGCAGCTCCTTATATTCAATAGTGTCTTCCCAGGGTCCACCCCGGACATCCTTATTCACAACCTCCAGTACAAAAAAAGTAAAATCAGCCTCTTCACATTTAGTTTTATGTTTATATAGGGCATTACTCATGCATTTTGTCTTAATTTCATAATTGTTTTCGTAAATTCTATTTCTTAGTCTTCTTTCAGAATTCCCCACATAAAATGCGTCGCATTTCTTGCATATACTCAAATAAATTATACCTATGGTCTGACAATTGGCATATTGTTTACTCTGAACCAGAATGTCTCTACTCTTTATATACACAGTATCCTTGTTGCAAATAAATGAACACTGGGAGCACCTCCCACATTTAAAAGTACCCTTTCTCTCCCTGGTAGTAATATTGTCCTTCATTTTTCTTTCAAAAACATTTTTCAAATTTTTTCCTTTTCTGTATGTACATTTAAGAGGCTGTGTAAACAAAATTCCCAAATCGGAAAATTCACTAAACTTTACCCATTCCTCTTCCATCATCCTTCTAATGACTCTTGCCTGCCCACTATAGTCCAATATAAAATTGTTTTTCGCTTCAAAAATATCCTTCTTAGTTTCATCCACCTCCTTAGTAACTTCATCCTTCCCCAAAATGGGCTGATATTTATCCAATCTTCCTTTCCTAACTTCATTTTCAATTTCCCCAATTAAACTGCTCGGATAACCTCTATCCTTAAACATCCCATGCAATTTGTTACATTCTTCATCGAAGTCACTGTCCCTAGAGGACATTCGACAACCTCGAACAAACTGTCCTTTAATAATTCCCTTTTTGTGGTGGTGGGGATGTGCACTCTCATACGCTAAAAAGGAGTTAGAATAATTATCCTTTCTAAATACCTTTGAATAAAATTCCCCATCTCCTTTCCCCACAAAAATATCCAAGTATTTTAAGCAATTTACACTCTTTGAATAAGTAAATGACAGGAAGGATGTGGTTTGGGAAATGTACTGGAAAAAATCTTCAAACTCTGAATCCGAACCTACCTATAATAAACAAATGTCATCCAGGAACCGTTTGTACATTTTCCAGCAGCTTTTGAACTGGGAATTCAAAACAAATTTCTCTTCCCAAGCTGCCAGAATTATGTTAGCATATATGGGTGCACAATTTGCACCCATAGCAATTCCTTTTGTCTGCTTAAAAAATTCCCCTTCAAAATGTAAATAGCTGCTTTTCAGCACAATGTCCATTAATGTTAAAATTAGGCAAAATCCGTTGTGTGTAAATTTCCCATAATTAATTAATGCCTCTTCAAACCATTCTAACCCTTCTTTATATGGAATAGATGAAAAAAGGTCCACTATATCCAGAGTTATAAAAATTAAACCTTCATCGAAAAATTCCTTCTTAATATTCCGAAGTAAATCCCATGAATCCTTGACAACACCTGTCCCTTCCTTTACTACCCCCTTTAACTTACAATCTAACCATTTGGCTATAGGAGCTGTAACAGAGCCTTCCAAAGAGACTATAGGTCTCATGGGTGGATTCTCCTTATTTTTGTGGACCTTGGGTATTCCAAATATATTGGGCACCTTAGGTTTTTCCACATTTAAAAATCTAAAAGTGCTCAAGTCAATTAACCCTTCTAACAATAAATCGTACAATTTTAAATAAACATTCCTGTTTGCAATATTAATTTCATTTATGGAGGATCGCACATATCGCTCTTCATTGCCTAATAATTCTAACATTTTAGCCTCATAGGACATTTGGTCCATAATTATGGTCCCCCCTCCTTTGTCAGGTTTGAGAATTCTTAAAGTAGGATCTCTAGAAAGCTGTACCAATAATTCATTCTCTTCCTTTGTTAAATTGTATCCTACCCTGCTGTCCATAAGTACTTTCCTTAATTTCTTCTCCATCACTATTTCAAAATTCTTAAGTTGCTGATTTAAAGGTGGATTGAATACGCTTCTTTTGTTCAGGTTCCCCTGCACCCTGTTGTTGTCCCTTTGTTCATGGAACATCAACTCCAGGTTTTTCTTCCTTGTGAACATTTTAAGATCAATTAAAACTTTATTCAAATCAGCCTTCCTATTAGGCACAAATTTCATTCCCTTTGTACATAGTTGAAAATGTACATCAGATATTTCTAAACCACTGTAATTATAAATATTATAATTCTCTGATTTCCATACTATTCCCTCATTAACTATTTGTCTTACCTTCTGAGGTGCCTCAACACTCCCACTTGAACACACTACCATTCTCTGTAAGGCCTGCTCTTGTTCTGGTACCTTTGGTGTTGTGCCCCGAAAGTTTTTTTGTGGGTTCCTCTGGTAATAATTTTTAATTCTTTCAGATCTCCTCAACTCTGGATATTCTTTTTCCTCCCTATTAACATCCCTCTCCCACTTTCTACATATACCTCTTCATCCAAGTTTTCCTGGTTATGGACAATATTATATTTTTGTGGAAAAAAGTCCCTAGGTTTTGGGTAGTTAATCTTTTCCTTATACTCCATCATGTCCCTATCGAGCTTTTTACATTTCCTCTCAAAAATATTGTTCATACTTTTCTCAATATTTCTCAACGTATTTTGATATTTAACCTGGTTATCTTCTACTGAAAAAAGTAAATCCTTAGTAATACATTCATTCACCTCTTCTATTCTTTTATTTAAATCATCCATAACCCTAATATTTTCTTTAATAATAGCTTTTAAAATTTCAAACCCACACAAATCAAAAATATGTAAAAGTTCCACATGAAATTCACTACCTACCCTAATCTTATTCGGGTACCTACACACCCTAAGGCCCTTAGGCACAATTTTTAAGCTTAAACATTCATTTAAATACGCATTTTCCATTTCTAGGTTTTTAAACTTGAATAACATTTCATCAAACAATGTCAAATTATCTCTAAAAGTAGAATTGATTTCATTTAAAGGCACTTTAAATACATTTTTAGTTTTAAAATTATACTTAATATTGTAAACATTTTCAAAGTCCACATTACGTTGATTAAGCCATACGGCATTGTCTCCGCTTGAATTACCTGCAGTCCTGTTACTGGCTGTAACATTGCTATAACTTTTGGGTGTATTTCCAAAGTTTTTACGCCTCACCACCCTCATATCACCACTGTTCACTGTGGAAGGCGAGCAGGCGTCCTCCTCCGTGTTCACCAAAAACATAGATGGAATCCCCACATCCCCTTGCACCGCACCGTGACTGGGGCCGATGTCCTGGCTCCCTTCACCTCGATTGGGACTGGAAATAACACTCCTTCCTCCGTTTCTTTCTCTTTCTCTCCTAGGGAGAGCCTCTTGGTTGTTAGGTATACCGCTCATAGTCCCTGTTGAAGCAGGACTGCTTCCTGCCAGCAATTCCAAAAGCTGCGTCAACTGATTAGATAACCTATCTAATCTATACGTGCTGTCTGGTCTGACCAATCCGGTTCCACCATCCACACTTGCCGTAGAGCCCTCCTCCACCTCCATAACGAAACCAAGTAAAAAACAATGGAGGCTAGCACTCGAAAATGTCACAAACAAGCAAAACAAAAAGTACCAGTGGAGTAACACACACGGCTCCTCTTCTTTACACCGTTTTAATGATGGAAATATCACAGAACACCACAAACAGCACGAAATTCGACAAAACAGCTCCAAAATCAAATAACATTAACGCTATGTCTCCACACCTGCGTTTTCGTTTAGAGTCACTTCCTCAGATGCAAATGAATAATACATACTCTTCCCCCTCAGTTTAAATACGTTTACTAATTACATAATTGAAGCTCATGATACAATAAAAAATCTTCATTACCTCTTTACTAAAATAGTCCCCTTAAAACTACTGCCTTAATCAAAGTGCCTTCTTAATATTAATTAAACCAAACTTGTTTCATTTAAATTCCTTACTAAAAACATCATTTACTACTTTATTTTATACTTATAATTAATTCATAAAGTAGAAACTTTTATTTAAAATTCAATAATTTAAACATATAAAATACATATATAAAAAATACAATTCCTCACTCCCTCTAGTGTATAAATAACCACATTACATTCAATAATATTTTAAAGTGCTTAGAATAGTGCTTTTTAACCTTTTTGTTGTCAGTAAAAAGTCTCATATTCAAAAACCTAATAGCAATACATGCACAAGAAATAATTTAATATACAATATGCCCAGTTATCCTTCAAAAATAGTATATGCTCTTATGATATATTTTTGGACCATAGGCTATCCATTCCCCGGTCAAAGCTTCGCTGCCCTAATTTTTAATACTGGGGCTAGTGACACATAATTATTAAGCCCTGGTGGATTATAAGCTTCTAATTGGAGTTGCCAAAGCAGTTCCTTATATTCAATAGTGTCTTCCCAGGGTCCACCCCGGACATCCTTATTCACAACCTCCAGTACAAAAAAAGTAAAAGCAGCCTCTTCACATTTAGTTTTATGTTTATATAGGGCATTACTCATACATTTTGTCTTAATTTCATAATTGTGTTCGTAAATTCTATTTCTTAGTCTTCTTTCAGACTTCCCCACATAAAATGCATCGCATTTCTTGCATATACTCAAATAAATTATACCTATGGTCTGACAATTGGCATATTGTTTACTCTGAACCAGAATGTCTCTACTCTTTATATACACAGTACCCTTGTTGCAAATAAATGAACACTGGGAGCACCTCCCACATTTAAAAGTACCCTTCCTCTCCCTGGTAGTAATATTGTCCTTCATTTTTCTTTCAAAAAAATTTTTCAAATTTTTTCCTTTTCTGTATGTACATTTAAGAGGCTGTGTAAACAAAATTCCCAAATCGGAAAATTCAATAAACTTTACCCATTCCTCTTCCATCATCCTTCTAACGACTCTTGCCTGCCCACTATAGTCCAATATAAAATTGTTTTTCGCTTCAAAAATATCCTTCTTAGTTTCATCCACCTCCTTAGTAACTTCATCCTTCCCCAAAATGGGCTGATATTTATCCAATCTTCCTTTCCTAACTTCATTTTCAATTTCCCCAATTAAACTGCTCGGATAACCTCTATCCTTAAACATCCCATGCAATTTGTTACATTCTTCATCGAAGTCACTGTCCCTAGAGGACATTCGACAACCTCGAACAAACTGTCCTTTAATAATTCCCTTTCTGTGGTGGTGGGGATGTGAACTCTCATACGCTAAAAAGGAGTTAGAATAATTATCCTTTCTAAATACCTTTGAATAAAATTCCCCATCTCCTTTCCCCACAAAAATATCCAAATATTTTAAGCAATTTACACTCTTTGAATAAGTAAATGACAGGAAGGATGTGGTTTGGGAAATGTACTGGAAAAAATCTTCAAACTCTGAATCCGAACCTACCCATAATAAACAAATGTTATCCAGGAACCGTTTGTACATTTTCCAGCAGCTTTTGAACTGGGAATTCAAAACAAATTTCTCTTCCCAAGCTGCCAGAATTATGTTAGCATATATGGGTGCACAATTTGCACCCATAGCAATTCCTTTTGTCTGCTTAAAAAATTCCCCTTCAAAATGTAAATAGCTGCTTTTCAGCACAATGTCCATTAATGTTAAAATTAGGCAAAATTCGTTGTGTGTAAATTTCCCATAATTAATTAATGCCTCTTCAAACCATTCTAACCCTTCTTTATATGGAATAGATGAAAAAAGGTCCACTATATCCAGAGTTATAAAAATTAAACCTTCATCGAAAAATTCCTTCTTAATATTCCGAAGTAAATCCCATGAATCCTTGACAACACCTGTCCCTTCCTTTACTACCCCCTTTAACTTACAATCTAACCATTTGGCTATAGGAGCTGTAACAGAGCCTTCCGAAGAGACTATAGGTCTCATGGGTGGATTCTCCTTATTTTTGTGGACCTTGGGTATTCCAAATATATTGGGCACCTTAGGTTTTTCCACATTTAAAAATCTAAAAGTGCTCAAGTCAATTAACCCTTCTAACAATAAATCGTACAATTTTAAATAAACATTCCTGTTTGCAATATTAATTTCATTTATGGAGGATCGCACATATCGCTCTTCATTGCCTAATAATTCTAACATTTTAGCCTCATAGGACATTTGGTCCATAATTATGGTCCCCCCTCCTTTGTCAGGTTTGAGAATTCTTAAAGTAGGATCTCTAGAAAGCTGTACCAATAATTCATTCTCTTCCTTTGTTAAATTGTATCCTACCCTGCTGTCCATAAGTACTTTCCTTAATTTCTTCTCCATCACTATTTCAAAATTCTTAAGTTGCTGATTTAAAGGTGGATTGAATATGTTTCTTTTCTTCAGGTTCCCCTGCACCCTGTTGTTGTCCCTTTGTTCATGGAACATCAACTCCAGGTTTTTCTTCCTTGTGAACATTTTAAGATCAATTAAAACTATATTCAAATCAGCCTTCCTATTAGGCACAAATTTCATTCCCTTTGTAAATAGTTGAAAATGTACATCAGATATTTCTAAACCACTGTAATTATAAATATTATAATTCTCTGATTTCCATACTATTCCCTCATTAACTATTTGTCTTACCTTCTGAGGTGCCTCAACACTCCCACTTGAACACACTACCATTCTCTGAAAGGCCTGCTCTTGTTCTGGTACCTTTGGTGTTGTGCCCCCCCCCCTGAAAGTTTTTTTGTGGGTTCCTCTGGTAATAATTTTTAATTCTTTCAGATCTCCTCAACTCTGGATATTCTTTTTCCTCCCTATTAACATCCCTCTCCCCACTTTCTACATATACCTCTTCATCCAAGTTTTCCTGGTTATGGACAATATTATATTTTTGTGGAAAAAAGTCCCTAGGTTTTGGGTAGTTAATCTTTTCCTTATACTCCATCATGTCCCTATCGAGCTTTTTACATTTCCTCTCAAAAATATTGTTCATACTTTTCTCAATATTTCTCAATGTATTTTGATATTTAACCTGGTTATCTTCTACTGAAAAAAGTAAATCCTTAGTAATACATTCATTCACCTCTTCTATTCTTTTATTTAAATCATCCATAACCCTAATATTTTCTTTAATAATAGCTTTTAAAATTTCAAACCCACACGAATCAAAAATATGTAAAAGTTCCACATGAAATTCACTACCTACCCTAACCTTATTCGGGTACCTACACACCCTAAGGCCCTTAGGCACAATTTTTAAGCTTAAACATTCATTTAAATACGCATTTTCCATTTCTAGGTTTTTAAACTTGAATAACATTTCATCAAACAATCTCAAATTATCTCTAAAAGTAGAATTGATTTCATTTAAAGGCACTTTAAATACATTTTTAGTTTTAAAATTATACTTAATATTGTAAACATTTTCAAAGTCCACATTACGTTGATTAAGCCGTACGGCGTTGTCTCCGCTTGAATTACCTGCAGTCCTGTTACTGGCTGTAACATCGCTATAACTTTTGGGTGTATTTCCAAAGTTTTTACGCCTCACCACCCTCATATCACCACTGTTCACTGTGGAAGGCGGGCAGGCGTCCTCCTCCGTGTTCACCAAAAACATAGATGGAATCCCCACATCCCCTTGCACCGCACAGTGACTGGGGCCGATGTCCTGGCTCCCTTCACCTCAATTGGGACTGGAAATAACACTCCTTCCTCCGTTTCTTTCTCTTTCTCTCCTAGGGAGAGCCTCTTGGTTGTTAGGTATACCGCTCATAGTCCCTGTTGAAGCAGGACTGCTTCCTGCCAGCAATTCCAAAAGCTGCGTCAACTGATTAGATAACTTATCTAATCTATCTGTGCTGTCTGGTCTGACCAATCCGGTTCCACCATCCACACTTGCCGTAGAGCCCTCCTCCACCTCCATAACGAAACCAAGTAAAAAACAATGGAGGCTAGCACTCGAAAATTTCACAAACAAGCAAAACAAAAAGTACCAGTGGAGTAACACACATGGCTCCTCTTCTTTACACCGTTTTAATGATGGAAATATCACAGAACACCACAAACAGCACGAAATTCGACAAAACAGCTCCAAAATCAAATAACATTAACGCTATGTCTCCACACCTGCATTTTCATTTAGAGTCACTTCCTCAGATGCAAATGAATAATACATACTCTTCCCCCTCAGTTTAAATACGTTTACTAATTACATAATTGAAGCTCATGATACAATAAAAAATCTTCATTACCTCTTTACTAAAATAGTCCCCTTAAAACTACTGCCTTAATCAAAGTGCCTTCTTAATATTAATTAAACCAAACTTGTTTCATTTAAATTCCTTACTAAAAACATCATTTACTACTTTATTTTATACTTATAATTAATTCATAAAGTAGAAACTTTTATTTAAAATTCAATAATTTAAACATATAAAATACATATATAAAAATACAATTCCTCACTCCCTCTAGTGTATAAATAACCACATTACATTCAATAATATTTTAAAGTGCTTAGAATAGTGCTTTTTAACCTTTTTGTTGTCAGTAAAAAGTCTCATATTCAAAAACCTAATAGCAATACATGCACAAAAAATAATTTAATATACAATATGCCCAGTTATCCTTCAAAAATAGTATATGCTCTTATGATATATTTTTGGACCATAGGCTATCCATTCCCCGGTCAAAGCTTCGCTGCCCTAATTTTTAATACTGGGGCTTGTGACACATAATTATTAAGCCCTGGTGGATTATAAGCTTCTAATTGGAGCTGCCAAAGCAGCTCCTTATATTCAATAGTGTCTTCCCAGGGTCCACCCCGGACATCCTTATTCACAACCTCCAGTACAAAAAAAGTAAAATCAGCCTCTTCACATTTAGTTTTATGTTTATATAGGGCATTACTCATGCATTTTGTCTTAATTTCATAATTGTGTTCGTAAATTCTATTTCTTAGTCTTCTTTCAGACTTCCCCACATAAAATGCGTCGCATTTCTTGCATATACTCAAATAAATTATACCTATGGTCTGACAATTGGCATATTGTTTACTCTGAACCAGAATGTCTCTACTCTTTATATACACAGTATCCTTGTTGCAAATAAATGAACACTGGGAGCACCTCCCACATTTAAAAGTACCCTTTCTCTCCCTGGTAGTAATATTGTCCTTCATTTTTCTTTCAAAAAAATTTTTCAAATTTTTTCCTTTTCTGTATGTACATTTAAGAGGCTGTGTAAACAAAATTCCCAAATCGGAAAATTCACTAAACTTTACCCATTCCTCTTCCATCATCCTTCTAATGACTCTTGCCTGCCCACTATAGTCCAATATAAAATTGTTTTTCGCTTCAAAAATATCCTTTTTAGTTTCATCCACCTCCTTAGTAACTTCATCCTTCCCCAAAATGGGCTGATATTTATCCAATCTTCCTTTCCTAACTTCATTTTCAATTTCCCCAATTAAACTGCTCAGATAACCTCTATCCTTAAACATCCCATGCAATTTGTTACATTCTTCATCGAAGTCACTGTCCCTAGAGGACATTCGACAACCTCGAACAAACTGTCCTTTAATAATTCCCTTTCTGTGGTGGTGGGGATGTGCACTCTCATACGCTAAAAAGGAGTTAGAATAATTATCCTTTCTAAATACCTTTGAATAAAATTCCCCATCTCCTTTCCCCATAAAAATATCCAAGTATTTTAAGCAATTTACACTCTTTGAATAAGTAAATGACAGGAAGGATGTGGTTTGGGAAATGTACTGGAAAAATCTTCAAACTCTGAATCCGAACCTACCCATAATAAACAAATGTCATCCAGGAACCGTTTGTACATTTTCCAGCAGCTTTTGAACTGGGAATTCAAAACAAATTTCTCTTCCTAAGCTGCCAGAATTATGTTAGCATATATGGGTGCACAATTTGCACCCATAGCAATTCCTTTTGTCTGCTTAAAAAATTCCCCTTCAAAATGTAAATAGCTGCTTTTCAGCACAATGTCCATTAATGTTAAAATTAGGCAAAATTCGTTGTGTGTAAATTTCCCATAATTAATTAATGCCTCTTCAAACCATTCTAACCCTTCTTTATATGGAATAGATGAAAAAAGGTCCACTATATCCAGAGTTATAAAAATTAAACCTGCATCGAAAAATTCCTTCTTAATATTCCGAAGTAAATCCCATGAATCCTTGACAACACCTGTCCCTTCCTTTACTACCCCCTTTAACTTACAATCTAACCATTTGGCTATAGGAGCTGTAACAGAGCCTTCCGAAGAGACTATAGGTCTCATGGGTGGATTCTCCTTATTTTTGTGGACCTTGGGTATTCCAAATATATTGGGCACCTTAGGTTTTTCCACATTTAAAAATCTAAAAGTGCTCAAGTCAATTAACCCTTCTAACAATAAATCGTACAATTTTAAATAAACATTCCTGTTTGCAATATTAATTTCATTTTTGGAGGATCTCACATATCGCTCTTCATTGCCTAATAATTCTAACATTTTAGCCTCATAGGACATTTGGTCCATAATTATGGTCCCCCCTCCTTTGTCAGGTTTGAGAATTCTTAAAGTAGGATCTCTAGAAAGCTGTACCAATAATTCATTCTCTTCCTTTGTTAAATTGTATCCTACCCTGCTGTCCATAAGTACTTTCCTTAATTTCTTCTCCATCACTATTTCAAAATTCTTAAGTTGCTGATTTAAAGGTGGATTGAATACGCTTCTTTTGTTCAGGTTCCCTGCACCCTGTTGTTGTCCCTTTGTTCATGGAACATCAACTCCAGGTTTTTCTTCCTTGTGAACATTTTAAGATCAATTAAAACTTTATTCAAATCAGCCTTCCTATTAGGCACAAATTTCATTCCCTTTGTACATAGTTGAAAATGTACATCAGATATTTCTAAACCACTGTAATTATAAATATTATAATTCTCTGATTTCCATACTATTCCCTCATTAACTATTTGTCTTACCTTCTGAGGTGCCTCAACACTCCTACTTGAACACACTACCATTCTCTGTAAGGCCTGCTCTTGTTCTGGTACCTTTGGTGTTGTGCCCCCCCCCTGAAAGTTTTTTTGTGGGTTCCTCTGGTAATAATTTTTAATTCTTTCAGATCTCCTCAACTCTGGATATTCTTTTTCCTCCCTATTAACATCCCTCTCCCCACTTTCTACATATACCTCTTCATCCAAGTTTTCCTGGTTATGGACAATATTATACTTTTGTGGAAAAAAGTCCCTAGGTTTTGGGTAGTTAATCTTTTCCTTATACTCCATCATGTCCCTATCGAGCTTTTTACATTTCCTCTCAAAAATATTGTTCATACTTTTCTCAATATTTCTCAACGTATTTTGATATTTAACCTGGTTATCTTCTACTGAAAAAAGTAAATCCTTAGTAATACATTCATTCACCTCTTCTATTCTTTTATTTAAATCATCCATAACCCTAATATTTTCTTTAATAATAGCTTTTAAAATTTCAAACCCACACGAATCAAAAATATGTAAAAGTTCCACATGAAATTCACTACCTACCCTAACCTTATTCGGGTACCTACACACCCTAAGGCCCTTAGGCACAATTTTTAAGCTTAAACATTCATTTAAATACGCATTTTCCATTTCTAGGTTTTTAAACTTGAATAACATTTCATCAAACAATCTCAAATTATCTCTAAAAGTAGAATTGATTTCATTTAAAGGCACTTTAAATACATTTTTAGTTTTAAAATTATACTTAATATTGTAAACATTTTCAAAGTCCACATTACGTTGATTAAGCCGTACGGCGTTGTCTCCGCTTGAATTACCTGCAGTCCTGTTACTGGCTGTAACATCGCTATAACTTTTGGGTGTATTTCCAAAGTTTTTACGCCTCACCACCCTCATATCACCACTGTTCACTGTGGAAGGCGGGCAGGCGTCCTCCTCCGTGTTCACCAAAACATAGATGGAATCCCCACATCCCCTTGCACCGCACCGTGACTGGGGCCGATGTCCTGGCTCCCTTCACCTCGATTGGGACTGGAAATAACACTCCTTCCTCCGTTTCTTTCTCTTTCTCTCCTAGGGAGAGCCTCTTGGTTGTTAGGTATACCGCTCATAGTCCCTGTTGAAGCAGGACTGCTTCCTGCCAGCAATTCCAAAAGCTGCGTCAACTGATTAGATAACCTATCTAATCTATACGTGCTGTCTGGTCTGACCAATCCGGTTCCACCATCCACACTTGCCGTAGAGCCCTCCTCCACCTCCATAACGAAACCAAGTAAAAAACAATGGAGGCTAGCACTCGAAAATGTCACAAACAAGCAAAACAAAAAGTACCAGTGGAGTAACACACATGGCTCCTCTTCTTTACACCGTTTTAATGATGGAAATATCACAGAACACCACAAACAGCACGAAATTCGACAAAACAGCTCCAAAATCAAATAACATTAACGCTATGTCTCCACACCTGCGTTTTCGTTTAGAGTCACTTCCTCAGATGCAAATGAATAATACATACTCTTCCCCTTCAGTTTAAATACGTTTACTAATTACATAATTGAAGCTCATGATACAATAAAAAATCTTCATTACCTCTTTACTAAAATAGTCCCCTTAAAACTACTGCCTTAATCAAAGTGCCTTCTTAATATTAATTAAACCAAACTTGTTTCATTTAAATTCCTTACTAAAAACATCATTTACTACTTTATTTTATACTTATAATTAATTCATAAAGTAGAAACTTTTATTTAAAATTCAATAATTTAAACATATAAAATACATGTATAAAAAATACAATTCCTCACTCCCTCTAGTGTATAAATAACCACATTACATTCAATAATATTTTAAAGTGCTTAGAATAGTGCTTTTTAACCTTTTTGTTGTCAGTAAAAAGTCTCATATTCAAAAACCTAATAGCAATACATGCACAAGAAATAATTTAATATACAATATGCCCAGTTATCCTTCAAAAATAGTATATGCTCTTATGATATATCTTTGGACCATAGGCTATCCATTCCCCGGTCAAAGCTTCGCTGCCCTAATTTTTAATACTGGGGCTAGTGACACATAATTATTAAGCCCTGGTGGATTATAAGCTTCTAATTGGAGTTGCCAAAGCAGTTCCTTATATTCAATAGTGTCTTCCCAGGGTCCACCCCGGACATCCTTATTCACAACCTCCAGTACAAAAAAAGTAAAATCAGCCTCTTCACATTTAGTTTTATGTTTATATAGGGCATTACTCATACATTTTGTCTTAATTTCATAATTGTGTTCGTAAATTCTATTTCTTAGTCTTCTTTCAGACTTCCCCACATAAAATGCGTCGCATTTCTTGCATATACTCAAATAAATTATACCTATGGTCTGACAATTGGCATATTGTTTACTCTGAACCAGAATGTCTCTACTCTTTATATACACAGTATCCTTGTTGCAAATAAATGAACACTGGGAGCACCTCCCACATTTAAAAGTACCCTTTCTCTCCCTGGTAGTAATATTGTCCTTCATTTTTCTTTCAAAAAAATTTTTCAAATTTTTTCCTTCTCTGTATGTACATTTAAGAGGCTGTGTAAACAAAATTCCCAAATCGGAAAATTCAATAAACTTTACCCATTCCTCTTCCATCATCCTTCTAACGACTCTTGCCTGCCCACTATAGTCCAATATAAAATTGTTTTTCGCTTCAAAAATATCCTTCTTAGTTTCATCCACCTCCTTAGTAACTTCATCCTTCCCAAAATGGGTTGATATTTATCCAATCTTCCTTTCCTAACTTCATTTTCAATTTCCCCAATTAAACTGCTCGGATAACCTCTATCCTTAAACATCCCATGCAATTTGTTACATTCTTCATCGAAGTCACTGTCCCTAGAGGACATTCGACAACCTCGAACAAACTGTCCTTTAATAATTCCCTTTCTGTGGTGGTGGGGATGTGCACTCTCATACGCTAAAAAGGAGTTAGAATAATTATCCTTTCTAAATACCTTTGAATAAAATTCCCCATCTCCTTTCCCCACAAAATATCCAAATATTTTAAGCAATTTACACTCTTTGAATAAGTAAATGACAGGAAGGATGTGGTTTGGGAAATGTACTGGAAAAATCTTCAAACTCTGAATCCGAACCTACCCATAATAAACAAATGTTATCCAGGAACCGTTTGTACATTTTCCAGCAGCTTTTGAACTGGGAATTCAAAACAAATTTCTCTTCCCAAGCTGCCAGAATTATGTTAGCATATATGGGTGCACAATTTGCACCCATAGCAATTCCTTTGTCTGCTTAAAAATTCCCTTCAAAATGTAAATAGCTGCTTTTCAGCACAATGTCCATTAATGTTAAAATTAGGCAAAATTCGTTGTGTGTAAATTTCCCATAATTAATTAATGCCTCTTCAAACCATTCTAACCCTTCTTTATATGGAATAGATGAAAAAAGGTCCACTATATCCAGAGTTATAAAAATTAAACCTGCATCGAAAAATTCCTTCTTAATATTCAAGTAAATCCCATGAATCCTTGACAACACCTGTCCCTTCCTTTACTACCCCTTTAACTTACAATCTAACCATTTGGCTATAGGAGCTGTAACAGAGCCTTCAAGAGACTATAGGTCTCATGGGTGGATTCTCCTTATTTTTGTGGACCTTGGGTATTCCAAATATATTGGGCACCTTAGGTTTTTCCACATTTAAAAATCTAAAAGTGCTCAAGTCAATTAACCCTTCTAACAATAAATCGTACAATTTTAAATAAACATTCCTGTTTGCAATATTAATTTCATTTTTGGAGGATCTCACATATCGCTCTTCATTGCCTAATAATTCTAACATTTTAGCCTCATAGGACATTTGGTCCATAATTATGGTCCCCCCTCCTTTGTCAGGTTTGAGAATTCTTAAAGTAGGATCTCTAGAAAGCTGTACCAATAATTCATTATCTTCCTTTGTTAAATTGTATCCTACCCTGCTGTCCATAAGTACTTTCCTTAATTTCTTCTCCATCACTATTTCAAAATTCTTAAGTTGCTGATTTAAAGGTGGATTGAATACGCTTCTTTTGTTCAGGTTCCCCTGCACCCTGTTGTTGTCCCTTTGTTCATGGAACATCAACTCCAGGTTTTTCTTCCTTGTGAACATTTTAAGATCAATTAAAACTTTATTCAAATCAGCCTTCCTATTAGGCACAAATTTCATTCCTTTGTACATAGTTGAAAATGTACATCAGATATTTCTAAACCACTGTAATTATAAATATTATAATTCTCTGATTTCCATACTATTCCCTCATTAACTATTTGTCTTACCTTCTGAGGTGCCTCAACACTCCTACTTGAACACACTACCATTCTCTGTAAGGCCTGCTCTTGTTCTGGTACCTTTGGTGTTGTGCCCCCCCCCTGAAAGTTTTTTTGTGGGTTCCTCTGGTAATAATTTTTAATTCTTTCAGATCTCCTCAACTCTGGATATTCTTTTTCCTCCCTATTAACATCCATCTCCCCACTTTCTACATATACCTCTTCATCCAAGTTTTCCTGGTTATGGACAATATTATACTTTTGTGGAAAAAAGTCCCTAGGTTTTGGGTAGTTAATCTTTTCCTTATACTCCATCATGTCCCTATCGAGCTTTTTACATTTCCTCTCAAAAATATTGTTCATACTTTTCTCAATATTTCTCAACGTATTTTGATATTTAACCTGGTTATCTTCTACTGAAAAAAGTAAATCCTTAGTAATACATTCATTCACCTCTTCTATTCTTTTATTTAAATCATCCATAACCCTAATATTTTCTTTAATAATAGCTTTTAAAATTTCAAACCCACGAATCAAAAATATGTAAAAGTTCCACATGAAATTCACTACCTACCCTAACCTTATTGGTACCTACACACCCTAAGGCCCTTAGGCACAATTTTTAAGCTTAAACATTCATTTAAATACGCATTTTCCATTTCTAGGTTTTTAAACTTGAATAACATTTCATCAAACAATCTCAAATTATCTCTAAAAGTAGAATTGATTTCATTTAAAGGCACTTTAAATACATTTTTAGTTTTAAAATTATACTTAATATTGTAAACATTTTCAAAGTCCACATTACGTTGATTAAGCCCCGTGGCGTTGTCTCCGCTTGAATTACCTGCAGTCCTGTTACTGGCTGTAACATCGCTATAACTTTTGGGTGTATTTCCAAAGTTTTTACGCCTCACCACCCTCATATCACCACTGTTCACTGTGGAAGGCGGGCAGGCATCCTCCTCCGTGTTCACCAAAAACATAGATGGAATCCCCACATCCCCGTGACTGGGGCGATGTCCTGGCTCCCTTCACCTCGATTGGGACTGGAAATAACACTCCTTCCTCCGTTTCTTTCTCTTTCTCTCCTAGGAGAGCCTCTTGGTTGTTAGGTATACCGCTCATAGTCCCTGTTGAAGCAGGACTGCTTCCTGCCAGCAATTCAAAAGCTGCGTCAACTGATTAGATAACCTATCTAATCTATACGTGCTGTCTGGTCTGACCAATCCGGTTCCACCATCCACACTTGCCGTGAGCCCTCCTCCACCTCCATACGAAACCAAGTAAAAACAATGGAGGCTAGCACTTTCGAAAATGTCACAAACAAGCAAAACAAAAAGTACCAGTGGAGTAACACACACGGCTCCTCTTCTTTACACCGTTTAATGATGGAAATATCACAGAACACCACAAACAGCACGAAATTCGACAAAACAGCTCCAAAATCAAATAACATTAACGCTATGTCTCCACACCTGCGTTTTCATTTAGAGTCACTTCCTCAGATGCAAATGAATAATACATACTCTTCCCCCTCAGTTTAAATACGTTTACTAATTACATAATTGAAGCTCATGATACAATAAAAATCTTCATTACCTCTTTACTAAAATAGTCCCCTTAAAACTACTGCCTTAATCAAAGTGCCTTCTTAATATTAATTAAACCAAACTTGTTTCATTTAAATTCCTTACTAAAAACATCATTTACTACTTTATTTTATACTTATAATTAATTCATAAAGTAGAAACTTTTATTTAAAATTCAATAATTTAAACATATAAAATACATATATAAAAATACAATTCCTCACTCCTCTAGTGTATAAATAACCACATTACATTCAATAATATTTTAAAGTGCTTAGAATAGTGCTTTTAACCTTTTGTTGTCAGTAAAAGTCTCATATTCAAAACCTAATAGCAATACATGCACAAGAAATAATTTAATATACAATATGCCCAGTTATCCTTCAAAATAGTATATGCTCTTATGATATATTTTTGGACCATAGGCTATCCATTCCCGGTCAAAGCTTCGCCCTAATTTTTAATACTGGGGCTAGTGACACATAATTATTAAGCCCTGGTGGATTATAAGCTTCTAATTGGAGTTGCCAAAGCAGTTCCTTATATTCAATAGTGTCTTCCCAGGGTCCACCCCGGACATCCTTATTCACAACCTCCAGTACAAAAAAAGTAAAATCAGCCTCTTCACATTTAGTTTTATGTTTATATAGGGCATTACTCATACATTTTGTCTTAATTTCATAATTGTGTTCGTAAATTCTATTTCTTAGTCTTCTTTCAGACTTCCCCATAAAATGCGTCGCATTTCTTGCATATACTCAAATAAATTATACCTATGGTCTGACAATTGGCATATTGTTTACTCTGAACCAGAATGTCTCTACTCTTTATATACACAGTATCCTTGTTGCAAATAAATGAACACTGGGAGCACCTCCCACATTTAAAAGTACCCTTTCTCTCCCTGGTAGTAATATTGTCCTTCATTTTTCTTTCAAAAAAATTTTTCAAATTTTTTCCTTTTCTGTATGTACATTTAAGAGGCTGTGTAAACAAAATTCCCAAATCGGAAAATTCAATAAACTTTACCCATTCCTCTTCCATCATCCTTCTAACGACTCTTGCCTGCCCACTATAGTCCAATATAAAATTGTTTTTCGCTTCAAAAATATCCTTCTTAGTTTCATCCACCTCCTTAGTAACTTCATCCTTCCCCAAAATGGGTTGATATTTATCCAATCTTCCTTTCCTAACTTCATTTTCAATTTCCCCAATTAAACTGCTCGGATAACCTCTATCCTTAAACATCCCATGCAATTTGTTACATTCTTCATCGAAGTCACTGTCCCTAGAGGACATTTGACAACCTCGAACAAACTGTCCTTTAATAATTCCCTTTCTGTGGTGGTGGGGATGTGCACTCTCATACGCTAAAAAGGAGTTAGAATAATTATCCTTTCTAAATACCTTTGAATAAAATTCCCCATCTCCTTTCCCCATAAAAATATCCAAATATTTTAAGCAATTTACACTCTTTGAATAAGTAAATGACAGGAAGGATGTGGTTTGGGAAATGTACTGGAAAAAATCTTCAAACTCTGAATCCGAACCTACCCATAATAAACAAATGTTATCCAGGAACCGTTTGTACATTTTCCAGCAGCTTTTGAACTGGGAATTCAAAACAAATTTCTCTTCCCAAGCTGCCAGAATTATGTTAGCATATATGGGTGCACAATTTGCACCCATAGCAATTCCTTTGTCTGCTTAAAAATTCCCTTCAAAATGTAAATAGCTGCTTTTCAGCACAATGTCCATTAATGTTAAAATTAGGCAAAATTAATGTGTGTAAATTTCCCATAATTAATTAATGCCTCTTCAAACCATTCTAACCCTTCTTTATATGGAATAGATGAAAAAAGGTCCACTATATCCAGAGTTATAAAAATTAAACCTGCATCGAAAAATTCCTTCTTAATATTCCGAAGTAAATCCCATGAATCCTTGACAACACCTGTCCCTTCCTTTACTACCCCCTTTAACTTACAATCTAACCATTTGGCTATAGGAGCTGTAACAGAGCCTTCCGAAGAGACTATAGGTCTCATGGGTGGATTCTCCTTATTTTTGTGGACCTTGGGTATTCCAAATATATTGGGCACCTTAGGTTTTTCCACATTTAAAAATCTAAAAGTGCTCAAGTCAATTAACCCTTCTAACAATAAATCGTACAATTTTAAATAAACATTCCTGTTTGCAATATTAATTTCATTTATGGAGGATCTCACATATCGCTCTTCATTGCCTAATAATTCTAACATTTTAGCCTCATAGGACATTTGGTCCATAATTATGGTCCCCCCTCCTTTGTCAGGTTTGAGAATTCTTAAAGTAGGATCTCTAGAAAGCTGTACCAATAATTCATTCTCTTCCTTTGTTAAATTGTATCCTACCCTGCTGTCCATAAGTACTTTCCTTAATTTCTTCTCCATCACTATTTCAAAATTCTTAAGTTGCTGATTTAAAGGTGGATTGAATACGCTTCTTTTGTTCAGGTTCCCCTGCACCCTGTTGTTGTCCCTTTGTTCATGGAACATCAACTCCAGGTTTTTCTTCCTTGTGAACATTTTAAGATCAATTAAAACTTTATTCAAATCAGCCTTCCTATTAGGCACAAATTTCATTCCCTTTGTACATAGTTGAAAATGTACATCAGATATTTCTAAACCACTGTAATTATAAATATTATAATTCTCTGATTTCCATACTATTCCCTCATTAACTATTTGTCTTACCTTCTGAGGTGCCTCAACACTCCCACTTGAACACACTACCATTCTCTGTAAGGCCTGCTCTTGTTCTGGTACCTTTGGTGTTGTGCCCCCCCCCCCTGAAAGTTTTTTTGTGGGTTCCTCTGGTAATAATTTTTAATTCTTTCAGATCTCCTCAACTCTGGATATTCTTTTTCCTCCCTATTAACATCCCTCTCCCCACTTTCTACATATACCTCTTCATCCAAGTTTTCCTGGTTATGGACAATATTATACTTTTGTGGAAAAAAGTCCCTAGGTTTTGGGTAGTTAATCTTTTCCTTATACTCCATCATGTCCCTATCGAGCTTTTTACATTTCCTCTCAAAAATATTGTTCATACTTTTCTCAATATTTCTCAACGTATTTTGATATTTAACCTGGTTGTCTTCTACTGAAAAAAGTAAATCCTTAGTAATACATTCATTCACCTCTTCTGTTCTTTTATTTAAATCATCCATAACCCTAATATTTTCTTTAATAATAGCTTTTAAAATTTCAAACCCACACGAATCAAAAATATGTAAAAGTTCCACATGAAATTCACTACCTACCCTAACCTTATTCGGGTACCTACACACCCTAAGGCCCTTAGGCACAATTTTTAAGCTTAAACATTCATTTAAATACGCATTTTCCATTTCTAGGTTTTTAAACTTGAATAACATTTCATCAAACAATCTCAAATTATCTCTAAAAGTAGAATTGATTTCATTTAAAGGCACTTTAAATACATTTTTAGTTTTAAAATTATACTTAATATTGTAAACATTTTCAAAGTCCACATTACGTTGATTAAGCCGTACGGCGTTGTCTCCGCTTGAATTACCTGCAGTCCTGTTACTGGCTGTAACATCGCTATAACTTTTGGGTGTATTTCCAAAGTTTTTACGCCTCACCACCCTCATATCACCACTGTTCACTGTGGAAGGCGGGCAGGCGTCCTACTCCGTGTTCACCAAAAACATAGATGGAATCCCCACATCCCCTTGCCTGGGGCCGATGTCCTGGCTCCCTTCACCTCAATTGGGACTGGAAATAACATTCCTTCCTCCATTTCTTTCTCTTTCTCTCCTAGGGAGAGCCTCTTGGTTGTTAGGTATACCACTCATAGTCCCTGTTGAAGCAGGACTGCTTCCTGCCAGCAATTCCAAAAGCTGCGTCAACTGATTAGATAACTTATCTAATCTATCTGTGCTGTCTGGTCTGACCAATCCGGTTCCACCATCCACACTTGCCGTAGAGCCCTCCTCCACCTCCATAACGAAACCAAGTAAAAAACAATGGAGGCTAGCACTCGAAAATTTCACAAACAAGCAAAACAAAAAGTACCAGTGGAGTAACACACACGGCTCCTCTTCTTTACACCGTTTTAATGATGGAAATATCACAGAACACCACAAACAGCACGAAATTCGACAAAACAGCTCCAAAATCAAATAACATTAACGCTATGTCTCCACACCTGCGTTTTCATTTAGAGTCACTTCCTCAGATGCAAATGAATAATACATACTCTTCCCCCTCAGTTTAAATACGTTTACTAATTACATAATTGAAGCTCATGATACAATAAAAATCTTCATTACCTCTTTACTAAAATAGTCCCCTTAAAACTACTGCCTTAATCAAAGTGCCTTCTTAATATTAATTAAACCAAACTTGTTTCATTTAAATTCCTTACTAAAAACATCATTTACTACTTTATTTTATACTTATAATTAATTCATAAAGTAGAAACTTTTATTTAAAATTCAATAATTTAAACATATAAAATACATATATAAAAAATACAATTCCTCACTCCCTCTAGTGTATAAATAACCACATTACATTCAATAATATTTTAAAGTGCTTAGAATAGTGCTTTTTAACCTTTTTGTTGTCAGTAAAAAGTCTCATATTCAAAAACCTAATAGCAATACATGCACAAAAAATAATTTAATATACAATATGCCCAGTTATCCTTCAAAAATAGTATATGCTCTTATGATATATTTTTGGACCATAGGCTATCCATTCCCCGGTCAAAGCTTCGCTGCCCTAATTTTTAATACTGGGGCTTGTGACACATAATTATTAAGCCCTGGTGGATTATAAGCTTCTAATTGGAGCTGCCAAAGCAGCTCCTTATATTCAATAGTGTCTTCCCAGGGTCCACCCCGGACATCCTTATTCACAACCTCCAGTACAAAAAAAGTAAAATCAGCCTCTTCACATTTAGTTTTATGTTTATATAGGGCATTACTCATGCATTTTGTCTTAATTTCATAATTGTGTTCGTAAATTCTATTTCTTAGTCTTCTTTCAGACTTCCCCACATAAAATGCGTCGCATTTCTTGCATATACTCAAATAAATTATACCTATGGTCTGACAATTGGCATATTGTTTACTCTGAACCAGAATGTCTCTACTCTTTATATACACAGTATCCTTGTTGCAAATAAATGAACACTGGGAGCACCTCCCACATTTAAAAGTACCCTTTCTCCCTGGTAGTAATATTGTCCTTCATTTTTCTTTCAAAAAAATTTTTCAAATTTTTTCCTTTTCTGTATGTACATTTAAGAGGCTGTGTAAACAAAATTCCCAAATCGGAAAATTCACTAAACTTTACCCATTCCTCTTCCATCATCCTTCTAATGACTCTTGCCTGCCCACTATAGTCCAATATAAAATTGTTTTTCGCTTCAAAAATATCCTTTTTAGTTTCATCCACCTCCTTAGTAACTTCATCCTTGCCCAAAATGGGCTGATATTTATCCAATCTTCCTTTCCTAACTTCATTTTCAATTTCCCCAATTAAACTGCTCGGATAACCTCTATCCTTAAACATCCCATGCAATTTGTTACATTCTTCATCGAAGTCACTGTCCCTAGAGGACATTCGACAACCTCGAACAAACTGTCCTTTAATAATTCCCTTTCTGTGGTAGTGGGGATGTGCACTCTCATACGCCTAAAGGAGTTAGAATAATTATCCTTTCTAAATACCTTTGAATAAAATTCCCCATCTCCTTTCCCCATAAAATATCCAAGTATTTTAAGCAATTTACACTCTTTGAATAAGTAAATGACAGGAAGGATGTGGTTTGGGAAATGTACTGGAAAAAATCTTCAAACTCTGAATCCGAACCTACCCATAATAAACAAATGTCATCCAGGAACCGTTTGTACATTTTCCAGCAGCTTTTGAACTGGGAATTCAAAACAAATTTCTCTTCCCAAGCTGCCAGAATTATGTTAGCATATATGGGTGCACAATTTGCACCCATAGCAATTCCTTTGTCTGCTTAAAAATTCCCCTTCAAAATGTAAATAGCTGCTTTTCAGCACAATGTCCATTAATGTTAAAATTAGGCAAAATTCGTTGTGTGTAAATTTCCCATAATTAATTAATGCCTCTTCAAACCATTCTAACCCTTCTTTATATGGAATAGATGAAAAAAGGTCCACTATATCCAGAGTTATAAAAATTAAACCTGCATCAAAAATTCCTTCTTAATATTCCGAAGTAAATCCCATGAATCCTTGACAACACCTGTCCCTTCCTTTACTACCCCCTTTAACTTACAATCTAACCATTTGGCTATAGGAGCTGTAACAGAGCCTTCCGAAGAGACTATAGGTCTCATGGGTGGATTCTCCTTATTTTTGTGGACCTTGGGTATTCCAAATATATTGGGCACCTTAGGTTTTTCCACATTTAAAAATCTAAAAGTGCTCAAGTCAATTAACCCTTCTAACAATAAATCGTACAATTTTAAATAAACATTCCTGTTTGCAATATTAATTTCATTTATGGAGGATCTCACATATCGCTCTTCATTGCCTAATAATTCTAACATTTTAGCCTCATAGGACATTTGGTCCATAATTATGGTCCCCCCTCCTTTGTCAGGTTTGAGAATTCTTAAAGTAGGATCTCTAGAAAGCTGTACCAATAATTCATTCTCTTCCTTTGTTAAATTGTATCCTAGCCTGCTGTCCATAAGTACTTTCCTTAATTTCTTCTCCATCACTATTTCAAAATTCTTAAGTTGCTGATTTAAAGGTGGATTGAATACGCTTCTTTTCTTCAGATTCCCCTGCACCCTGTTGTTGTTTCTTTGTTCATGGAACATCAACTCCAGGTTTTTCTTCCTTGTGAACATTTTAAGATCAATTAAAACTTTATTCAAATCAGCCTTCCTATTAGGCACAAATTTCATTCCCTTTGTAAATAGTTGAAAATGTACATCAGATATTTCTAAACCACTGTAATTATAAATATTATAATTCTCTGATTTCCATACTATTCCCTCATTAACTATTTGTCTTACCTTCTGAGGTGCCTCAACACTCCCACTTGAACACACTACCATTCTCTGTAAGGCCTGCTCTTGTTCTGGTACCTTTGGTGTTGTGCCCCCCCCCTGAAAGTTTTTTTGTGGGTTCCTCTGGTAATAATTTTTAATTCTTTCAGATCTCCTCAACTCTGGATATTCTTTTTCCTCCCTATTAACATCCCTCCCCACTTTCTACATATACCTCTTCATCCAAGTTTTCCTGGTTATGGACAATATTATATTTTTGTGGAAAAAGTCCCTAGGTTTTGGGTAGTTAATCTTTTCCTTATACTCCATCATGTCCCTATCGAGCTTTTTACATTTCCTCTCAAAAATATTGTTCATACTTTTCTCAATATTTCTCAATGTATTTTGATATTTAACCTGGTTATTTTCTACTGAAAAAAGTAAATCCTTAGTAATACATTCATTCACCTCTTCTATTCTTTTATTTAAATCATCCATAACCCTAATATTTTCTTTAATAATAGCTTTTAAAATTTCAAACCCACACGAATCAAAAATATGTAAAAGTTCCACATGAAATTCACTACCTACCCTAACCTTATTCGGGTACCTATACACCCTAAGGCCCTTAGGCACAATTTTTAAGCTTAAACATTCATTTAAATACGCATTTTTATTTATTTATTTTATTTTTTATTTTACATTTGTTAACCGGGCTGGTCTAGCTGGATACATATCTAGCTGGATACATATCCGTTTTCAGTAGAGGCCCGAGGAGAAAAGCTCCAATACACAATAGAAGTACATAATTAAATTGCAAGATTCAAAGTATTGTTACAACAAGAGAATATAGCTTACATATGCAGGAATGAAAATTTACATAGATGTTATATAAGACAAAAGGACAGACAGGAAATTATACAAAAACATTGATTTCGTTACAGATACTGGAAAATAGACTGAAATCAGAGATTTTTCCTTATTACTAAAAGGAAAGAGAATTTTAGAGATCTGCAATTAGGAAATGGGCTAGGAAGTGGAACTAGAAGTTATGAGATATGTAGTTAGTCAGGTTCACGACATGGGCATGTCCATTGTGTGGAGAGATATTCTTTAAGGTTAGCTTTGAAATGATTGAGCAAGTAGTAAGTCTAAGGTTGTTTGGCAGGAGTTCCACTGCTTGCCAATGGAATTGGCGTAAGGGCATCCCCACCTGAGTTTTTTGCTTTAATGGTTAGGATCTGGATGCTGTTTGATGATCGGAGACTGTTGAGGTTAGTATATGGGTGAGAATTTTGCACAGTGAGGGAGTTCTATCAGGATGGTTGATTATTTTATAAGCTTCAAGAGTTGGCTAAGTTTGAGGAGATTTGGCAGTTCCAACCAGCCAAGTCTTCGCAGATTAAGGCAATGATGGGTTCGATAAGTGGAACCTGTAATAAATCTGGCAATGTGGTTATAGGCAAGAGAGAGCATGTTAAGTTCACGTTTATTGAGAAAGGCGAGGATCGGGAAGCATAGAGGAGGGAAGAGAGGAGATGGGTGCGAGCAATAGTTAATTTGGTAGTGGGAGTTAGGAAGTTTTAATTCTGTACATAGATCCTAGTTTTTTGTTAACAGACTTAACTGTTTGGGTAATGTGTATGTCAAATTTGAGCTTATGATCAATAGTGACACCTAGCAGTTTGGTACTGGTGACAGGGGTTATGAGGGTCCCATTATTGGATTTAATATGAAAGGTTATGTTGTTAGTGTTTGGGAGTTCTTTACCTAGAGGTGAGAAGACGTTGGGGAAGAAAAGTAATAGTTTGGTTTTAGCTGGGTTAAGTAGAAGTTTTAAGTCAGTGAACCATTTTTCAACTAGTGAAAAACAATGTTGTGTGGTCATTTGGAGATTCGAGAGGGAGACGTCGGAGCAGATTAAGGTGGAGTCGTCGGCATATTGTATGCAGGTGGATTTAGGGATGACTGATTGAAGGTCATTTATGAAGATGGAAAACAGAAGTGGGCCCAGTATCGAGCCCTGAGGAACGCCTATGGTATTCATTTTCCATTTCTAGGTTTTTAAACTTGAATAACATTTCATCAAACAATCTCAAATTATCTCTAAAAGTAGAATTGATTTCATTTAAAGGCACTTTAAATACATTTTTAGTTTTAAAATTATACTTAATATTGTAAACATTTTCAAAGTCCACATTACGTTGATTAAGCCGTACGGCGTTGTCTCCGCTTGAATTACCTGCAGTCCTGTTACTGGCTGTAACATCGCTATAACTTTTGGGTGTATTTCCAAAGTTTTTACGCCTCACCACCCTCATATCACCACTGTTCACTGTGGAAGGCGGGCAGGCGTCCTCCTCCGTGTTCACCAAAAACATAGATGGAATCCCCACATCCCCTTGCACCGCACCGTGACTGGGGCCGATGTCCTGGCTTCCTTCACCTCAATTGGGACTGGAAATAACACTCCTTCCTCCGTTTCTTTCTCTTTCTCTCCTAGGGAGAGCCTCTTGGTTGTTAGGTATACCGCTCATAGTCCCTGTTGAAGAAGGACTGCTTCCTGCCAGCAATTCCAAAAGCTGTGTCAACTGATTAGATAACTTATCTAATCTATCTGTGCTGTCTGGTCTGACCAATCCGGTTCCACCATCCACACTTGCCGTAGAGCCCTCCTCCACCTCCATAACGAAACCAAGTAAAAAACAATGGAGGCTAGCACTCGAAAATTTCACAAACAAGCAAAACAAAAAGTACCAGTGGAGTAACACACACGGCTCCTCTTCTTTACACCGTTTTAATGATGGAAATATCACAGAACACCACAAACAGCACGAAATTCGACAAAACAGCTCCAAAATCAAATAACATTAACGCTATGTCTCCACACCTGCGTTTTCATTTAGAGTCACTTCCTCAGATGCAAATGAATAATACATACTCTTCCCCCTCAGTTTAAATACGTTTACTAATTACATAATTGAAGCTCATGATACAATAAAAAATCTTCATTACCTCTTTACTAAAATAGTCCCCTTAAAACTACTGCCTTAATCAAAGTGCCTTCTTAATATTAATTAAACCAAACTTGTTTCATTTAAATTCTTTACTAAAAACATCATTTACTACTTTATTTTATACTTATAATTAATTCATAAAGTAGAAACTTTTATTTAAAATTCAATAATTTAAACATATAAAATACATATATAAAAAATACAGTTCCTCACTCCCTCTAGTGTATAAATAACCACATTACATTCAATAATATTTTAAAGTGCTTAGAATAGTGCTTTTTAACCTTTTTGTTGTCAGTAAAAAGTCTCATATTCAAAAACCTAATAGCAATACATGCACAAAAACTAATTTAATATACAATATGCCCAGTTATCCTTCAAAAATAGTATATGCTCTTATGATATATTTTTGGACCATAGGCTATCCATTCCCGGTCAAAGCTTCTGCCCTAATTTTTAATACTGGGGCTTGTGACACATAATTATTAAGCCCTGGTGGATTATAAGCTTCTAATTGGAGCTGCCAAAGCAGCTCCTTATATTCAATAGTGTCTTCCCAGGGTCCACCCCGGACATCCTTATTCACAACCTCCAGTACAAAAAAAGTAAAATCAGCCTCTTCACATTTAGTTTTATGTTTATATAGGGCATTACTCATGCATTTTGTCTTAATTTCATAATTGTGTTCGTAAATTCTATTTCTTAGTCTTCTTTCAGACTTCCCACATAAAATGCGCCGCATTTCTTGCATATACTCAAATAAATTATACCTATGGTCTGACAATTGGCATATTGTTTACTCTGAACCAGAATGTCTCTACTCTTTATATACACAGTATCCTTGTTGCAAATAAATGAACACTGGGAGCACCTCCCACATGTAAAAGTACCCTTTCTCTCCCTGGTAGTAATATTGTCCTTCATTTTTCTTTCAAAAAAATTTTTCAAATTTTTTCCTTTTCTGTATGTACATTTAAGAGGCTGTGTAAACAAAATTCCCAAATCGGAAAATTCACTAAACTTTACCCATTCCTCTTCCATCATCCTTCTAATGACTCTTGCCTGCCCACTATAGTCCAATATAAAATTGTTTTTCGCTTCAAAAATATCCTTTTTAGTTTCATCCACCTCCTTTGTAACTTCATCCTTCCCCAAAATGGGCTGATATTTATCCAATCTTCCTTTCCTAACTTCATTTTCAATTTCCCCAATTAAACTGCTCAGATAACCTCTATCCTTAAACATCCCATGCAATTTGTTACATTCTTCATCGAAGTCACTGTCCCTAGAGGACATTCGACAACCTCGAACAAACTGTCCTTTAATAATTCCCTTTCTGTGGTGGTGGGGATGTGCACTCTCATACGCTAAAAAGGAGTTAGAATAATTATCCTTTCTAAATACCTTTGAATAAAATTCCCCATCTCCTTTCCCCATAAAAATATCCAAGTATTTTAAGCAATTTACACTCTTTGAATAAGTAAATGACAGGAAGGATGTGGTTTGGGAAATGTACTGGAAAAAATCTTCAAACTCTGAATCCGAACCTACCCATAATAAACAAATGTCATCCAGGAACCGTTTGTACATTTTCCAGCAGCTTTTGAACTGGGAATTCAAAACAAATTTCTCTTCCCAAGCTGCCAGAATTATGTTAGCATATATGGGTGCACAATTTGCACCCATAGCAATTCCTTTTGTCTACTTAAAAAACTCCCCTTCAAAATGTAAATAGCTGCTTTTCAGCACAATGTCCATTAATGTTAAAATTAGGCAAAATTATGTGTGTAAATTTCCCATAATTAATTAATGCCTCTTCAAACCATTCTAACCCTTCTTTATATGGAATAGATGAAAAAAGGTCCACTATATCCAGAGTTATAAAAATTAAACCTGCATCGAAAAATTCCTTCTTAATATTCCGAAGTAAATCCCATGAATCCTTGACAACACCTGTCCCTTCCTTTACTACCCCTTTAACTTACAATCTAACCATTTGGCTATAGGAGCTGTAACAGAGCCTTCGAAGAGACTATAGGTCTCATGGGTGGATTCGCCTTATTTTTGTGGACCTTGGGTATTGCAAATGTATTGGGCACCTTAGGTTTTCCGACATTTAAAAATCTAAAAGTGCTCAAGTCAATTAACCCTTCTAACAGTAAATCGTACAATTTTAAATAAACATTCCTGTTTGCAATATTAATTTCATTTATGGAGGATCTCACATATCGCTCTTCATTGCCTAATAATTCTAACATTTTAGCCTCATAGGACATTTGGTCCATAATTATGGTCCCCCCTCCTTTGTCAGGTTTGAGAATTCTTAAAGTAGGATCTCTAGAAAGCTGTACCAATAATTCATTCTCTTCCTTTGTTAAATTGTGTCCTACCCTGCTGTCCATAAGTACTTTCCTTAATTTCTTCTCCATCACTATTTCAAAATTCTTAAGTTGCTGATTTAAAGGTGGATTGAATACGCTTCTGTTGTTCAGGTTCCCCTGCACCCTGTTGTTGTCCCTTTGTTCATGGAACATCAACTCCAGGTTTTCCTTCCTTGTGAACATTTTAAGATCAATTAAAACTTTATTCAAATCAGCCTTCCTATTAGGCACAAATTTCATTCCCTTTGTACATAGTTGAAAATGTACATCAGATATTTCTAAACCACTGTAATTATAAATATTATAATTCTCTGATTTCCATACTATTCCCTCATTAAATATTTGTCTTACCTTCTGAGGTGCCTCAACACTCCCACTTGAACACACTACCATTCTCTGTAAGGCCTGCTCTTGTTCTGGTACCTTTGGTGTTGTGCCCCCGAAAGTTTTTTTGTGGGTTCCTCTGGTAATAATTTTTAATTCTTTCAGATCTCCTCAACTCTGGATATTCTTTTTCCTCCCTATTAACATCCCTCTCCCCACTTTCTACATATACCTCTTCATCCAAGTTTTCCTGGTTATGGACAATATTATATTTTTGTGGAAAAAAGTCCCTAGGTTTTGGGTAGTTAATCTTTTCCTTATACTCCATCATGTCCCTATCGAGCTTTTACATTTCCTCTCAAAAATATTGTTCATACTTTTCTCAATATTTCTCAACGTATTTTGATATTTAACCTGGTTATCTTCTACTGAAAAAAGTAAATCCTTAGTAATACATTCATTCACCTCTTCTATTCTTTTATTTAAATCATCCATAACCCTAATATTTTCTTTAATAATAGCTTTTAAAATTTCAAACCCACACGAATCAAAAATATGTAAAAGTTCCACATGAAATTCACTACCTACCCTAACCTTATTCGGGTACCTACACACCCTAAGGCCCTTAGGCACAATTTTTAAGCTTAAACATTCATTTAAATACGCATTTTCCATTTCTAGGTTTTTAAACTTGAATAACATTTCATCAAACAATCTCAAATTATCTCTAAAAGTAGAATTGATTTCATTTAAAGGCACTTTAAATACATTTTTAGTTTTAAAATTATACTTAATATTGTAAACATTTTCAAAGTCCACATTACGTTGATTAAGCCGTACGGCGTTGTCTCCGCTTGAATTACCTGCAGTCCTGTTACTGGCTGTAACATCGCTATAACTTTTGGGTGTATTTCCAAAGTTTTTACGCCTCACCACCCTCATATCACCACTGTTCACTGTGGAAGGCGGGCAGGCGTCCTCCTCCGTGTTCACCAAAAACATAGATGGAATCCCCACATCCCCTTGCACCGCACCGTGACTGGGGCCGATGTCCTGGCTCCCTTCACCTCGATTGGGACTGGAAATAACACTCCTTCCTCCGTTTCTTTCTCTTTCTCTCCTAGGGAGAGCCTCTTGGTTGTTAGGTATACCGCTCATAGTCCCTGTTGAAGCAGGACTGCTTCCTGCCAGCAATTCCAAAAGCTGCGTCAACTGATTAGATAACCTATCTAATCTATACGTGCTGTCTGGTCTGACCAATCCGGTTCCACCATCCACACTTGCCGTAGAGCCCTCCTCCACCTCCATAACGAAACCAAGTAAAAAACAATGGAGGCTAGCACTCGAAAATGTCACAAACAAGCAAAACAAAAAGTACCAGTGGAGTAACACACACGGCTCCTCTTCTTTACACCGCTTCAATGATGGAAATATCACAGAACACCACAAACAGCACGAAATTCGACAAAACAGCTCCAAAATCAAATAACATTAACGCTATGTCTCCACACCTGCATTTTCGTTTAGAGTCACTTCCTCAGATGCAAATGAATAATACATACTCTTCCCCCTCAGTTTAAATACGTTTACTAATTACATAATTGAAGCTCATGATACAATAAAAAAATCTTCATTACCTCTTTACTAAAATAGTCCCCTTAAAACTACTGCCTTAATCAAAGTGCCTTCTTAATATTAATTAAACCAAACTTGTTTCATTTAAATTCCTTACTAAAAACATCATTTACTACTTTATTTTATACTTATAATTAATTCATAAAGTAGAAACTTTTATTTAAAATTCAATAATTTAACCATATAACATACATATATAAAAAATACAATTCCTCACTCCCTCTAGTGTATAAATAACCACATTACATTCAATAATATTTTAAAGTGCTTAGAATAGTGCTTTTTAACCTTTTTGTTGTCAGTAAAAAGTCTCATATTCAAAACCTAATAGCAATACATGCACAAGAAATAATTTAATATACAATATGCCCAGTTATCCTTCAAAAATAGTATATGCTCTTATGATATATTTTTGGACCATAGGCTATCCATTCCCGGTCAAAGCTTCGCTGCCCTAATTTTTAATACTGGGGCTAGTGACACATAATTATTAAGCCCTGGTGGATTATAAGCTTCTAATTGGAGTTGCCAAAGCAGTTCCTTATATTCAATAGTGTCTTCCCAGGGTCCACCCCGGACATCCTTATTCACAACCTCCAGTACAAAAAAAGTAAAATCAGCCTCTTCACATTTAGTTTTATGTTTATATAGGGCATTACTCATACATTTTGTCTTAATTTCATAATTGTGTTCGTAAATTCTATTTCTTAGTCTTCTTTCAGACTTCCCCACATAAAATGCGTCGCATTTCTTGCATATACTCAAATAAATTATACCTATGGTCTGACAATTGGCATATTGTTTACTCTGAACCAGAATGCCTCTACTCTTTATATACACAGTATCCTTGTTGCAAATAAATGAACACTGGGAGCACCTCCCACATTTAAAAGTACCCTTTCTCTCCCTGGTAGTAATATTGTCCTTCATTTTTCTTTCAAAAAAATTTTTCAAATTTTTTCCTTTTCTGTATGTACATTTAAGAGGCTGTGTAAACAAAATTCCCAAATCGGAAAATTCAATAAACTTTACCCATTCCTCTTCCATCATCCTTCTAACGACTCTTGCCTGCCCACTATAGTCCAATATAAAATTGTTTTTCGCTTCAAAAATATCCTTCTTAGTTTCATCCACCTCCTTAGTAACTTCATCCTTCCCCAAAATGGGCTGATATTTATCCAATCTTCCTTTCCTAACTTCATTTTCAATTTCCCCAATTAAACTGCTCGGATAACCTCTATCCTTAAACATCCCATGCAATTTGTTACATTCTTCATCGAAGTCACTGTCCCTAGAGGACATTCGACAACCTCGAACAAACTGTCCTTTAATAATTCCCTTTCTGTGGTGGTGGGGATGTGCACTCTCATACTAAAAAGGAGTTAGAATAATTATCCTTTCTAAATACCTTTGAATAAAATTCCCCATCTCCTTTCCCCACAAAAATATCCAAATATTTTAAGCAATTTACACTCTTTGAATAAGTAAATGACAGGAAGGATGTGGTTTGGGAAATGTACTGGAAAAAATCTTCAAACTCTGAATCGAACCTACCCATAATAAACAAATGTTATCCAGGAACCGTTTGTACATTTTCCACCAGCTTTTGAGCTGGGAATTCAAAACAAATTTCTCTTCCCAAGCTGCCAGAATTATGTTAGCATATATGGGTGCACAATTTGCACCCATAGCAATTCCTTTGTCTGCTTAAAAATTCCCTTCAAAATGTAAATAGCTGCTTTTCAGCACAATGTCCATTAATGTTAAAATTAGGCAAAATTCGTTGTGTGTAAATTTCCCATAATTATTTAATGCCTCTTCAAACCATTCTAACCCTTCTTTATATGGAATAGATGAAAAAAGGTCCACTATATCCAGAGTTATAAAAATTAAACCTGCATCGAAAAATTCCTTCTTAATATTCCGAAGTAAATCCCATGAATCCTTGACAACACCTGTCCCTTCCTTTACTACCCCCTTTAACTTACAATCTAACCATTTGGCTATAGGAGCTGTAACAGAGCCTTCCGAAGAGACTATAGGTCTCATGGGTGGATTCTCCTTATTTTGTGGACCTTGGGTATTCCAAATATATTGGGCACCTTAGGTTTTTCCACATTTAAAAATCTAAAAGTGCTCAAGTCAATTAACCCTTCTAACAATAAATCGTACAATTTTAAATAAACATTCCTGTTTGCAATATTAATTTCATTTTTGGAGGATCTCACATATCGCTCTTCATTGCCTAATAATTCTAACATTTTAGCCTCATAGGACATTTGGTCCATAATTATGGTCCCCCCTCCTTTGTCAGGTTTGAGAATTCTTAAAGTAGGATCTCTAGAAAGCTGTACCAATAATTCATTCTCTTCCTTTGTTAAATTGTATCCTACCCTGCTGTCCATAAGTACTTTCCTTAATTTCTTCTCCATCACTATTTCAAAATTCTTAAGTTGCTGATTTAAAGGTGGATTGAATATGCTTCTTTTCTTCAGGTTCCCCTGCACCATGTTGTTGTCCCTTTGTTCATGGAACATCAACTCCAGGTTTTTCTTCCTTGTGAACATTTTAAGATCAAGTAAAACTTTATTCAAATCAGCCTTCCTATTAGGCACAAATGTCATTCCCTTTGTAAATAGTTGAAAATGTACATCAGATATTTCTAAACCACTGTAATTATAAATATTATAATTCTTTGATTTCCATACTATTCCCTCATTAACTATTTGTCTTACCTTCTGAGGTGCCTCAACACTCCCACTTGAACACACTACCATTCTCTGAAAGGCCTGCTCTTGTTCTGGTACCTTTGGTGTTGTGCCCCCCCCCCCACTGAAAGTTTTTTTGTGGGTTCCTCTGGTAATAATTTTTAATTCTTTCAGATCTCCTCAACTCTGGATATTCTTTTTCCTCCCTATTAACATCCCTCTCCCCACTTTCTACATATACCTCTTCATCCAAGTTTTCCTGGTTATGGACAATATTATATTTTTGTGGAAAAAAGTCCCTAGGTTTTGGGTAGTTAATCTTTTCCTTATACTCCATCATGTCCCTATCGAGCTTTTTACATTTCCTCTCAAAAATATTGTTCATACTTTTCTCAATATTTCTCAATGTATTTTGATATTTAACCTGGTTATTTTCTACTGAAAAAAGTAAATCCTTAGTAATACATTCATTCACCTCTTCTATTCTTTTATTTAAATCATCCATAACCCTAATATTTTCTTTAATAATAGCTTTTAAAATTTCAAACCCACACGAATCAAAAATATGTAAAAGTTCCACATGAAATTCACTACCTACCCTAACCTTATTCGGGTACCTATACACCCTAAGGCCCTTAGGCACAATTTTTAAGCTTAAACATTCATTTAAATACGCATTTTCCATTTCTAGATTTTTAAACTTGAATAACATTTCATCAAACAATCTCAAATTATCTCTAAAAGTAGAATTGATTTCATTTAAAGGCACTTTAAATACATTTTTAGTTTTAAAATTATACTTAATATTGTAAACATTTTCAAAGTCCACATTACGTTGATTAAGCCGTACGGCGTTGTCTCCGCTTGAATTACCTGCAGTCCTGTTACTGGCTGTAACATCGCTATAACATTTGGGTGTATTTCCAAAGTTTTTACGCCTCACCACCCTCATATCACCACTGTTCACTGTGGAAGGCGGGCAGGCGTCCTCCTCCGTGTTCACCAAAAACATAGATGGAATCCCCACATCCCCTTGCACCGCACCGTGACTGGGGCCGATGTCCTGGCTCCCTTCACCTCAATTGGGACTGGAAATAACACTCCTTCCTCCATTTCTTTCTCTTTCTCTCCTAGGGAGAGCCTCTTGGTTGTTAGGTATACCGCTCATAGTCCCTGTTGAAGCAGGACTGCTTCCTGCCAGCAATTCCAAAGCTCGTCAACTGATTAGATAACTTATCTAATCTATCTGTGCTGTCTGGTCTGACCAATCCGGTTCCACCATCCACACTTGCCGTAGAGCCCTCCTCCACCTCCATAACGAAACCAAGTAAAAAACAATGGAGGCTAGCACTCGAAAATTTCACAAACAAGCAAAACAAAAGTACCAGTGGAGTAACACACACGGCTCCTCTTCTTTACACCGTTTTAATGATGGAAATATCACAGAACACCACAAACAGCACGAAATTCGACAAAACAGCTCCAAAATCAAATAACATTAACGCTATGTCTCCACACCTGCGTTTTCATTTAGAGTCACTTCCTCAGATGCAAATGAATAATACATACTCTTCCCCCTCAGTTTAAATCGTTTACTAATTACATAATTGAAGCTCATGATACAATAAAAATCTTCATTACCTCTTTACTAAAATAGTCCCCTTAAAACTACTGCCTTAATCAAAGTGCCTTCTTAATATTAATTAAACCAAACTTGTTTCATTTAAATTCTTTACTAAAAACATCATTTACTACTTTATTTTATACTTATAATTAATTCATAAAGTAGAAACTTTTATTTAAAATTCAATAATTTAAACATATAAAATACATATATAAAAATTCAATTCCTCACTCCCTCTAGTGTATAAATAACCACATTACATTCAATAATATTTTAAAGTGCTTAGAATAGTGCTTTTAACCTTTTGTTGTCAGTAAAAGTCTCATATTCAAAAACCTAATAGCAATACATGCACAAAAAATAATTTAATATACAATATGCCCAGTTATCCTTCAAAAATAGTATATGCTCTTATGATATATTTTTGGACCATAGGCTATCCATTCCCCGGTCAAAGCTTCGCTGCCCTAATTTTTAATACTGGGGCTTGTGACACATAATTATTAAGCCCTGGTGGATTATAAGCTTCTAATTGGAGCTGCCAAAGCAGCTCCTTATATTCAATAGTGTCTTCCCAGGGTCCACCCCGGACATCCTTATTCACAACCTCCAGTACAAAAAAAGTAAAATCAGCCTCTTCACATTTAGTTTTATGTTTATATAGGGCATTACTCATGCATTTTGTCTTAATTTCATAATTGTGTTCGTAAATTCTATTTCTTAGTCTTCTTTCAGACTTCCCCACATAAAATGCGTCGCATTTCTTGCATATACTCAAATAAATTATACCTATGGTCTGACAATTGGCATATTGTTTACTCTGAACCAGAATGTCTCTACTCTTTATATACACAGTATCCTTGTTGCAAATAAATGAACACTGGGAGCACCTCCCACATGTAAAAGTACCCTTTCTCTCCCTGGTAGTAATATTGTCCTTCATTTTTCTTTCAAAAAAATTTTTCAAATTTTTTCCTTTTCTGTATGTACATTTAAGAGGCTGTGTAAACAAAATTCCCAAATCGGAAAATTCACTAAACTTTACCCATTCCTCTTCCATCATCCTTCTAATGACTCTTGCCTGCCCACTATAGTCCAATATAAAATTGTTTTTCGCTTCAAAAATATCCTTTTTAGTTTCATCCACCTCCTTTGTAACTTCATCCTTCCCCAAAATGGGCTGATATTTATCCAATCTTCCTTTCCTAACTTCATTTTCAATTTCCCCAATTAAACTGCTCAGATAACCTCTATCCTTAAACATCCCATGCAATTTGTTACATTCTTCATCGAAGTCACTGTCCCTAGAGGACATTCGACAACCTCGAACAAACTGTCCTTTAATAATTCCCTTTCTGTGGTGGTGGGGATGTGCACTCTCATACGCTAAAAAGGAGTTAGAATAATTATCCTTTCTAAATACCTTTGAATAAAATTCCCCATCTCCTTTCCCCATAAAAATATCCAAGTATTTTAAGCAATTTACACTCTTTGAATAAGTAAATGACAGGAAGGATGTGGTTTGGGAAATGTACTGGAAAAAATCTTCAAACTCTGAATCCGAACCTACCCATAATAAACAAATGTCATCCAGGAACCGTTTGTACATTTTCCAGCAGCTTTTGAACTGGGAATTCAAAACAAATTTCTCTTCCCAAGCTGCCAGAATTATGTTAGCATATATGGGTGCACAATTTGCACCCATAGCAATTCCTTTTGTCTACTTAAAAAACTCCCCTTCAAAATGTAAATAGCTGCTTTTCAGCACAATGTCCATTAATGTTAAAATTAGGCAAAATTCGTTGTGTGTAAATTTCCCATAATTAATTAATGCCTCTTCAAACCATTCTAACCCTTCTTTATATGGAATAGATGAAAAAAGGTCCACTATATCCAGAGTTATAAAAATTAAACCTGCATCGAAAAATTCCTTCTTAATATTCCGAAGTAAATCCCATGAATCCTTGACAACACCTGTCCCTTCCTTTACTACCCCCTTTAACTTACAATCTAACCATTTGGCTATAGGAGCTGTAACAGAGCCTTCCGAAGAGACTATAGGTCTCATGGGTGGATTCTCCTTATTTTTGTGGACCTTGGGTATTCCAAATATATTGGGCACCTTAGGTTTTTCCACATTTAAAAATCTAAAAGTGCTCAAGTCAATTAACCCTTCTAACAGTAAATCGTACAATTTTAAATAAACATTCCTGTTTGCAATATTAATTTCATTTATGGAGGATCTCACATATCGCTCTTCATTGCCTAATAATTCTAACATTTTAGCCTCATAGGACATTTGGTCCATAATTATGGTCCCCCCTCCTTTGTCAGGTTTGAGAATTCTTAAAGTAGGATCTCTAGAAAGCTGTACCAATAATTCATTCTCTTCCTTTGTTAAATTGTGTCCTACCCTGCTGTCCATAAGTACTTTCCTTAATTTCTTCTCCATCACTATTTCAAAATTCTTAAGTTGCTGATTTAAAGGTGGATTGAATACGCTTCTGTTGTTCAGGTTCCCCTGCACCCTGTTGTTGTCCCTTTGTTCATGGAACATCAACTCCAGGTTTTCCTTCCTTGTGAACATTTTAAGATCAATTAAAACTTTATTCAAATCAGCCTTCCTATTAGGCACAAATTTCATTCCCTTTGTACATAGTTGAAAATGTACATCAGATATTTCTAAACCACTGTAATTATAAATATTATAATTCTCTGATTTCCATACTATTCCCTCATTAAATATTTGTCTTACCTTCTGAGGTGCCTCAACACTCCCACTTGAACACACTACCATTCTCTGTAAGGCCTGCTCTTGTTCTGGTACCTTTGGTGTTGTGCCCCCCCGAAAGTTTTTTTGTGGGTTCCTCTGGTAATAATTTTTAATTCTTTCAGATCTCCTCAACTCTGGATATTCTTTTTCCTCCCTATTAACATCCCTCTCCCCACTTTCTACATATACCTCTTCATCCAAGTTTTCCTGGTTATGGACAATATTATATTTTTGTGGAAAAAAGTCCCTAGGTTTTGGGTAGTTAATCTTTTCCTTATACTCCATCATGTCCCTATCGAGCTTTTTACATTTCCTCTCAAAAATATTGTTCATACTTTTCTCAATATTTCTCAACGTATTTTGATATTTAACCTGGTTATCTTCTACTGAAAAAAGTAAATCCTTAGTAATACATTCATTCACCTCTTCTATTCTTTTATTTAAATCATCCATAACCCTAATATTTTCTTTAATAATAGCTTTTAAAATTTCAAACCCACACGAATCAAAAATATGTAAAAGTTCCACATGAAATTCACTACCTACCCTAACCTTATTCGGGTACCTACACACCCTAAGGCCCTTAGGCACAATTTTTAAGCTTAAACATTCATTTAAATACGCATTTTCCATTTCTAGGTTTTTAAACTTGAATAACATTTCATCAAACAATCTCAAATTATCTCTAAAAGTAGAATTGATTTCATTTAAAGGCACTTTAAATACATTTTTAGTTTTAAAACTATACTTAAAATTGTAAACATTTTCAAAGTCCACTTTACGTTGATTGAGACGTTCAGCTTTGTCTCCACTTAAATTACCTGCAGTCCTGTTGCTGGCTGTAACGTCGCTATAACTTTTGGGTGTATTTCCAAAGTTTTTACGCCTCACCACCCTCATATCACCACTGTTCACTGTGGAAGGCGGGCAGGCGTCCTCCTCCGTGTTCACCAAAAACATAGATGGAATCCCCACATCCCCTTGCACCGCACCGTGACTGGGGCCGATGTCCTGGCTCCCTTCACCTCGATTGGGACTGGAAATAACACTCCTTCCTCCGTTTCTTTCTCTTTCTCTCCTAGGGAGAGCCTCTTGGTTGTTAGGTATACCGCTCATAGTCCCTGTTGAAGCAGGACTGCTTCCTGCCAGCAATTCCAAAAGCTGCGTCAACTGATTAGATAACCTATCTAATCTATACGTGCTGTCTGGTCTGACCAATCCGGTTCCACCATCCACACTTGCCGTAGAGCCCTCCTCCACCTCCATAACGAAACCAAGTAAAAAACAATGGAGGCTAGCACTCGAAAATGTCACAAACAAGCAAAACAAAAAGTACCAGTGGAGTAACACACACGGCTCCTCTTCTTTACACCGTTTTAATGATGGAAATATCACAGAACACCACAAACAGCACGAAATTCGACAAAACAGCTCCAAAATCAAATAACATTAACGCTATGTCTCCACACCTGCATTTTCGTTTAGAGTCACTTCCTCAGATGCAAATGAATAATACATACTCTTCCCCCTCAGTTTAAATACGTTTACTAATTACATAATTGAAGCTCATGATACAATAAAAAATCTTCATTACCTCTTTACTAAAATAGTCCCCTTAAAACTACTGCCTTAATCAAAGTGCCTTCTTAATATTAATTAAACCAAACTTGTTTCATTTAAATTCCTTACTAAAAACATCATTTACTACTTTATTTTATACTTATAATTAATTCATAAAGTAGAAACTTTTATTTAAAATTCAATAATTTAACCATATAACATACATATATAAAAAATACAATTCCTCACTCCCTCTAGTGTATAAATAACCACATTACATTCAATAATATTTTAAAGTGCTTAGAATAGTGCTTTTTAACCTTTTTGTTGTCAGTAAAAAGTCTCATATTCAAAAACCTAATAGCAATACATGCACAAGAAATAATTTAATATACAATATGCCCAGTTATCCTTCAAAAATAGTATATGCTCTTATGATATATTTTTGGACCATAGGCTATCCATTCCCCGGTCAAAGCTTCGCTGCCCTAATTTTTAATACTGGGGCTAGTGACACATAATTATTAAGCCCTGGTGGATTATAAGCTTCTAATTGGAGTTGCCAAAGCAGTTCCTTATATTCAATAGTGTCTTCCCAGGGTCCACCCCGGACATCCTTATTCACAACCTCCAGTACAAAAAAAGTAAAATCAGCCTCTTCACATTTAGTTTTATGTTTATATAGGGCATTACTCATACATTTTGTCTTAATTTCATAATTGTGTTCGTAAATTCTATTTCTTAGTCTTCTTTCAGACTTCCCCACATAAAATGCGTCGCATTTCTTGCATATACTCAAATAAATTATACCTATGGTCTGACAATTGGCATATTGTTTACTCTGAACCAGAATGCCTCTACTCTTTATATACACAGTATCCTTGTTGCAAATAAATGAACACTGGGAGCACCTCCCACATTTAAAAGTACCCTTTCTCTCCCTGGTAGTAATATTGTCCTTCATTTTTCTTTCAAAAAAATTTTTCAAATTTTTTCCTTTTCTGTATGTACATTTAAGAGGCTGTGTAAACAAAATTCCCAAATCGGAAAATTCAATAAACTTTACCCATTCCTCTTCCATCATCCTTCTAACGACTCTTGCCTGCCCACTATAGTCCAATATAAAATTGTTTTTCGCTTCAAAAATATCCTTCTTAGTTTCATCCACCTCCTTAGTAACTTCATCCTTCCCCAAAATGGGCTGATATTTATCCAATCTTCCTTTCCTAACTTCATTTTCAATTTCCCCAATTAAACTGCTCGGATAACCTCTATCCTTAAACATCCCATGCAATTTGTTACATTCTTCATCGAAGTCACTGTCCCTAGAGGACATTCGACAACCTCGAACAAACTGTCCTTTAATAATTCCCTTTCTGTGGTGGTGGGGATGTGCACTCTCATACGCTAAAAAGGAGTTAGAATAATTATCCTTTCTAAATACCTTTGAATAAAATTCCCCATCTCCTTTCCCCACAAAAATATCCAAATATTTTAAGCAATTTACACTCTTTGAATAAGTAAATGACAGGAAGGATGTGGTTTGGGAAATGTACTGGAAAAAATCTTCAAACTCTGAATCCGAACCTACCCATAATAAACAAATGTTATCCAGGAACCGTTTGTACATTTTCCACCAGCTTTTGAGCTGGGAATTCAAAACAAATTTCTCTTCCCAAGCTGCCAGAATTATGTTAGCATATATGGGTGCACAATTTGCACCCATAGCAATTCCTTTTGTCTGCTTAAAAAATTCCCCTTCAAAATGTAAATAGCTGCTTTTCAGCACAATGTCCATTAATGTTAAAATTAGGCAAAATTCGTTGTGTGTAAATTTCCCATAATTATTTAATGCCTCTTCAAACCATTCTAACCCTTCTTTATATGGAATAGATGAAAAAAGGTCCACTATATCCAGAGTTATAAAAATTAAACCTGCATCGAAAAATTCCTTCTTAATATTCCGAAGTAAATCCCATGAATCCTTGACAACACCTGTCCCTTCCTTTACTACCCCCTTTAACTTACAATCTAACCATTTGGCTATAGGAGCTGTAACAGAGCCTTCCGAAGAGACTATAGGTCTCATGGGTGGATTCTCCTTATTTTTGTGGACCTTGGGTATTCCAAATATATTGGGCACCTTAGGTTTTCCACATTTAAAAATCTAAAAGTGCTCAAGTCAATTAACCCTTCTAACAATAAATCGTACAATTTTAAATAAACATTCCTGTTTGCAATATTAATTTCATTTTTGGAGGATCTCACATATCGCTCTTCATTGCCTAATAATTCTAACATTTTAGCCTCATAGGACATTTGGTCCATAATTATGGTCCCCTCCTTTGTCAGGTTTGAGAATTCTTAAAGTAGGATCTCTAGAAAGCTGTACCAATAATTCATTCTCTTCCTTTGTTAAATTGTATCCTACCCTGCTGTCCATAAGTACTTTCCTTAATTTCTTCTCCATCACTATTTCAAAATTCTTAAGTTGCTGATTTAAAGGTGGATTGAATATGCTTCTTTTCTTCAGGTTCCCCTGCACCATGTTGTTGTCCCTTTGTTCATGGAACATCAACTCCAGGTTTTTCTTCCTTGTGAACATTTTAAGATCAAGTAAAACTTTATTCAAATCAGCCTTCCTATTAGGCACAAATGTCATTCCCTTTGTAAATAGTTGAAAATGTACATCAGATATTTCTAAACCACTGTAATTATAAATATTATAATTCTTTGATTTCCATACTATTCCCTCATTAACTATTTGTCTTACCTTCTGAGGTGCCTCAACACTCCCACTTGAACACACTACCATTCTCTGTAAGGCCTGCTCTTGTTCTGGTACCTTTGGTGTTGTGCCCCCCCCCTGAAAGTTTTTTTGTGGGTTCCTCTGGTAATAATTTTTAATTCTTTCAGATCTCCTCAACTCTGGATATTCTTTTTCCTCCCTATTAACATCCCTCTCCCCACTTTCTACATATACCTCTTCATCCAAGTTTTCCTGGTTATGGACAATATTATATTTTTGTGGAAAAAAGTCCCTAGGTTTTGGGTAGTTAATCTTTTCCTTATACTCCATCATGTCCCTATCGAGCTTTTTACATTTCCTCTCAAAAATATTGTTCATACTTTTCTCAATATTTCTCAATGTATTTTGATATTTAACCTGGTTATTTTCTACTGAAAAAAGTAAATCCTTAGTAATACATTCATTCACCTCTTCTATTCTTTTATTTAAATCATCCATAACCCTAATATTTTCTTTAATAATAGCTTTTAAAATTTCAAACCCACACGAATCAAAAATATGTAAAAGTTCCACATGAAATTCACTACCTACCCTAACCTTATTCGGGTACCTATACACCCTAAGGCCCTTAGGCACAATTTTTAAGCTTAAACATTCATTTAAATACGCATTTTCCATTTCTAGATTTTTAAACTTGAATAACATTTCATCAAACAATCTCAAATTATCTCTAAAAGTAGAATTGATTTCATTTAAAGGCACTTTAAATACATTTTTAGTTTTAAAATTATACTTAATATTGTAAACATTTTCAAAGTCCACATTACGTTGATTAAGCCGTACGGCGTTGTCTCCGCTTGAATTACCTGCAGTCCTGTTACTGGCTGTAACATCGCTATAACATTTGGGTGTATTTCCAAAGTTTTTACGCCTCACCACCCTCATATCACCACTGTTCACTGTGGAAGGCGGGCAGGCGTCCTCCTCCGTGTTCACCAAAAACATAGATGGAATCCCCACATCCCCTTGCACTGCACCGTGACTGGGGCCGATGTCCTGGCTCCCTTCACCTCAATTGGGACTGGAAATAACACTCCTTCCTCCGTTTCTTTCTCTTTCTCTCCTAGGGAGAGCCTCTTGGTTGTTAGGTATACCGCTCATAGTCCCTGTTGAAGCAGGACTGCTTCCTGCCAGCAATTCCAAAAGCTGCGTCAACTGATTAGATAACTTATCTAATCTATCTGTGCTGTCTGGTCTGACCAATCCGGTTCCACCATCCACACTTGCCGTAGAGCCCTCCTCCACCTCCATAACGAAACCAAGTAAAAAACAATGGAGGCTAGCACTCGAAAATTTCACAAACAAGCAAAACAAAAAGTACCAGTGGAGTAACACACACGGCTCCTCTTCTTTACACCGTTTTAATGATGGAAATATCACAGAACACCACAAACAGCACGAAATTCGACAAAACAGCTCCAAAATCAAATAACATTAACGCTATGTCTCCACACCTGCGTTTTCATTTAGAGTCACTTCCTCAGATGCAAATGAATAATACATACTCTTCCCCCTCAGTTTAAATACGTTTACTAATTACATAATTGAAGCTCATGATACAATAAAAAATCTTCATTACCTCTTTACTAAAATAGTCCCCTTAAAACTACTGCCTTAATCAAAGTGCCTTCTTAATATTAATTAAACCAAACTTGTTTCATTTAAATTCCTTACTAAAAACATCATTTACTACTTTATTTTATACTTATAATTAATTCATAAAGTAGAAACTTTTATTTAAAATTCAATAATTTAAACATATAAAATACATATATAAAAATACAATTCCTCACTCCCTCTAGTGTATAAATAACCACATTACATTCAATAATATTTTAAAGTGCTTAGAATAGTGCTTTTAACCTTTTGTTGTCAGTAAAAGTCTCATATTCAAAAACCTAATAGCAATACATGCACAAAAATAATTTAATATACAATATGCCCAGTTATCCTTCAAAAATAGTATATGCTCTTATGATATATTTTTGGACCATAGGCTATCCATTCCCCGGTCAAAGCTTGCTGCCCTAATTTTTAATACTGGGGCTTGTGACACATAATTATTAAGCCCTGGTGGATTATAAGCTTCTAATTGAGCTGCCAAAGCAGCTCCTTATATTCAATAGTGTCTTCCCAGGGTCCACCCGGACATCCTTATTCACAACCTCCAGTACAAAAAAAGTAAAATCAGCCTCTTCACATTTAGTTTTATGTTTATATAGGGCATTACTCATGCATTTTGTCTTAATTTCATAATTGTGTTCAGAATTCTATTTCTTAGTCTTCTTTCAGACTTCCCACATAAAATCGTCGCATTTCTTGCATATACTCAAATAAATTATACCTATGGTCTGACAATTGGCATATTGTTTACTCTGAACCAGAATGTCTCTACTCTTTATATACACAGTATCCTTGTTGCAAATAAATGAACACTGGGAGCACCTCCCACATTTAAAAGTACCCTTTCTCTCCCTGGTAGTAATATTGTCCTTCATTTTTCTTTCAAAAAAATTTTTCAAATTTTTCCTTTTCTGTATGTACATTTAAGAGGCTGTGTAAACAAAATTCCCAAATCGGAAAATTCACTAAACTTTACCCATTCCTCTTCCATCATCCTTCTAATGACTCTTGCCTGCCCACTATAGTCCAATATAAAATTGTTTTTCGCTTCAAAAATATCCTTTTTAGTTTCATCCACCTCCTTAGTAACTTCATCCTTCCCCAAAATGGGCTGATATTTATCCAATCTTCCTTTCCTAACTTCATTTTCAATTTCCCCAATTAAACTGCTCGGATAACCTCTATCCTTAAACATCCCATGCAATTTGTTACATTCTTCATCGAAGTCACTGTCCCTAGAGGACATTCGACAACCTCGAACAAACTGTCCTTTAATAATTCCCTTTCTGTGGTGGTGGGGATGTGCACTCTCATACGCTAAAAAGGAGTTAGAATAATTATCCTTTCTAAATACCTTTGAATAAAATTCCCCATCTCCTTTCCCCATAAAAATATCCAAGTATTTTAAGCAATTTACACTCTTTGAATAAGTAAATGACAGGAAGGATGTGGTTTGGGAAATGTACTGGAAAAAATCTTCAAACTCTGAATCCGAACCTACCCATAATAAACAAATGTCATCCAGGAACCGTTTGTACATTTTCCAGCAGCTTTTGAACTGGGAATTCAAAACAAATTTCTCTTCCCAAGCTGCCAGAATTATGTTAGCATATATGGGTGCACAATTTGCACCCATAGCAATTCCTTTTGTCTGCTTAAAAAATTCCCCTTCAAAATGTAAATAGCTGCTTTTCAGCACAATGTCCATTAATGTTAAAATTAGGCAAAATTCGTTGTGTGTAAATTTCCCATAATTAATTAATGCCTCTTCAAACCATTCTAACCCTTCTTTATATGGAATAGATGAAAAAAGGTCCACTATATCCAGAGTTATAAAAATTAAACCTGCATCGAAAAATTCCTTCTTAATATTCCGAAGTAAATCCCATGAATCCTTGACAACACCTGTCCCTTCCTTTACTACCCCCTTTAACTTACAATCTAACCATTTGGCTATAGGAGCTGTAACAGAGCCTTCCGAAGAGACTATAGGTCTCATGGGTGGATTCTCCTTATTTTTGTGGACCTTGGGTATTCCAAATATATTGGGCACCTTAGGTTTTTCCACATTTAAAAATCTAAAAGTGCTCAAGTCAATTAACCCTTCTAACAATAAATCGTACAATTTTAAATAAACATTCCTGTTTGCAATATTAATTTCATTTATGGAGGATCTCACATATCGCTCTTCATTGCCTAATAATTCTAACATTTTAGCCTCATAGGACATTTGGTCCATAATTATGGTCCCCCCTCCTTTGTCAGGTTTGAGAATTCTTAAAGTAGGATCTCTAGAAAGCTGTACCAATAATTCATTCTCTTCCTTTGTTAAATTGTATCCTACCCTGCTGTCCATAAGTACTTTCCTTAATTTCTTCTCCATCACTATTTCAAAATTCTTAAGTTGCTGATTTAAAGGTGGATTGAATACGCTTCTTTTCTTCAGATTCCCCTGCACCCTGTTGTTGTCCCTTTGTTCATGGAACATCAACTCCAGGTTTTTCTTCCTTGTGAACATTTTAAGATCAATTAAAACTTTATTCAAATCAGCCTTCCTATTAGGCACAAATTTCATTCCCTTTGTAAATAGTTGAAAATGTACATCAGATATTTCTAAACCACTGTAATTATAAATATTATAATTCTCTGATTTCCATACTATTCCCTCATTAACTATTTGTCTTACCTTCTGAGGTGCCTCAACACTCCCACTTGAACACACTACCATTCTCTGTAAGGCCTGCTCTTGTTCTGGTACCTTTGGTGTTGTGCCCCCCCCCCCTGAAAGTTTTTTTGTGGGTTCCTCTGGTAATAATTTTTAATTCTTTCAGATCTCCTCAACTCTGGATATTCTTTTTCCTCCCTATTAACATCCCTTTCCCCACTTTCTACATATACCTCTTCATCCAAGTTTTCCTGGTTATGGACAATATTATATTAGTATTGTATCCCAACAGAGTGAAGCTGTGCTGAGACCAGCATTTGTAGTAGCCACGCAGTAGCCATTCATGCAGCACCCCTCTTTTCATCATTCTTGACAAGCTAATTCTTTATTTTTCAGTAAGTACTGCTTGATTTCTTTTTAACTTCAGAATATCTGCCTAAATATTTCATCCTTAAATTTTCAGGGTCTACAAGTCCCTTAAGTGTTTGGTAGTGCTCTATACAGACTCAGACACCTTGAGTGATATTTTTCCTGTAAAAGGACTATATAAGGAAATGGCTCCAGTACTTAGTAATAAAGACCATCACTCCTGGCATGTCTAAAGGTCAGTTCCCTGTGCTTTCTCCTAGTAACCTGGTGAACCTGGGCATTCTGAGGCAGTGTAGCAACTGCCTCATGTACACAGAGAACCATCTCCTCTTACCTCCCAACACTCAGACTTGTGAGAGATGCACTTATATATCCAAATTGGAAGCCATGCACTCTCAAGCCAAGACCGGAATAGCTGATCAAGAGGAGAAGGTCAGCACCTGTACCAGACCACATTCAATACATAGCCCTACAGAATACCCACCGTCACAGCTTTCACATAAAAACACAAACCACACACCCACCTTCGTGAAGGCTCTCAACAGAAATCTACCCAAACAGCAGAGACCTCCAAGGCAGAAATGCACTCAACCACCACAACACAGCACAAACCACAAGACATACAGCTCACCTACACAGTGTGCCCCTCAACCTAAGCTCCTAAGGCAAAACAACTTGCCCAATACACTAATCATAGGTGAATCGATAGTGAGGTACACTTATGTCCCACTCACTAGGTTAAATAAGGAGAAGGTAACAGTCAGCTGTCTAACAGGTGCCAGAATCTGACACATAACACACACACTCAGGTCACTCCACAACAAGTACAAGTATGACTCTATCACTGTCTATGTGGGTGTGAATGACCTGAGATGCACCTCCCTGGACTACATGAAAAGAGACATGGAAGAGCTCTCAGATTGTGTGGCCTAGGCAGGTATGACCCTAGCCCTGAGCAGCATCCTACCATCACCCAGAATTATACCACAGTACAAGCAGAAAATGATTGACTTCAATAATTGGCTATGTTTCTTGTGTCATTCTAAGGGGATCCAGTATCTGTCTGCTTGGGATAACATGACTGACAGACCTCGATGCTTTGCAAGAGATGGCCAGCATCTGTCACCCCTGGGTTTCCAGATACTGGCTAAGGATCTTGCCACCCCTATAGTGCCTTCTTTAGGCAATGTTCCAAAGACCAAATTACCACTGTAACAGCTATAAATAAATCCAATCTGAGGGTCATGCTGCTCAGTGCTAGAAGTCTAAACCTCAAGATGCTCTTGCTCGAAGCACTCCTCAAAATGGAGAACATCGACATTTGTGCTGTAACTGAGACCTGGTTTAAAGCAGCAGATAGCACCCCTGCACTACCAGGCTATAACTCATTCCACACCTTTCGGCCCCAGAACATGGACCAAAGCTCCAAAGACAGTGGTGTCTCCATATAAGACTCTCACTCCATGTTCCTAAGCACCCTGGAAACTATTAGGGTCCAGCCTAACACTCTCATAGTAGGTGACTTCAACTACCCCTCCATCAACTGGGAAAACTACTCATGCACCAATATACTGGCCCAATGCATCCTGGAATTCATCAGTTCCAATGCCTTGGACCAGCTCATTCTTACTCCCACTAGAAGAAGCAACATCCTTGACTTGGTTATTACTAACATGGGCAACCATTGCTCAACACCAATAGTCAATTCCTCCCTGGTTAGATCTGACCACAAACTAATCACCATGGAAATCCACATCTCACCCACACCCTCTGCAAAGGTAACCACCTTGAAAATCTTCTCCAAAGCTGACTTTGGGCTCCTAAAAACAGAGGCAGCTAAATTCATGGCACCCATGTCAATGGAAAATAGATGCATGACTGCAGAATCAAACATCAATGCACTGTATGAACACATACATAAATGCATGGAACTAGCCATACCCAACAGAACCAAGATGCTCTCCTCCAAAAAAAGGAAGCCAATCTGGTGGTCCCCTGCCATTAATAAACTCTACAATAGAAGGAATAAACTGTTGCAGAAAACTGCAAAGTCCCAAGACTGGAAAAACTACCTTATTAGCCTCAACAAAAAGTTGAGATCCCTCATCAAAATTCTAAAGCCAGCTATGAAGGCAGAATTGTGGCAGACACTAAAAGCAACCACAATGCCTTCTATAGTTATATCAAGAATCTCCATGACAATACCCAGGTTTGCTCTGAGTTACTGCACAATGGTACCTCCTATACTGAGCCAACAGATATTGCCAACATACGGGCTGACAGATTCAGTGCCAACTTTACCCCTCTCTCCCCCTCAAATGACCAATCCCAATACTGGAGGAATGCCAGGCACCCAGCATTACTGCAGCACAGGTTAAAGCTGCATTCTTCAAGGCCAAGAATACAGCTTCCATGGGACCTGACAATATCCCTGGATGTATTCTAAATGAACTATAAAAGTGAACTGGCACCACATCTGTGTGCTCTGTTCAATCACAGCCTCATCTCAGGCTTTGTCCCTACCAAATGGCACACTGCTGCAGTCATCCCTCTCCATAAAGGGGGAGCAACTACAGACCCTGGGAATTATCACCCCCATTAGCCTGACACGTCTGATATGTAAGGCTATGGAGTGTATCATCATGGACCTAATTTACAAGGATATAGAGAATCTCCAAGTACTGCGGTGGTGGTGCTGTGGTAGCGTTGTCGCCTCACAGTAAGACGTTGCCCTGTTCAATTCTCAGCTAGAGCGTCGTCTGAGTGGAGACATGTGTGAATGGGCATACCTTCGTTGAAGGTTGTGCGTCAGGGCCGGCAACTCGGCACGTAAAAAATCTACTGCCAATCATTAGCGGACCGAAGTTCCACTGTGGCGACCCCTAACAGGGAAAACCCGAAAGACACAACATAGGGAATCGCCAAACTATAGATGCCACTCAATTTAGCTTTGTGAAAGGTAGATCATGCCTGCTCAACCTGGTTGACTTTTTTGAGTCAGTCACCAGAGCTGTGGATGAGGGCAAGGAAGTTCATACAGCCTACCTTGATCTGGCCAAGGCCTTTGATAGCATTCCCCACTCGGGAATTATTGATAAACTCACCAAACTAGGCATCAACCCCTGTATTACTAGGTGGGTTGTAAAGTGGCACACAGATAAATCCCACATTTGAAAGTAGCAGACTCCAAGTTAGACTGCCGACCAGTCACGAGTGGAGTCCCACAGGGATTGGTCCTGGGTCCTCTCCTGTTTGGCATCTACTTCTCAGAAGTCCAGGCCAACATGTAGGGACTCTGGCTGACCAAGTTCACAGAGGACTACAAGCTGGGAGCCATTATTAACTCCCCAAGTGATGTAGACATCCTACAGAAAGGCCTTACTGAGATCAATGACTGGTGTTGAAACCATGGCCTTAAGCTAATGCCATAAAATGCATCATCATCCCCTTTGGGAAAAACTCAATTCCCACTAATTACCACATCAATGGGAGCCCACTGAACACTGAAGGCGTTATAAGAGATCTGGGGACACAGGTTGATGGCAACCTCTCCTTTGGCCACCACATTGCCACTGTGGTCAGAAAGTCCTTCTATGTGGAACATCTCATTACCAAGGGTTTTTGCTTCCAGGAAGGAAGAGGTCATCATCTCTCTCTACTTTTCCCTCATTAGGCCAATCATCGAGTATAATGCCCCATTCGGTATGTACCTCACTGGACACAACAGCTGGAAAGGCCACAAAAGTACCTCACGAAGAGGATCCTAGGCTTTAAACACCTTTTCTACATGGACAGACTCAAAAAACTCCAGCTATTCTCTGTCTCATATCGTGTACTAAGAGACGATCTCTGCTTGACTTACAAAGTCATGTCTGACCCAGCTATGTTAGAAATCTTATATCTAAAGAAATCCCAATCCCTCTGCACCACATTCTCCAGAGACCTCAACCTCATTACCACAATCAACAGAACATGCTGGAGGGACAAGTTCATAACGCAGAGACTGCCCATGCTCTGGAATAGACTTCCCATACATGTCAAGCAGAGCACCTCACTGGCCCTCTTCAAGAGAAATCTTGATGAGTGGATGGGAAATAGAAAGTTCACCCCAGGATCACTCCAGTGGCTCTGCTTGATAGAGACACTGGGAACTAACTTTGGGTTGCATGATGCCAGGGCACTTCTATGGGATAGACTTGTAAAGGCTTCAGGGCAATTAGCCTAGTACACACCTATGAACCTATGAAGAGTTTTTGTGTAAATTGTAGTTGTCTGTATATTAACTTGGTGTTATCCATCCAGTTTACAGTTTCTAGGACACTATAAGTGTGAAAGTTTTCTTTTCCCCCTGAGATATGAAACCTGCAATTCTATTGAATGTTCTTTGTGGTTTATCAGTACATAAGATGAAGACATTGTTAGACAAGTGGCTTTATTCAGTGGTTTTGGAAATAATACGGTTCATAGGTGGTTACTAGACTAATGACCTCAGAGAGCCATTTTAAGCCTAGCCATGCTTCTCACAGTGAGAATTAAACTCTGTAAATTGTGACTGTGAAGTAAACTCCTTAACCATAATGCCAACCCCAATATAATAATAGCCATTTGTTAAACAGTAGGCTCACTGGCAGGAGCAGCGTCTCTGATTAAGAGAATTGCTCAAGATCACACAGTAAACAAATGAGGGCTGAGAGAATTAAACCCTATACCACAAGAACTCCAACTCATAGCCATAACCCTTTACACCAATTGCCAGTACTCCTAGAATAACTCTCTTTCCAGATTCTGTTGATGTAGTCTTTAGAGAGCTATTCACTTCTTGTGAACAACAATACTTATTATTATGTACAATCATGAAGAAAATTCAGTAGCTAGTCTAAACACATTCCAAGTTATTCTTTTGTAGGAACTGCTTCAAGGAAGGTATGTATTATCTGTGCGTTTTGTAATTTTTAAGGATTGTTTGTTTTCAAGCAAGTTGCATTTTCCAAATATAGTGAACTTTAGGATTGTTCCCATTTAGTATGAGTCTAGTTCTTGTAAGTCATATTGTGCCTGTGTTTAGAATTTTCTGCATTAATTTACTTGTTTCTTGTATTTATTTAGTTGTTTATTTGTAAATTTGTTGTTGTTATAGGAGACATACAGTAGAGAGTCGATTATATGAATGTCAATTATCCAAAACATCAATTATCGAAATGCAGCCTTCCAAACTTTTTGGGTAGGAAAAATCATAAAGTCTGAATATGTAAGCATTATATGTATTCTCTTGTGTGTGGTTTTTGATCTTGTAGCCTGCTTCTGTGTGAAAAAATATTCTTTATTATCCACTAGAATCACTGAATGGTTGAAAACTATATTCCCTGAGTGCAGTAAAAACATTTTAGATGTTTTTATCCAGTTCAGTTATATGTTTGATTATCCAAACTACCCTAGGTCCCAATAGGTTTGGATAATCGACTCTGTACTGTATTGAATCATCAGCACATTCTATTAATTGCAGTTATTTTATGTTATTGTTCACACAGTTTGTGAAAAACATATCAAGGGTTCTAGTATGTGCTCTCGTAGTAAATTGACTAGTGTATCAATTTGTTTTTTAATACAGTTGTGCCAAGACGTCTCTGCAGACTTCCTTGTAAACCAGTATATAAAACATTTTAAACCTGACTACATCAACTAGCATTAATATCGGACAATAGTGGCAAAGGCTTTTATGAATTCTAAATTGACTGTGTCTATTGCTGAGTTTTGTTGCTGTGGGGTCTATTTTTTTAATGGCTGCATATATGCAGAACCTTGTTTTGTATGAGCTAACCATTTTTTCCTAATATATTTGTTTAGTCAGCTATGAAATAATTTTTCCAATATATGTTTTTATTTGCATTTTAAAAAGACAGCTGACCTAGTGTTAGCTATATTTGTTGTGCTTTCTGTCTTATGAAAAAATATAATTTTTAATGTTTCCATATAACAGATATGACTGCTTCTTTCATATTTCTGTCTTATGATGGGTAGTGATCTAGCTGGTTAGGGAGTTGTTTAATATTGTTTAGAGACAGAAGGCCTGTAGAAGGTGAGTCATGTTTTTTTTAATTTTTGCAAGTATGTATGTATTATGGAGACTTTAAGGTTCATAAATAAATAATAAGCAGCCTATTTTTAGACCATTAATAAGTGTTACCTCCTGCCTTAATGAGAGACACACAAGATGGGCCTGAGGATATTTTGCACATGGCCATTCAATTATATTTCTTGAAGGAAGCAGCAGTAGAATTTCATAGGTAAAAACTCAACACAGACAGTAACCCAAGGGGAAGATTGAACCTTGGACCCTGGAAATGTGAGTGCACTAAAAAGGATAATGGTGAGGTATGTGAGTGCACTATTGAGTGCACTATAACAGGATAATGTTGAAGTATGTGCGTGCACTATAAAAGGATAATGTTGAGGTATGTGAGTACATTATGAAAGGATAATGTCAATGTATGTGAGTGCACTATTGAGTGCACTATAACAGGATAATGTTGAAGTATGTGCATGCACTATAAAAGGATAATGTTGAGGTATGTGAGTACATTATAAAAGGATAATGGCGAGGTATGTGAGTGCACTATGTAAGGATAATGTCGAGGTATGTTAGTGCACTATGTAAGGATAATGTCGAGGTATGTTAGTGCACTATGTAAGGATAATGTCGAGGTATGTTAGTGCACTATGTAAGGATAATGTCGAGGTATGTTAGTGCATTATGTAAGGATAATGTCGAGGTATGTTAGTGCACTATGTAAGGATAATGTCGAGGTATGTTAGTGCACTATGTAAGGATAATGTCGAGGTATGTTAGTGCACTATGTAAGGATAATGTCGAGGTATGTTAGTGCACTATAAAAGGATAATATCGACGTATGTGAGAGGGTTTACTATCGTTAGTTTGAATGACAAAACATTTGCCGTTCGAAATAATGAAAAGTTAAACTGAAACAAAACATTTCAAGCATACAAAATGTCACCCCAAATGATCGACACTTGTTGCCAAAAATGTAAAGTGATAGCCGTATAGGAGCTGATGTAAATCAAACTCCTATATGACATATCATGTTCTTGAAGGGGGGCAAGTGGGGATATGGATGAATTTCCAATCCCCACTGTATAGCGATCTCGTACATATAGTCGAACACACTTATGCAAATGCACTACTGCATTCGCATAAGTGTGTTCGACTATCCAAACCTCTATTCATTTGCCAAACAACATTCTGATTTTCGGCAGCATAACTTCCGACAACATGTCATTCGCGAAAATGATAGTAAACCATGTGAGAGCATTATGAAAGGATAATGTTGAGGTATGTTATTGCACTATGATAGGATAATGTCGAGGTATGTGAGTACCTTATGACAGGATAATGACGTATGTGAGTGCACTACTGAGTGCAGTATAAAAGGGTAATGTCGAGGTATGTGAGTGCACTATGAAAGGATAACGTTGAGGTATGTGAGTTCGCTATGAAAAGATTACGTTGAGGTTAGACAGTTGTCTATGAATGGTGTTTGTATAAGGTTAGGATGCTTAGTAGTTAATTCTGGCAATGAATTAGAAAAATGTCAGACCCACAGCTATTTTCATACTGCTAAGGAAGGTGATAAAGATTAATTGTCAAATACTTCACCTTAGTTTTGAAGAGTAATTGTCTCCAAAAGGCAGGCTACTAGCTTGATCTTGGACCAGCTCATATGGTAGACAGTACTTCAAAAAAAATCAGAGACTACATGCTATGTAGGGCTGTTCAGGACTAAGCCATAACAGCTTTCTTTATTGACTTCTTAGAAGAATTTTCCACAATGTCTCCAGAAATTTAGCAGTGGACAAGAACCATACCTCTCAACCTAGAAACATCAAAAATCTGGACAAAGGCCCATGAAAAATAGCTAACAAATCTGTACACTGATTAACATAAAATTTGCATGCATAATTCTGTAACTCTGCCAGGTCCAATGGAATTGTGGGATACCAGCATTTAAACGCAAACTGAAGAACACACAACCAAAATATGATCCATACATCTCAACCTCTTAGTTCAAAAATCTGGACAAAGCCTAACAGAATGGGGGGGTGGACAAAGAACAAAAAATAGGGACAGATTTTAAATATCGCTCTTACAAATTTAGAAATTTGCTAAAATAACAAGTTTGTCTTAGCATGCATTTTTCTGAAGGATATCAAGTCTGAAACCCAAATGTATATTATTATTTCGTGACTTCAGTCCTCAGAACATCCCAGTGATTTGCCAGAAAATCACTGATTTTATGAGGAACAGATAAAAAAGATGAGGCAAAAATCTAGATATTCTGTGAAAATCTGTACAGTTAATTCAGCTCTGTTGCTATTATTATTATCATATTAAGCCTGAAAAGTGCAGCTCAGTCTATCTCAGAGAGCCAAGTGGTACATCAGAGTGGCATGACAATGAATTTGGTCTTCTGTTTTGCATGTTTTAAGCCTTTGACCTCCTATTTATGTATAAATGTAGCACTATTATAAATTAGTAACATATGAGTAAAAGTATGATGTGAATTGAACTCAGTAAAATACAATTTTATGACTATAAATTACTTATGTCAGCAGCTTGAACAACTGATCAGATGAGCTCTACCATCTTGTGCAAGTAAGCAGTGCAGGTATCCATAGCATAACACACAGGTGCACATGCCCGTACACACACACACACACACACACACACACACACACACACACACACACACACACACACACACACACACGCACATCCATCAATGCCTAATTGTAACAGTTCAGTGTGTGGGACAGACGTGCCTCTATAAGCAAAGTGAAGCTAACAGAGTAAAGCTAGGTCACAGTAAGAATGTAACGTCACAAGCTCTCGTTAAACTCTTGTTTTAGGCTATGTTACTGTAATGAAATGCAATGAATTTTATACATGGCATTTTTAGTTTACATTAAATATGAACTAAAAATGTGTTCTTAGTAGTTGTGGCAGTATAATAAGTACATAGTAAGAAAATGTAGGTTTGCAAACAACTTGTAGAAAACGCAAGCCCTGTGAATCTGCTGCTAAGTTAGTGTTTCTACAGCCTCTACAATTCTGATGAAATTGTTGTGGTAAACTGTGGTAAACAGCATTAGGGCAGTCGTAAGAAATAGCAAGTTGGAGTCAGCAGGTCTAAGAAAGTGAGAGAAATGCTGTTCCGAATTTAAAATGTGTGACTTAAAAAAACAGTCAGTACATTTCATTACCAAAATGGTCAGGTTTGTTTTATTTACACAGTAGTATAAAAAATATATTAAACCTGCTATATATATTATGTTTACATTTGGAAAACTTGCGATACATTTGAAGAGACAAACTATTAGTCCGTAATTTCGATAAGCAGTCTACACCCAGTATTACTGTTAACTGGCCTCCCCAGCCCCACCCATCGTTCACATTAAAAACGCTAATTTTTTTTATCAAACAGCCATTGTGATATGCACTGCAAAATCATATTAATCTATGGAGGTAAAAATGCTTCTTTAACAATTATATAAACACACACAGACACACACACACACACACACACACACACACACACACACACACACACACACACACACACACACACACACACACACACACACACACACACGTGCACACACGCACATGCCAAATCAAAACCACAGTCTGCAACTCTGTAAAGATTTGCTTTCCTTCCTGAACTTGAAGTCTCAACCTCAAAAAAAACCCCACAAAACAAAAAAAAAACCTCTAACAGCCACCTGCATTGCTTTTTCTTAATTCTTTTCTTTCTTTATGTGCCTGGTATGGTACGGTACCTGAAGGAGTCTGAGGAAGAAGTTGTGGTGCTACTGTTGATATATTTCTTCATCTTTGACACCAGACCGATACAACAAATCCACACTGTCCGACCGATGATGAGTGACTCCTGGTCTTGACTCTCTGTCACTCTTAACAAACTCGTACACGAATGAACCATGAATGGCTTGTATGCAGTGCACGTGTACTTGGTAATTACTATCCAATGAAACCATTCTCTTAGATGACCTAAACACAAACTGGCTAGCTTGTAACTCTAACAGCCCCACTAATCATATCAATCTCTATGGATTCACCCAGGTCATTCAGGAACCTACTAGAATAGACAAGAAATCCCACAAACAATAAAAAATATTCTCCGGCACAATGAAGGGTATCCTTGTAGTGTAGAAACAGGCAGGCAACTCGAAAGCTTCAAAAACTTTATTCCACCAACTCAGCACATACGAAAAAAAGACACGAACCAAAAAACCATACCATAGAACAATTTGATTAAGCGCTTTCGTCTCCTTACAACGGAGACTTCATCAGAATGTATCTTTTAATTTACAAAGGCTTTTTATACTCACATCAATCAACAGTCACCCTATAAGCTGCTAGTAAGCCTTAAAGCTAAAGCGCTGCAATACCTTGTGCAAATATATACAATTATATACAATTAAATGTAATTTTCATTACAAGATCCACATATTGCATATTGTACGTTGTTTGTTCCAGGTATACACATATATAACCCCCCACCACCAAATACATCCAACGGAAAAATCCAAACCAATTTGTGTATAGCTACGTGTAACTAAAGCTAGGAACGTTGAAACAGCAGTAGCTCAGATTTATCCTAGGCTGCATTTCAAAATAGTTTATGACATAAAGTGCGACTACAGTGGCTCGAAAAATCATAATCTAACAAACTCAATTTCATACAGTTTCTGTATACAGCTAATAGGAACCAGTGTTTAAAAACATATTTAAAAAATGCTAAAAAAGATGCTTAAAAACTAATAACATGCATACACCTAAACATGGTAACTGATAGCATGAATAAGGGGCTCGCCCTAACAAAATGGGGAATAGAAAACTAAACAGCTTATATCTTGAAAAAACAGAACAGACAGAATTTAAACCACAATTCTAACGAGCTAAAAGGCTCTTGAGCATATAAAAGGACCTTACCAATGGGGCAGTCTACCTCAACACCAATCAAAGGGTATACCTTGTAAATCCCTTATACTTTGTTAGGACATAACTTTCACTATATAGCATAATGGATTCATAAGCCAGTTTAAATAGGTTTAAATAAGTTTAGCTAAACAAATAGGTAGGTGTTAACAAATGAATAAATAAGTATATACCAAATATAAATGTATAAATATATATATATGTATATATAAATATAAATGTAGATAATAAATAAATAAATAAATATATAGATATGTAAATATAGATATATAAATATAGATATATAAATAAATAAATATATGCATATAGCAATAAATACAATATATACAATATTATAGGTACATACATATATTCACACACCTTATTCAATATTAAGCATATTAAAATGGATATTAAAATATTAAAATGCTAAATACCTACCCAGTTAAAAAATGTGTAATAGCATATATAAATTGAGTATACAAAAAATGTATACTAATAATAACACTAGTTAAACCAATTATCACAGTTGTATGTGTGTATCAACTAGCTTGTTTCGTTGTGTAACTGTAATTTACTGTCCTGCATTTTCTTGTGATTTGGCATCCTCATACGTTTTCGTCACATCATTTGTTTTTATAATTTTAGGGTCCGCTGCTAGCAAATCCCACAAACACTCAATCTTAGACTGGACTCTAGTAAATTACCCAAAACATAACTATCACACTGGATGTGTACCAGACACCCTCAGTGATCACCTCCCCACTTTCCTTCTACGCAAACGATCCAACCTTTCCAACCCTATCACTTATAGACAAGTCAGAGACAGCAGAAAATTAAATTTACAATAACTAAACAATATCCTAAAACAATGTAACTGGAACCCACTACTAACACTAGACATAGACCAAGCTGTAGAATACTTCAACAACACTTTCACTAGCATCCTCAACTCAGTTGCACCCATTAGAAAGATCAGAACCAAACTAAACTATGCCCCATGGCAAAGCAGGGACACAAGAGCCCTACTTAAAGCCAGAGACAAATCATGGAAAGCCTGGAAAACAGACAACACAAATCTATCCAAGCAAAACTACCAAAGACTAAGAAATCAGGCTAAGATACAAACCAAACTCGATAAGCAAAACTACTTCCTCAACAGCCGAACCAAACACACTAAAGACCCACAAAAGTTTTGGCACTCCATCAACTCCCTTCTTAACACAGGGAAAACATCCACTCCAACTCCCACCACCAACAATAACACCACAGACATTGCCTCTCAATTTATCAACCACGTCACTGAAACTATTCTATCACTATCCTCTCAAATCTCCAAAACCTACCACTCTGACACCCCTAGCAAACCCCTTAAGAATATCCCCTCCTTCACTCTCTCACCTGTCCCTACTACAACTATCAAAAAACTATTATAAAAACTCAAACCCACCACCCTTGCTGCAGACAACCTACCTGCTGACTACCTAAAAATATCAGCTGATTCCCTTTCATACCCTGTATCCATCCTCATAAACCGCTCCATTCAGGAAGCCTACATCCCAAAGTTATGGAAAGTTTCATACATAATTCCTCTGCACAAAGGAGGTAACTCTTACGAGTTCACTAACTACCACCCTATAGCCATCCTACCCCCCTTATCCAAAATACTTGATAGGTGTATTCACTCCCAAGTCATGCAATTTCTAAACACCAACAACCTCCTTTCACCCACACAACATGGCTTCCGATAGCACCATAGCACTACAACCTCTCTCCTGTCTTTTAAAAATACAGTGAACCTGTACAGAAATAACAACAACTTTGTATCAGCAATATTCCTAGAACTAGCCAAGGCATTTGACATGGTATCTCACACCATGCTACTGGATTCCATGACATCCCTTTCCTTTGCCCCTTCCACTCTAGCATGGTTTAAATGCTACTTGCCTGACAGACAACAGGCTGTCCAATGGCAAAACACACTATCTCCCCTACTTCCAACCACAATAGGTGTTCCATAGGGTTCAATACTAGGCCCTCTACTCTTTTCCATATTTACTAACAGCCTATATACCTCCACCCAACATGCCTCACTCATTCAGTACACAGATGACTACATTCTCATCTGCTCTGCACCATCACTCACTTCCCTTCATAAACTTACTCAAGAATCCTTCACCTCAGTAGAAAACTGGATTTCCCAAATCCAACTCATCCGTAATCCCAACAAGACCAAACTACTCATATTCACTCCCAACAAAACTAAAACTATCCATCAACCATTTACAATCACATCCAATAATGGCACTAGTATCTCCCCTACTGACCATACCAAACTCCTTGGTGTAGAAATCGACAACAAACTACTGTTTGATATCCATATCTCATAAACCATCACAAAGGTGCACAAAAAATGGATACACTATATAGACACAGAAAATTTCTAACTGATCAGGCATGAATTACTCTTGCCCAAACACACCTACTATCCACCCTATTGTATGCTGCACCAATCCTCACCCACCTAAGAAAACAGGACCTTGAATGACTTCAATCTTGTTACAATAAAATTGCTAGATTTGCTAATAACTCCACTTACAAAACACACCACTGTCAGGCATTGCGCAAACTTAACTGACTAAAACTTCCTCAGCTACTCAACTATCACCAGCTAACTCTTGCCTACAATATTCTGAACTATCCCAAAAAAATTCCATCTCTTAACCAACTACTAACCAGGCACAAATCAAATTGCCCCCTACGCTCATCTGAAAAATCACTCCTCTGCATCTCCAAAGCCAACAACTCCGCAGGACAAGCCCTGTTCTCCCACAACACAGCCAAAAACTGGAACAACCTCCCCCTTACTCTTACCTCTGCTCCTACAGGCACCAGATTTAAAAACTGTCTTAAAGTACACCTAATGAATCATTGGTTATGCCCATGCATCACATAACAACCCCCATCTCACTCTATAACAAATAACTTGCAAGTTACATCTCTAAACACCTGCTAAAGACTTAGGAATCTACTGCTAACATAAAATTGTAATTCTTTGCCTTGCTACTCTCATTTTGTTCTACTGGCTGCATTATAATATTTCCATATGCATTTTTTTTTATTATGTAACATGCAAGTTATGGTATTGATCTTATTGTAATCTGTACGGAGCTTTTCTCCCCGGGCCTCTGCTGTAAATGGATCTAGGTCCAGTCGGACTATCCCGGTAAACAAATGTAAAATAAAAAAAATAAATAAAAATAAATAAATTAAACATAAACACACTGTAGTACACACCCCTCAAGCTCAGTCGTATTCCGACAGGTTGGCAGTCTGCTCACGACACTGACATCATCATGCATGCCCTGCACAGGATGTCATCAGCAAATAATTCAGGAAAAAAAAACAGAGAAATTTGGAAATTAAAGGGGCCACTTGGGAATTCGTGGCACCCCAATATTTTCACCTCAAAACCAGTAAATATCGAGGTATTTGGTACAGTTGAGAGGTATGAGAAGATCCTGTATTTTGGTTCAGTGAGAGGAATCCAGAGTATTTACTACAGCATTATTCACACTGGAGTCCCTCAGGAGTTAATCATTGAATCTATAGGACTGACTCTGAGAGAAACAGTGAAGATGTTAATAAAATTTACTATTTAGAACACATTTCAGTCTAAGTAGATCTAAGATCCTGACCCTGTCAGATTTCAGCACACCTTAAAAACAGTTGTGTCTTTTGGCTTTTTCCCAGTTAGGGGTTGCCACAGTATTTGTTGTATTTTTGAAAATTTCAATAAATATATTTGCAAAAAAAATAAAAAATAAAATCAGAGCAGTATTATATGAAGGGAGCCTGTCTCTTAACTCTACAATATCAAAAGAGAACTAATTCTGTTTAGCTATTCTAAACAAGACAATAAAAGGCATTCTTATATGTACATACATTGATTGAATAGTGCAACTACTGACATACAAAATCACAAAAATGCTGATGTGCATGTGGACCAACCTTTGACTTTCTCAGATCATGTTCCCTATGTTACCAGCAAAACAAATAAAACAATTGAAACACTGTTTAGACAGAAGCCCAAGCACTACCTTATGTCTAACGTCTGTCAGTTTGTCTCACTGCTAACTTAACAGCATTGTGTCCTTATGTCAGCCTGATGCATCTGATCCAGTACATCATTTAGAAGCTAACTAAACAGTTAGGGAGGCAGTTTTAAGTTATTCTTGCAACACTGGCCTATTACTGGATATGTAACACAGTATGACTAATTTAATCTTGTATTAAAATTCAGTACAAAAATATAAAACCCCCTGTGTCCTAAGAAATCCTCTTTAAGTAAAGGACATGTTTAAACATCTGCAAGGGCACGCGGTGGAAAGTCATGTTGCTTACGCCTGCGCTGCTTGTTTATTCTAAAAACGTTGTCTAAATATCTGTTACCTTGTGAGTGCACTGGCTTTCTCAATGAACTGCCGTGATCCACTCATGGATCTGTAGATGATGAGAAAAACAAGTTAAATGTATTCCGGAAGAATGAATAGGTGGCAAAGATGTCATAGGTTCATAGGTTCATACTAGGCTATCTGCCCTGGGGCATTTATAAGCCTAGCCCAATTGTGTTTGGCTTACGCCACCCCTTGATTTGAGTATACTGTGCCCTTTTTAAAGTTGAGTTTACTGTGCCTCTGTCTAATAGTCACACAGAAGTAATCCCCGGGACAAACCTACGATCCCCCATCCACTCATCAAGATTCTTCTTGAAGAGAGTCAGTGAGGTGCTCTGCCTAACATGAATTGGAATTCTATTCCAGAGCGAAGGGAGCCTTTGGGTTATGAATCTGTCCCTCCAGCATGTTCTATTTATTTCTGTGCTGAGGTTCAAGTCCCTCGAGCGCATGGCTCTAAGGGATTTAGATTTACTGAAGTGGAGCATGTCCATTAATTCTGGGTTGGACATAGTTTTATATGTCAGGCATAGATCGCCTCGAAGTAGGCGGTATGCAACTGAGTAGAGCTGGAGTTTTTTTAACCGAGCAGCATATAGCATCTGTTTGAGTCCCTTGATCCTCCTGGTGAGGTACTTTTGGGGTCTTTCTAATTGCTGCAGGTGTCGGGTAAGGTACATCCCAAAGGGGGCATTGTATTCTATGATGGGCCTGATGAGGGATGAATAAAGGGGCATGATTACCTCTCTTGATCTAGATGTGAATCCTTTCATGATGAGGTGGGCTATGTAGAAGGTCTTTCTAACCACTTTGGCAATGTGGTTGCCAAAGGAGAGATTGCTATCAACTTGGGTCCCCAGATCCCTAATTACTTTCTCTGTACTTAATGGGTTACCACCTATGTGGTAATTTGTGGGCACATTGTTTTTGCCAAAGGGTATGACTATACACTTTTTGGCATTTAGCTTTAGACCATGGCTCTGGCACCAGTTATCCGTCTCTGCGAGACCTTTTTGAAGGATGTTTGTGTCAGCTGGAGAGTCGATTATGGCACCCAGTTTGCAGTCATCTGCGAACTTGGTGAGCCATAGTCCTCCCACATTGGCCTGTACCTCAGAAAAGGAAATACCGAACAAGAGAGGTCCCAGGACAGAGCCTTGTGGGATGCCAATTGTGACCGGTTTCGAGTCTGACATAGCCCCAGCAACTCTGACTCTGTGGGTTCTGTGTTTGAGCCAGTTTGCGACCCATCTTGTGACATAGGGGTTTATATTTAGGCTGGATAGCTTATCTATGATGCCCGAGTGGGGTATTGTGTCAAATGCCTTTGCGAGGTCCAGATAGGCTGTGTGGACTACCTTCCCCTCATCTATGGCCTTGGTGACTGTTTTGAAGAAGTTGACCAGGTTCAAAAGGAAGGATCTGCCCTTGACGAAGCCAAATTGGGTAGGATCTAGTGTCTGTAGGTCCCCAATGTCTTTGTTTATGAGTTCCATGATGATCCTCTCCATAGCTTTGCAGACTAGGCTAGTCAGGCTTATGGGGCGATAGTTTCCAGGGTCTGCAGAGGCGCCACCTTTGTGGAGTGGGACCACTGTTGCTGTACGCCATTCTTTGGGCACATATCCCGTAGTGAGGCTGAGATTGTACAGCAGTTTTACTTGAGGGATTAGTTCTTCTTGGAGTTCATGTAGGACGCAACCCGGGACACCATCTGGTCCCATGGAAGCAGTGTTTTTTTGCTTTGGAGAGGGCGGCCTTCACCTGAGCATCAGAGATGTTTGGGAGGCTGCACTCTGCCGGGATAGATACTTGCTCTTTTGGGGGGGGGTGGAGAAGTTTGCACTGAACCTGTCTGCCAGGATATTGGCGATGTCTGTGGGTTCAGTGTATTTTTTGTCGTTTAGAATCAACTCAGAACAAGTCTGGGAGTTGCATCCCAAGTTCCTAACATAACTGAAAAAAGCCTTATGATTGTCTTTAGTGTCCTGTGCAATTTTTCTCTCGAAACTGGCCTTGGAGGATTTTATGAGGGATCGTAATTTTTTGCTAGTACTGATCAGAGATGCCTTCCCTTTTAGGGATTTTGCTCTATCATGTAGTAGCTTCCTCCTTCTGTTGTACAGTTTATTTATGGCTGGGGTCCACCAGACTGGACGCCTGCCTTTGGATGATCGGGTCTTGATTTTGTTTGGGATAGCATGATCCATGCATTCCTGGAGATGTCCGTAGAATGCGTTTATATAGGATTCTGCAGTTTGGGCCATAGTTTCCACTGGCTCTGGTGCCTTGAAGGATTCCACTTCGGTTTTGAGAAGTGTGAAGTTCGCTTTTGAGAAGTTTTTCACTGTGGTTTTCTGGGCTGGGGGTGGGGTCGGGATGTGGATATCCAGTGAAATTAATTTATGGTCTGATCTTAACAATGAGGCATATACTTCTGATATGGAGCATAGAGTCCCCATGTTGGTAATGATCAGGTCTAGTATGTTTTCCCCTCTTGTGGGAGTGGTGACTAGTTGTTCCATAGCATTTGAGTTTATAAATTCCAGGAACCTTTGGGCTAAGGTGCTGGGGCTTGAGTAATGCTCCCAGTCCATGTTTGGGTAGTTGAAGTCGCCCAATATAATGGTGTTCGGAGAGATCTTCATGTTCTCCAATGTTTTCAGGAAAGCCGAGTGGGATTCCTGACTTTGAGAGGTGGTCTGTAGGATGCTATAAACTGAAAAGCAGTCTTGCCCACAGTCAGTTGCACATGGATGGTCTCCGATACTTCGTGCAATGCCACTAACCTGGAGGTGTGGATATCCTTGATAAATATGGAAACTCCCCCTCCTTTTGTGGTTCGGTCCAGGTTTTGGGGCTGAAAAGCATGATATGAAGTATAACCTGGTAGTGCTGGGGTGCTCTCTGGAGCCTTGAACCAGGTTTCTGTCACTGCACAGATATCGATGTTCTCCATACTGAGGAGAGCTTCAAGTGCATGCATCTTGAGGTTAAGACTAATGGCGTTTAGCAGCATTACCCTTAGTTTCTTGTTCCTTGTGCTGTCTATGGAGGTGGGTTTGACTTTTGAGCCTTGCCTAAAAAAGGCACTATGGGGTGGCAAGAGCCTTTGCCAATATCCGAAAGCCCAGGGGTGACAGGTGCAAGCCGTCCCTAGCGAAGCAACGTGGCTTGTCGAGCATGTCATCCCAGGCTGACAGACACTGGATCCCCTTTGAATGACACCAAAATTTTAGCCAATTGTTAAAATCGATCATTTTTGTCTTTATACTGTGGCATCATTCTAGGTGAGGGTAAGATGCTGCTCAAGGTCAGGGTCATACCGGCGTGGGCTACATGATCAGAGAGCTCTTCTATGTCTCTTTTCATGTAGTCGAGGGAGGTACGTCTCAGGTCATTCACGCGAGCATGTACAATGACTGAGTCATATTTGTATTTGCTTTGGAGTAACCTGAGTGCTTGCATTATGTGGCGGATCCTAGCGCCCGACAGGCAGTTCACTGTGACCTTCTCTTTATTCAGCCTGGTGAGCGGGACGTCAGTGTGTCTGACAATAGAGTCACCTATTACAAGAGTATCGGGTGTGTTATTCAGCCTTAAGGGCTGTGACTGCTTGGCACACTGACTTTGTGTGCTATGTGTTGTACGTGTTTTGTTTTGGGGTAGCGTTTGCTTGGATGTCTGCTTTGGAGGTCTCTGTTGCTTAGGTAGATTTTTATTTAGAGCCTCAGAGTATGTTTTTGTGTTTTTATGTGTTTGGTTTGCTGTTGTGGTGGGACTATGTGATACTGGAATTGTGTTGTGTGAAGTTACCTTCTCCTCCTGACTGATTACACCACTTTTGAGATGAGAGAGCTCAGCCTCCAGTTTGGCAATATGGTTGCATCTCTTACATATATTTGAACCTGTTTGGAGGAGGAGAGGGTTGTCCGTGTACATGAGACAGTTGTAGCATTGCCTCAAAATTCCCAGATTTACCAGCTGGACTGGAGAGGAAACCATTGACTGACCTTTGGACATGCTAGAGTAATATAGGGAACTGAATTAAAACGGACCAATAGGGGACAAGGTAATCGTAGAGACTATAAGAGTAAGTAGTGCTTATGGTTTATTAGTGCTAACTTGTAGAATTACTTATTTGGACCAGTGAGGGGCCTTAGAATAAGAATATGGTGTTTACTTTGAGAGATAGAGCAGTTCTAAGGGAAAAAGTGAAGAGCAGACTTCGTGGAGCCAGGAATAGTTTAAACCCAATTAGGCGGCGCTGCCCGATGTTGTGCTATGCACAAAAATGCGCAAAACCGTGCAAAAGAGGGTTTTAAGAGAGGGAGATCAAGGAGTTAGGAATTGACCCAAAATGGCCAATAAAACTACAGTTTCAAGGCAGTAACCACTCCCACAGGGGCAGGCAGGCTGCTCAATGTTTATCACTGCCACTGATGAACACAGAGACTTCCCTTTAGCCCAAGCAAACAATGGCCTCCAAGAAACTTACAAACAGTTCAGAACAGCAAATCTGTAACTGAACTTTTTTAAATCTCAGAAAAGTGGGAAAAAAGCAAGAATTTTTTGTTTTTTTGTTTTTTTTTAAGGAAAGCAGAAGTTCACAAGTATCAACAAGTTAGAACTGTGCAGTAAATGTCCCCACACTTGAGTGCTAGACCAGAGACAGATAAAATGCAAGTTTTAAGAAAAAAACAATTTTAAAAATAAGTGCAGGCAGGAAATTCAGTAATCAGCTCTAGGTTGTGTTCTAAATACAGTTACCAACACAGAAATCAAGTTTAACAAGCCAGAAAATGCTCAAAAGTAGGCGGCAATGCAGAAAAACTTAACAAATAATCTGAAGCAAAATACATCTTAGACTTCTTCTCCTCATGTATTAAAACTTACACTAAGTTTGGATTTGATGAAGTCGGCAGATATGGGTGCAGTCCCATAACTGCAGATTTGTACATATAATCAGTTTTACGGATCTCTGTACCTCCTTCAGAGCAAAGACTATATAACCTTGATATGCACTGATTTTTATACATCATTTCATAAGCATGAAGCATTGTTCATGTTTTCGTGTCCAGTTGATCCAATACTTTCTGGGACCTGTCGATCATCCTAAAACTGCAAGTTGGTACAAGGAGAGCAAATTGATTTATTGCTTGGACTTTATTCCTAGATTTCAAAGCAGTTTTCAATATCAGTTTAGTGTACTGAAGTATTCTTTACTGAGCTTTATTCAGTATTATTCATGTTTTATTTTTGATCTTTCAGTTATTCCCAAATGGATATATACATTCCCTCCTGCTCAAGTTCCTTTATATGAAGTTACTGTTCCAGTTTGATATTTCCTTGGTACTACAACTTTCCTGTTTTAAATGTTGCTTTTGCACATTTATCAAGACCAAATATTATTATATAATTTGTAGCTGCGCTTTCAACTCCTCATCTTCTGAACTATACAATTTTAAATCATTCACAAAAAGTAAATGAGAACTTTTTAAACAAGGTTGTTTTCCGGGAGCCAAATTGTTAACCATAGCCTAATCTGTTAAGTAAAGAGGTTAATGGTTTAAGTGCAAGGTAAAATAGCAGTGGTAACAAAGAATTACCCTGAAATACCTCCCATTTGAATTTGCCACTGGTTAATGGTCACTGTAATGTGACTGATGAATGAAGGGTATATCCATAAGCATTCCTTTATTCAGGAATGTGGGATGCTGTCAAATGCTTTTTTTGTAATTTATCCATGCCATACTTAAATTCTTCCCATTTTTCAATTCTCTACTATGGCTTAATTTAGCAACAAATGATTCATTGCAGCATGTGACTTTCATTTGTTACCCTTTTGTTCTATTCAGTATCATCTTTGCATAAATTATTTTTTCAATGTTTAGCAAAGTCATTTCATGTTTTTATGTATATCTGCATTTTATACTTAAGCAATAACCCATGCCTGGGTGTGGGTAATGCTGGATTTACCCAAGGTTGGTGTGGTTTGGTCACGAGGGCGAAACCCGAGTGGCCAAAAAAAAACAACAGTGGGTAAATCCAGCATTGTCCACACCTAGAAGTGGGTTATTGCTTTTATACAATGACATTATTTAAGAAAAAAAATACTTACTTTTCTTAATTAATGGCATTGTATAATGCTTTCGTGCTGCCCTTCTGCAGCTGTCTGGTATTCTGCGGCAGTTCTGATGTACTGCGCATGCGTATGCTTATGCAGTACATCAGAGCTGTGTGTGGAAGGAACGGAGAAAGCAAGATCTCCGTTACTTTTTAAAAGGTGTCTCGCTGTGTTAAAGGAGTTTAACATAGTGAGATAGCTTTAAAAAAACAATGGAGATCTTCCTTTCTCTGTTGCTTTTTTTAAAGCTGTCTCGGTATGTTAAACCCATTTAACATAGCGAGACAGTTTTAAGAAAAGCAACAGAGAAGAGAAGATCTCCGTTGCTTTCTTTTTAAGCTATCTTGCTATGTTAAACACATTTAACATAGCGAGATTACAGCAACGGAGTTCTTGCATTCTCCGTTGCTGTAACAAAAAAAAAAAAAAAAAAAAAGACTTATACTAATGGAAAAAGTCCGGGCGACCTTTTTCCATTAGTATAAGTCTGATTTACAGTGGGCACGCTGACCAATCAGTGTGCATGTTTTGGAATATTAATGGGGGGGTCATTGTATAATCTGCATTACCATATGTGTCTTTTAGACTGACTGCAACTGCTTTTTTGCCTGATCGTGCCAAAAAGGGTTTTGTGACAAGTCTACTCCTATTATTAGCAACATAAAAACAAAATAAATAAAATAACTCTTCAGCAAAAGTTTTCTGAATTTGAAGTCCATGTTTATAAGCCACAAAGTTGATTTGTTAATAAAAAAAAATTTTTTTAGGGTACAGCAAAACTATGTGTTAAAATCTTGCTTATGCCAAGTTAGCATAAGCAAGACCATATAGAATACGGTCATGGATTTTTAGAAAACACTGGCAATACGTTTCATTTGACATGATTTGTTTAGTCTGATGATTTTGTTTCTTACTATTTTGCACCTAGGCTAACTTTTGTTTCCCAGTATAAATAATCTTGTGAAACAGACTGTTATGTACAGAACAGCTCTTCATCAGTGTATTTGCACGCTGAGTGTTTATGCAGTGCTAAGTAAAAGTTACTAGACATGCCACTCATTTTGAAGGCTAAGCATTGAAATAAGATGAAAACTGTCATGATCTGTCTGTGTTCTGTCATCAAGAAGTAAGACCTGTCTGTGCAACTGTTTAGATGTTTGATGTGGACTTACAAGTCTGTGCTTAGAATAGGGGAGATAGCTGGCAAGTGAAAAGGGAATCAATGCACTCACATTCACCAAATTAGCTCATTACTGTCAAGTCAAACTTCTGTCAGCACAATTCAGCAAATATGCATGTTTATGAGAGTCAGATATTAAATGCAGTAATCCACCGTCTATCACTTGCTTCCAGTTCTTTATTGCCAAGAAGGTTTAAAGTAGTAGCATGCAGTAAGTATGCTAACAGCAAGAGGAATGAGGTCTGCATTAGATAGGAAGCTAGACTGATTACTTGGGTACCGATTGCTGTAAATGGAACTATATAACATGGAGCTGGACAAAAGCTCTGGCACCTGTGGAGGACAGAGAGGTCAGAAAGGCTAACAAAGATTCTGCAATGCATTCCGTAATGCTTTATAGTTAATAAAAGAATGTCAGTAAGACAGAAGGATTAATCACTGAATGAATGGAAAGGATAAAAGATGTAAACAATATATTGGAGCTGGGAAAGGAGGTATAACAGCATTTACCAGAAGGGGAATGGCCAAAGAAAGATGCCATTAGGATTTATTTTATTTATTTATTTATTTACTTATACATACATTCTTTTTTTTAATCAAGTGCATGGACTGGTCACATGATTGTTTTAGCTCTGATCCAGACCACATGCACATAACACGTAAGATTTACAGAGGACAGTCATTTAGCTACCATAACTGTGAGCAACCATTTGTACCCAATGCAAAAGTATTTATAGTTACATAAAATGAGAGCCAAAACCGATGCAGTTATCTGTTAATGCAAAGCATAACCATATTTACATTATGTACAAGAGATTCTCTTGAGCGATTAATGAGGATTGTGGATTACTAGATTATAAATTGTTGACAAGAGTTTATGCAGTGGTGGCTTACTGATGCATTTCCATTGCATCAAATTAAATAGGTGTTATTTTTAGAGAGAGAGAGTTGGAAGGAGTTTATGTTGTCATTGTTGCATACACTTTGTGGCAATGAGTTGCAGATGTTGAGTGCTAGTTTATATAAGGCCTTATCAGAAGAGTTGAGGGGTGTGCATTGGAGGGAGTCTATATTATGAAATCGAAATGGCAAAACATCGACAGCCATTTCATCAACCCCAAAATACCGAACTACAAGTTACGCGAATGGCCAGATCACCAAGTTTTTTCCTAGGGAAAAAAAGATGGCCGTCGCCATACATTTGCCCTTTTCCCCACTGTAGTGTGATCTCAGAGTTGGTATATTTACTTAGGGGGGTGTGGGGGGCACAGCCACCCCCCACTTTGCAGTGTTTGAAGTGGTGCGTTGTGTATGGTTGGCCTACCCATTTTTTTCCCTAGAAAAAACTCGGTGACCTGGCCGTTTGTGTAACTTGTAGTCCAGCATTCTGGGGTCACTGAAACAGCTGCCAATGTTTTGCCATTTTGATTTCATAATATAGGCCCGTGCATTGTAGGGTGATGGCATCGGAGTCCATATTACTAAATGTGTAACAGTTGCTGTTAATACAGAAATGTTCAGTGAGCAATTGGTAAAAATTTAGGAACAAAAGTTTACAGACAGTGGCAGAAAAGTTCAGGGTTGCTTTTACATTAATTAGGAGAGCATTTACAGACAGCAGGTGAAAGTGAAGTTTCCTGTTATTAGAAATATTTATAAATCTGCAGTCATGCATCAGCTGCCACATGGCACCACATTGATATTAACAAGCTGGTTAAATATTTTAGAATAACCTTCTGATAAATAAATGAAAAGTCTTGTGGTCTTCTGTACCAATTTTAGAATAGAGGTTCTTATACCTTGAATATCTGGGCCAGGTTTGCCCTAAGGTAAATGCTCCCTTGGTAAGTATTGAAGACATCTAATACATACAAGCCTCATGCCCTCCACTTATATCAACAGTGACCTGTGTCTGGGAGTGGATATGAGCTGCTGAAGGGTCACGCACCCATCTAAGCTAATCCTTGGTTCTTTCCTAGTGGTGGAACACAGGATGTTCTGCTGCATGCCTGACACCTGGCACAGCTGTGTAAATGGATAGGAAGCTTATAGGTGTATTAAGATCATCTGTACTGCTACTGCACTACAGCTCAAGGAGTCAAAATGGTGAGGACTATTAAATGAAAGCTTTCTCAAGGAGGACCTCCAGAGAGGAATTCCACATTTCCAAAATCAGATGAGACTCTTAACAACACTCTCATTTTGAGAGTGGCAGGCAGAACCATACTCCATGAATTTCTGTCTTTAGTGGGTGAACCTTAAAGACTAGAAAGGATATCAGGAAAGATAAATGAATGGCATGTGATGGCATTGCACTACCTCTAGCAGGCCACAGTTTAAATTTTTAATTCACTTTGCTGAAAATATAATGGCACAGTACGTCAGTTGCTTGACAGACTATAACTCTATTACCATCACTTCATCAGGATTTGCCATCACCTTGAAAATTAAGGTTAGTAAAAACAGTTTAAATGCAGCCTTTGTGGAAGTTACTAGGGTATGAAAACAGCCTGTTTATATGTATATATCAGACAACATGCATGTGATATGGGAGCATGTCTATAAGCTTCAGCTCAATGACATTTGTACCCCTAGTGAGCGTACTGACTAATTTGTCTAAGGTGTTTCCATTTACAAAGCCCAGGAATCTCCGGGCCTGCATGGTAGAGGTGATGTATGATTCCAAGTCTATATTGGGATAGGTAAAGTTGCTGTTGGGTTGAATGGGGAGTGTCTTCTGGTTCATATAAGTGGAGTTTGTCTAACGTAATTTAGACAAGGAGAAGCTCAAGCTCATAACACTGATAAACCAGCCTTGAGGTGAGTTTGTTTTTAATGTAAATGAGACACCTCCGCCTTTTGTCTCTTCCTCTGCAGTAGTTGGTCTAAATGTGTGGAAAGCACTGTAGCCATGCACTGCTCTCCAAACTTTAAACCATACCAAAGGAACTGCACAGATCTCCACATTCTCCAGGGTGATATGAGTTGCAGGGAGTGGAGTTTCTTGTTTAGACTCCTAGCACTGAATAGTGACACCTTCAGAATTTCCTGAGCTGGTTTAGCTATGTTGGTAGACTTATCAGGTTGGCAATACCTAAAAAAGGCAGCATGGCTGGACCAGTTTTAGCCAATATAAGGAATCCCACAGGGGACAGGTGCAAACCATCCCTGGAAAAGCACAGTGGACTGTCAAACATAACATTCCAGACTAACAAATATTATTCCGCCTTTGAATGACACCATACTGTAAGCCAATTGTTAAAGTCAGTTGTTTTCTGTTCATATTGAGGCATCATCCTTGGAGAAGGTACAATGCTGTTTAATGTTAGGGTTATACTAGCACTGGATACGTAGTCTCAGAGCTTCTTCATGTAGTCCAGACAGGTATGTCTCAGTTTGTTTACAACCACATGGACTATGACTGAGTCATACTTATACTTGTGGTTCAATGATTTAAGTGCATGCATAATGTGATGGATCCAGGCCCCTGACACTAGTGCATACATTGGCTCTGCTTACATTATGGTTATATGTACACATGCATACACTAACCATGGCTCTCTCCTTACTTAGCCAAGTGAGTGGGGCATGTATGTGTCTCCAGTGACCTAAATTTGGGTTGTGGTCGTGAGCCTTATCGGCTTACAAGCTGAGACTCCATGGAATGTGGCCATATGTGTTGTACTGAATGCTGATTTTGTGGAATGTTCATGAGGTTTCTGGGGATACCTTTTGTTTGTGTAATGTATAAAATGTCTTTGTGATTTAGGGAGATAACATTTAAGAGCCTCAGCTTATGCTGGTCAATGTGTCTGATCTGTACTACATGAGGTGGGTGTAGTGTGTGTGTTAGTGACAACCTGTTTACTATTGTAAGTGCTTGTTTGTGAAAGCCTTGCCCCCAATAACATTATGTAACTACATCTCTCACACACTCTACCAGTTTGGGGAAGTAAAGATTAAGCATTTCTTGCTTCGGTTTAGATCAGAACACAAAAAGGAAAAATAAATTCATACTGTTGTTTGAAGTGTAAATTATAAATTACATGTAGTAACAGTTATAAATCTATAGTCTTCCTTGAGTTTCCTTGAGTTTGTCAACAAAATCTACAGTCAGGCTCTTTTCATACTTTAATAACATTTTGGATATTATAAACAATGTGCATGTTACTGGGTTTGTGTCCATGCTTCAGAGAGAGCTGTTCATACCGGAGTCGTCATGAAACTGATAACCAAATCATCCAAATCGTGACGTGTACCAAAATAACTGAAACCAACTTGTAACAGATACTGCCAAAAAATAAAACTTAACCAAAACCTGAAATACATGTAAATTACATGTATGTTATCAAAGCAAAAAATACACTCCAGGGTTGCACTTTGGCAGAGGGGCCTCCATAGCCCCATGTGGGCGTCACCTCCACACCCCTCTTACTTATATTTACTAACTCCATTATCACACAGATGCAGGAAAGTTACGTCTATGAACTGTGCTATTTACTGATATCACAATTATTTTTTAATTTTAGTGGCTACATCTGTGCTTTGACACACGCACATTCAGTTCCAGAGATTCCAAAACACAAACTGCAGCCCACGCGGACTCAAGGGTTTTTGGTTTAGCTGTGTTGTCATTTCAAACTTTTCAGAATTATTTCTCTGAAACCATGCAATGTTTGTTTAAGACTTTTTAAGTCCGTATATGTCCTTATAAATATTCTAAGAATAGTCTCTTTTTCTGTGCAGCTCTCCCTGCAGAATTCAATGTCACTTTCCCCTTTATATTTCATTAGCTTTATTAGTAGACCAAATTATCTGTTTGTGTTCTTCCAGATGAATGAGTATTTGAGGGAGCTTTTTGCATCTGATGCAAACATGGCCATGAGGTTATTGCAGTAGGCTTTCAAAACATCTAACACTACATTACTCCAAGTTATAAAGTAACAAAATGAGTAACTCCTTCCATTCTCAATGCACTAGATGAGCCCTCCTCTTTCTGATACAATTTAACAAACTGTTTTCATGTGTCATTTGCATCCAAACTGTAACACTGGCAATGCAGATCTATGCCTAATGCACAACAACTGCATATGTTGACTCTGCTTACATTGTAGTAATATGTACCTAGGCATACACACCTGTCTGCATACACAAATATAAACACTCACACACACACACACACACACACACACACTCATGCACACTATAATATACAAATAACTAGGCAGATAGAGAGAGTAAGGAAGAAAGAAAACTTACTCTGTATGAATGTTGTGATAATTTATTTTATATGTACTTTATAAGAAAAAACAAAATTAACATTTTACAACAAAAATCAACATTAGCATATTAAATGAAAATCTCCATTATCAGTGTTACAATTCAGCTGCATCTTGTACATAAGCCCTGCTTGTTACACTGTCCAAGAAAGCTGAGAACTCGTGGCGCATAGAGAATAGAAACAGCTAAAATGCAATTATCAGGTCTAGTGTGCCCAGTGAAATAGTCTAAAACTAAGAGTAGAGGAGTGCACAGCTTTTTGAAGTCCCGCCCTAGGTGTTTCTCAGCCACACCCTTCCAAAACTGTTATGTCTATCTGTTCTTTGATCCTCAGTAGTGCTATTGGCTTTAAATACACAATGGAAGCTATCAAAAATCCTGACTTTTCCCCTCTGTAATTTCTAGCCTCCTAATAGTGTTGACATATATAACTCAATATATATATATATATATATATATCTACTTCAGTAGATTGAACATATTACAAGTTTGAACCATATATGGCCAAGACCATATGTTCGAACTTGTAATAGTTTGAACACTGAAGTAAAAAAAGAAAAAACAACAACGGAGATCTCCATTCAGTCCGATGAAACATTTACAAGTTCGAACATATGGTCTCGGCCATATAAGGTTTGAACTTGTTATATGTTTGATCTACTGAAGGGGACCCATATATATATATATATATATATATATATATATATATATATATATATATATATATATATTTTTTTTTTTTTATTTAAGATTTGTTTACCAGGAAAGTCCGACTTGGAACAAAGCAATTTTCAAGAGAGGCTTGGGGAAAAATACTCCAGACACACCCAGAGGAAACCTACACAAACACAGGCAGGACATGCAGACTCCACACAGAAGGGACTTCAGACGAGAATCAAACTGGAAAACCTCTTGCTGTGAGGTGACAACGCTACCGCTGCACCACTGCGCCATCCACTATGTTCAATTATAGTGGTACATTTCATGTAGAAAGGAATTTGGTGCAATATTTTATCTATGTATAACCTGTAAGCACTGTCAAACTCTTTTTTGTGTTGTATGCTCATAAAAATGATGAGATATTTTTCAGTCACCTTTCTGCATTAGGTAAAAGGTTCATTTAACCTTATCTTGTTCTGTTACCCTGTTGAAAATCACACATGTTTTACTGAAATAGATCCAGTAGAAATTTAGCAATGATTAAATCAAGAAGCTCTGTTAAAGTTTAATAATCTCTGTTTGTCACTAATAGTATTAGACAACATGACTCAGTCTCTCAGTCTGTACTAAGTATTGACCTGGTTTTAGTATTCTAGTGACTGCTGCATTGTTCGAGTAACAGATAGCATGACCCAGTCTGTACTGAGTATTGACCTGGTTTTAGTATTCTAGTGAATGCTGCTTTATTCCAGTAACAGACAGCATGACCCAGTCTGTACTATCGACCTGGTTTTAGTGTTCTGGTGACTGCTGCATTGTTTCAGTGACAGACAGTATGAGCCGGTCTGCATTGAGTATCGACCTGGTTTTAGTATTTTAGTGACTCCTGCATTGTTCCAGGCAGCACACATCTCCCCATCTTTAAAAAGAATTCAGCAAAGAATTAATTATTGCAGTCATCTGAGCAAAAAGACTTGTTTGATCTGGTGTCACAAAGCTTATGATGAAGGCATTGATAGTTAAGAGCCCTGAAGCAGTAGACTCCACCCTATTACATAGTGCACTATTCCCTGCTGCTTTTCCTGCTCTTTCCCACTGTAAACAATCTTCAGTCTCAGTAAGTGTCCCTGGTTAGCTACTAGTGAATTCTGAAGGGTTTTCAGAGAACATCCTATATAGATGAGAAATGTCCATAGTCTTATCTTACATAGAGATATCATCTTTGGATTGACCATACACATTTTTGCCATTTTGGATGGTTTTCTGCCATTTTCTGTTAGGCCTGCTATTAATATTAGCCTCCTTTCTTTTAAGTTACAGCCTTATTCACATCAAAGTCTGTGTCTAGAAAACAAATACCAGCTGTTGGCAGAAATGTTAACGATTTACTTAAGTGTCAAGCATGACACTGTCTTGTTGTGCTTGAATCAGATTTAGTGATGTATCTGAGTGCCAGAGGCGGACAACATTACAGAATTATTTAATGTCAAAGAACTTGTTCCATTTGGAGAAACCTTGAAACTGTTTGTCTTCCAGAAAAGTTTCTTCTTCAGACTGACACTTCGGCAAAGGTCCTTCTCTTTCTTCAATGATAAGTATATGCGTAAGGGTGGAAACAATCATTAAGCTCTTTTGAAGTTTTTCTACACCTCTAGAGATATGACTGCCACTTCCTTATACAATATAACATAAAGGGTCATGTTAAGCACCCTGTGAGCAGAGTGATGCAGCTCACAGGGTGCTTAACATGACCCTCTGTGTTATATTGTATAAGGAAGTGGCGGTCATATCTCTAGAGGGTCATGTTATGCACCCTGTGAGCAGAGTGATGCAGCTCACCACCACCTTATACAAACTTGCCCTGGTGTGTAACTCACTTCCACTCCAATGTCCAGCACTTCCTTTTCCTCCCCATTGAGAAGCTCACTATCTCTGCAAATTGCTTTTGATGTCTCAGATGTGGCCATTAAGATTTTGTAATCAAAGACCCCTTCTAGAAACCATACACTTGTTAATCTGGTCCCTGGGCTCTAGGCATAAGTTCTGTCAATGATTACTTATCAGGCAATGTTTTTCTCATCTCCCGCCCTCAAGGTTTCACTGTACCAGGCACAAGGCCCTCCAAAAGAGGCAGATAGCACTTTCTCAAACATCACCTTTTTTCTAAGATATCTGCAATGATGGTAGCTCAACAGTTAGCAGTATAGATAGTGCAGATTTATCAAAAAATGGTTATTCCAAGTATCGTTTTTTCATGCATCTGCTTTTTTTGCAGACTTCTTTACCAAAGATATCTGTGGCCCACCCTGTTCTGTCAGTTGGTCAAGTTAATCTTGCTGGAGTCACAGTTTCACTCTCCAGACTTTAGTACCAAGTACCATGGCTTCTTTATGAATTAGTCAGGCTTTACCTTCACCTCTTCCATTTATTTGCCTCTCTTTCATGACAGACTTCATAGTGAATCTTCCCTAAAAGATGTAGGAATTCTATATGGTTCATCTGTGTAAGAATCCCCTGAACAAAAAAATACAAAATAAATAAATAAATAAATAAATAAATAAACAAAAAATATGTGACAGAAATAAAACAATTACTGCTGGAATTTGACATTCTTATGAAGCACATGAGTGGAAATGGTGCTGCTTCTCTAAAGCTCACACAGAGGACCCTACATTTGAGGTGCTCCTTTGATGTATGCTGGGGAGAGAAGGTTAGCCTTCTAAAGCAGTCTTCTCTCCCCAGAGGTGACATCCCAAAAGTTGCAGACTTGCAGGGGCTTTCTACTAACACCATACTCCACATCTCCTTAGTAGACATCTTGGTGAATACAGTAGAGAGTAGATTATCTGAACATCGATTATCCAAAACATCAGTCATGCGAACGCAGCCTTGCAAAGCTTTTGGCCAGAAAAAATCATAAAGTCAAATATGTAAACATTATACATATTCTCTTGTGCGTGTTTTTTTATCTTGTAGCCCACTCGTGTGTGAAAAATATTCTTTATTGTCCAACAGAATCACTGAATGGTTGAAAAGTGTATTCCTGTGTGCAAAAAAAAAAAACATTTTTAGAAGTTTGTTATCCAGTTCAATTATATGTTTGATTATCTGAACAGTCTGATTATCCAAACTACCCCATGTCCCAATTAGTTTTGATGATCAACTTTGTACCACACCATGTCTTTCACATGCATTTACCTTAATGCTGCTGTCGCTGTCCCCAAGGAAGGCTGATCATATTTTTTCCCAAAGGTGTGGTCCTGAGGGAAGAGTCTCCCAAACTGGACATTAATATCTTGGCTGTTCATGTACTCTACCTTGCCCTTTTGGGAACAGAACTATCTTACATTACACACGTACTGTATTTTCAAAGGGACCTGCTTGATGACTACAGCTTGTTATTAATTGGCTCCCTCATTAACAGCCACCAGTTTTTCAGTGTGTAACCTGAAGTTACATGTGGCATACAGTGGCATGCAGATGAGAATGTCTTTGGGTCCTTTGTGCAGCTTGCCTTTCTGTTGTGTCCAGCTGCTGTAGTTTCTATCCAGGGTAACTACAAAGAGAAGATTATAACAAGTGTGCCGAACCCACCAACAACTAGCTTAATATTATTTGTCAGGGAGCAGTGTGGGATTAGTGCTATTCTTTTACTTCTGGTAAGGAAAGGAAAAAAGTATTATTGATTCATAGCTCCATACAGCTGTGCTGACAACAGCACTATCTATGCTACCAGATGGATATAACCTCCAGTAACCAATTTCAAACCTCTTAGACACTACTACCCCTTTAATCCATATTAGAAAGTATGTGGAGCCATGGATTTCTACTTTTCAACCATCTCTGTAGCCAGCTTGGTTGAAATGGACATCCTGAGACAATATAGCAATTGTTTCATGTTTACAGACAACCAACTACTACTTAAAAAAACTGACAACGTGTATGAGGAATGCAGTTATATAATGTTATTGGAGAAAAGCTCCAACATGGCCCCATCAAAAATAACATGCAGGTTGTTAGTACCACATAACACCACACTAAACCAATACACAAAGTATAGACAAAACTCAAAGACCCACAAATGATGAGGCTCTTAAAAGTAACCCACATAAATCACAAAGGCCTCTTAAATGAAACCAAAATGACAAGTACATTCACCAGCATCACAGAATTATAGCAACACAGGCAGAGCCTGCAACGAAGCATACATCTAAGACTCACACTGACTCAGTTCAAAATATCATAAGGCAAGCCTCCATGCATTTCAATATCCTAGTCAGAGATGAATCCATAGTGAGACATATCAGTTCACCACTCTTAATGTTGTGCAAGGAGATGGTCAAGATAAGTAGCCTATCAGGTGCCAGGATTTACCACACAATGCATGCATTCAGGTACTTTTATTACATATGATACACAGTGAACATGGATGAAATCCCTTGAAACATACCTTCTGGACTATATGGTGAGAGACATGATTGAGCTCTTGCAATATGTGTCTGAGGCAGGTATGACCAAGCATTGCGCAACATTTTGCCATCACTAAGAATAATTGCTTCTATATAAAAAAAAAAAAAAGATTATTTACTTCAACAATTGCCTTAGCTTTTGTTGTCATTCTAAGGGGGTACAATATTTATTATTTATTTAACATTTGTTTACCGGGAAAGTCCAACTTGGAACAAAGCCAATTTTCAGCAGAGGCCCAGGGTGAAATACTCTAGATGTATGTCTTTGAGACATGGGAGGAAACCCACACGAATGTAAGGAGGACATGCAGACTCTGCACAGAAGGCACTCCAGCTGAGACTCGAACCAGAGAACCTCTTGCTGTGAGGTGACAATGCTACCGCTGCATCACTGCACCATCCAATATATATCAGCCTGAGAAGAGGTGGTAGGCAGCTCAAACTGTTTTGCCAGTAATGGCTTTCACCTGCCCCCACCATGGCTTTCATATATATTGGCTAAATTCTTGCCTACCCACATAGTGCCTTTTTTAGGCAATGCCACTCTTCTGAAGTTTCCAACATAACAGATCAGAATCTGAATAACATAAATGTATTGCTACTCAACACTGGGCACCTTTACAAAAAAAAATAGATTCCCTACAAGCACCCCTTACCTGGAAAATGTTGATATATGCATCATCATAGACACATGGTTCAAGACCAGTGGGTGTACTTCACCAGTGCAGGGCTTCTATACTTAAAACACATAAAGGCCCACAACACTAGATGAGGACACTGAAGGTGGCAGTGCTTTCATATTCTTTAAAACATTTCACCATCAGACTTGATAGACAAGATAATGACCTCCAACTTACTATTAACAAAACCCCTTAAAATATCATAGCAAACTATAGGACACCCTGTATATCCTCCCCAGTCCATACCTCCTACCTAATCAGTATGGAGTCCCTGTGCATTAAGCCAAACACCATTTTCCTTGAAAAGTTCAACTACCCCTGCATTAACTGGGAGACTTATACATCATCAAATATGTATGCCCAGAAATTTCTGAACTTCATCAGTACAGACTCTCTGGACTAGTTAATCTACATCACAACTAGGGGAGGTAAACTCCTGGACGTGATCCTTACCAGTATGGGGCAGCTTTGCTCTCCACCATTTATAATTTCCTCCCTGATCAAATCAGACCACAAATCAGTCACCCTCACCTTAAGACAGAAGCTCTAAGTATCTTCCAGAACCACAGTATTCACAGATTATGCCAAGACTAATCTACTAAAACTTTGTGATGACCTGGCTAAATTCAAGTGCCCATTTTTATTGATGTCCCCACTGCTTATGCAGAATTCTTTGCCACCAAATTCTCTGCACGTGTAAATAGTTGCACAAATAATCTGCCACCTTCCCCACAAGTAAATAAAATATCAAATTTAAAAATAAACCATTGTGATGGAACCCTAGTATAAACGGGCTCTATAATAAAAGAAAAAAATAATGTTGCACACAAAAATAGATTTATATCTGAAGATGCCAATAACCTAACAAGGAACTCCAGACCATGATCAAACCATCCAAAGACAGACATGAGATAAAAATAGCCACCCAGACAAAGGATAACCACAAAGCTTTCTTTAGCTATGTTAAAAATCTCAGAAGCAATGCCTAGGCACTGAACAGCACTAAAGGAAAAGGATATCACATAATTGAGCCCAGACTAAATAGCCAATCTTATGCAAACAGATTTAATTCAAACATCACCCCTTAACCCCTCCTATAACCTTAGATCACATATCTGCATCTACACCTCTCAACTCTCCTCAAGAGTAAGTCTTGAGCGTACTATCTAAGGCCAAGAACACTATTCTTTAGGGCCAGATAACACACTGGGCTGTTTACAGGTTAACCCGAAACATGAATTGTCGGGCCCGCTACAGAGGTTCTTCAATATCAGCCTCCAAGCAGGCTTCATGCCAGGTGGCTGCAGGACAGCAACAATCATTCTCTTGCACAAAGGTGGGGCAAAATGGACCCAGGTAATTATTGACCCATAAGCCTAACCAGCCTGATTTGTAAGGTTATGTAAAGAATCATTATGGAACTAATAAATAAGGACATAGGCAACCTAAACTCTTTCAACCAAAGTCAGATTGGATTCATCAAGTGCAGATCCTGCCTACTTTACCTGGACGACTTCTTCAAGAAGTTTATTGAAGAAATAGATGAGGAAAAATCAGTACACACTGCATATTGAGACTTCACAAAGGCATTCAACACCATCTCACACTCAGGTATTATAGATAAATTCTCCTAGCTAAATGTAAATCCCTATGTAACATGTTGGATGACAAATTGATTGATAAATAGAACCCAGAAAGTTAGGGTGGGCAACTCTGCCTTATCCAAAATACCTTTAATAGTTGTGTACCACAGGGTTCAGTGCTTGGGCCACTCCTCTTGGCATTTACTTCTAGGAAATCAAAGCAGATATTAAGGGTTTATGTATAACCAAGTTTGTAGATGAATGAACACCAAAGTCATCCAAGAGGGCCTTTCACAAACAGCTTGCACTTGTGAAAACCATGGACTAAAGCTAAATGCCAAGAACTGCATAATCATATCCCTGATCCTGTACACAGGGATCTAGGAACCTATGTTGACAACAAACTGTCTTTTGATCACCATATGTACACTATTGTAAGAAAACTATTTTTCTTTGCATAGCTTAAATCTAAAGGCATGGTGTCCCAGTCCAGGGATGTAATCCTTTCACTGTACTCACCTCTCATCAGGCTGATTACTGAATTTAATGCCCAATTCCGTATGCAACTGTCCAAACACATGCCACAAATGAAGTGATCACAATGCTTTCCCACAAAAATAAATATGTCAAGGTCCTATCTCAAAAAACCTATGCAGGCCATCTCAAAGCATTGTCCCTTTTCTTTGTATCATACAGGCTACTAACAGGCAATCTCTGCCTTCTCTATTGACCCTTAAAAGACCCTATCCTGCCAGATCTATTTCACATTTGCAAGTCCAGTGGTAGCGTGAACACCTGCTCAAGGAATCTCAATCTCTTCTGCAACAGAAATAGAGCATGTTCTTGGGAAAGACATATATCACAGATAGTACCCGTTTTATGCAACCACTTTCTATTTTGCATAAATGAAGTACTTCTATTATTCTGCTGAAAATTAATTTGGATGAGTGGATGGGAACCTGCAAGTTCACCCCATATTTAGCACCCATATCCTTAATGGGTAAGGGAAGCAAGTAAATGTCCAAACATATCCTTGTTCTGCCTACCACTGGGTAAGTTATACGCAAAATCTAAAAGGCAGAAGTGCAGCTAGGGTCAAGTGAAAGGGGCAATTGCCTCAGGTGCAAAGTGTTGATGGGTTATTGGTCAATACCTATCACTCTTGAATGCATACCAGCTTTTAAAAGTCAGTATTGCATTTGTGGCCAACCTGAGTGCTGTAGCACTCACTGTTTTATCTAAACTGTAGCAACTGTTTGCTACAGTTTAAAACATTCCATTTTTTAACTAAATCCTGAATGCTGTATCTGGTTACTAGTAGAAAGAGCAGAACTTTTTTTCTGTTTTTTGGTCCTGAAAAGCTGTAGGGGATAGCATGGATTGGGTACTGTACTCTGTACTTGAAGAGCTAAGGGAATGGGGCACAACATCATGGGATCATCGCTGTACACTAAACGCTACCTTAGGAAAGTAAGGCTAGACTTCTTAAGATAATCAAAGATCAATAGCCTAGGAAGTACCTATAATCGTATGAACCTATCTATGCAGCTGCTAGGGCCACAGGATCTGGAATAGCTGTGCTCCAGCAAAACTGGCTATGCTTTTCTACCTTCACTGAGGATTCCATGGCAACTTTTAGAGGCTGTCATTTAAAGGGCTACTTGATGTTTAAATATGAAATACATGAATACCAGAAGGAGATAAGAGAAAGCATACCCTTAAAACTGCAGGAGTTAGACTTTGTCCACCACCATTTCCAAAGCATGTAGGGGTCAGTGGATTCTAGAAATACCCTCCAGCTTGGATTGTCCAACAATGACACTGTCCCAAAGAATGAAAGTCTTAGTGCTTTCTAAGTAGTGAAGACTAACCTCAGGCTGGAAGTCAGTATTTCTGATTACCATTCTGATCACCTTACAGCAGAATTGGCCAAAGGGAAGCGTTTCACTACATTTCTTTTTAGTTCACAATATCCATAGCTGCATAAAGCTAGCAGACATATATGGCCAGTCTTAGTGCCACTTGGTCAGGGGTGCTTTTCCAACTTCTGTTTCACAAACAGAAAAAAAAAGATATGCTGCTGCACCATATTAAAAGTAGCCATGGATCTAGGGCCCTATAGTGAAAGCACAATACAGGTTTCTGGGCTGTGTGCTCAGTCCCACCCATGATCTATAATGAATACAGAGCCTCATATGCTCTGTGATATTCCTACTCTGGACCAGTAATCAGGGAGCCTCAATCCTCACCACGGACAATTGGTGAGCGACATTCACTTGGAAAAAGGATAGACACGCACAGCATTTCCTGATGCAGATCTCTGCACTAAACACAATTTCTCTTAAGAGCACACAGGGAACACATTCAGTCAAGGGGGGTGGACTGGATTTCTCTCTCTCTCTCTACAGGCCCCCAGTAAGACTCCCCATTGACATAGCTGTAGAGTTGAGTCCTCAGCCGAGTGTTGCAAGCTAAGCCCTCCACCACCATCTCTGTGAAATCAGTGCTCTGTGTCCCTTCTCCAAGTAGCTGAAGCACATTTTCTGAGATTAAATTTTCACACACACACACACACACACACACACACACACACACACACACACACACACACACACACATACACACACATATACACAAACGGGAAAGGCTGGCACATATTCACCAGGTATGCCCCTTCTGCCCAGACTATAAGGTAGATACTGGAAACAGAACACTCCAAAGCCAGCTACTCTAAGGCTCTTACAAGGGTACCCAATTATATAGGGTAAAATTAATACTCATACAAGTGGTAGTATTTTACTTTAACCAATGCATCAAGGCTTTCAGGAGCAACCACAGTGTCACCAGATAAATATAAGTACTTTCAAAGGTTAAATTATTCTCTAAAAGACCAGCTGCAATGAACTGTTTAAATATACTTAATAATAAATGGTAAAAGAACATTAAATACTAAATATCTATTTACAATAAACATCAGAGTTTTGAAAGAAAATTGTATTCTCTCTCCATTTAAACTGTTGTCAGCATGATTATTAGCTTGAATAAAAAGAATAATATGCAATATAAAGGGTTAATTTAGGAATAGTATAAAATGCTGAAAAATAAAAAGTAGTAAGTGTGCTGGCATAGCTTATTATATTTTGGCATCCATGTAAAGGAGTATGTTATTGAAAAACAAAATCTGTAAAAATAACTGCGCAGATGGCAGCTGGAAGGATATCAACGAAGTAAAGAGCTGTAACATCAAGTAAGATAACAAATAGTGCTGGAACACCACATTTCAGATAACTGAGTTTCCTTGGACCACTGAACTTGAATCAAGGACAAATCATAAATTAGAATAATAAAGGAAAGCTGTTATACAAAGAAAGAACTGGTATACATCAGACTTTGAGAAAAATATCAGACCTTTTGGTATAAATATGAGTTTGTATGAACAAGCTTTGGGAATTTGTCATAGGGAGCTGACAGCATCTGTGTTGCATGTTTGTAGATCTGAAAGGAGAATGTGACAGTAAAGTGTATTAACTGAAACGGTTGTCTTCATGTATTTATTGTACTCAGTACAATACAGTAATAAGACTAGTTGATTACAATGAATAGTTAAATGAACTGTGGTATGCATGCATGTAAATGCAAGTAACAGCAAGAAACCAACAGAAGGCAGTATATAATTTTTCAAGTTTCAATCACAGGAAATATTAAAAATAACACTGATGGACAGATTCACACAAATACAGAAAAACAGTACTTAACTAACCTCACTATATTTTCCTGACTGATCTAAAGAATTACTGTTCCCTAGTTCACTAACTAGAGCAAGGCAAGATGATGGAGATGAGTGGCCCTTCTTTATCGGGTTTCAAAAACAGACTGTCCTGACACTTCTGTCTCATCTAGTATTAAAACATAATTCCAGTGCCCGATTACAGAATGACATCACACACGTTTGGTCATCTGACTTCTGGTTCCCACACTACCGTCTTTGCTAAAATATGAACCAGAATCTCCCAAATATGTATCATAATGCACACACACACACACACACACACACACACACACACACACACACACACACACACACACACACACACAGCTTTACTAAGATTGGCTACAGCATCTGGAAGCTATAAAACCATTTCAAAAACTTCCACCCTTCCAGGGTAGCAATTAGTTTACCCCTAAGAACAATACAGTAGGATTCCTAGTCCTGGTTTTCACAGACATTTTGTCTCTGGCTGCAATCAGAACAATAAGATACAATCTTTATGGCCTAAACCAAGTAATTCCATTTCAGACTATTTTTCAAAGTTAGCTGGGCTGAGATTAACCTCTTCTCTTCCAGAATTTTCTATTACAGTATATTCATTTCAACAGTTACAATACAGACTGGCATACAGATGTATTTCTTTTCAGTACTGCAGGACCCACTGTTGGTACATTTTTAACACAAGCAGCTTTACAAATACATTTTTCAACATAAGCATCTATACAAATCAGCTTGTTATACAATGGCATATTATTCTTTACAAAACTCCAGCTAGCTATGCTGGCATATGTTACACATCCACTGCCCTAGTTCTCCTGGCATAGCTGGCAATACCTCACATCATCACATCTCTCCCCCCTTTGAAGACTCAAGCTAGTTTCTCAAGTAATCCTGGAGAAATGTTGCTTGAAAGAAATGACCCTCTCTGGGAATACATTAACCCATACCCTGTCTTAAGATACCATCTGATATGGCATTGCTGACCTCACTATGCCACTGCACTAGGTGGGTGCATGAAGACTGCCCAGTGAACATGCCTCCAAACTTCTGTAACACTCCTTGGATTTCTCGAACCAGTGGGGCAGTGTTACCCTTTCCACTGAGGTGTCAGTCCGAGCCTCACCGAGGAGGTCAGTCAACAGATTCTCCCATAGACTCCTCCTGCCATCCACTGCAAATATTCAGCACCAGGGTCTTCCTATCATGGTAAGGCTTCATCATGTTAACATGGCACAATTTGTGCACCTGCCTCCTGTCTAACAGGTTTACCATGTAGTTAACATCACTGACCTTCCTTACCACTTGAAAGGGTCCCTCCCAAGCTGCCTGCAGCTTATTGTGTCTGACAGGAATGAGAACCATAACCTTTCTGTCCCACAGCATACTTTCAGGCTCAAGAATTCCTGTTATACAAGACATTTTCTGCTGTTGGGCTCTTGACAGGTTCTCCTGGGCCAAGCCCATGAGCTCCCTAAGCCTTGTCCTGAGATTTAGGACATATGCCACAACAGACTCCTTGTACGATTCATACTCATTCTCCAAGTCATCATGAATAAAATCTAAAGGCTCCCTCACCCTATGTCCATACAGCAACTCAAAAGGTGAAAACCTTGTGGATTCCTGGGGTACATCTCTGTATGTAAATAGTAGAGGCAAATATTTGTCCTGTTGTCTCTTAAATTGGTCTTCATATGCCATAGCATGGTTTTTAATGTAGGGTTTAACAAGACTATTACTCTGTGGGTTGTAAGGGGTGGTTATTAGGTGCTTTACCCCACAACACTTCCAGAGACAAGCCAGCAGGACTGACATGAAATTGGCACCTCTGCCAGTCAGTATTTCTCTTGGGAAATCTACTCTGCTTAAAATCTCTAACAGAGCATTTGCCACCTTCTCTGCCTTGATGGAGAACAGAGCCAATGCCTCAGGTATCTAGTAGCATAATCTACTACCACCAGGATATACCTCTCCCCTATGGAATGGCTCCTCTATCACAGGAAAAGGCATCAAAGGAGCTTTGACCTTGTCTCCTGCCTTGCCCACTTTTTGGCATTGCTCATAGGTACTGCAGTACCCTGTTACATCCCTTGCAATCCCAGGCCAATAAAAGTTCTGCATAATATGTCTCTGGGTACGCTTTATGCCCATATGACTTACAAAAGGGGAAAGTCATGGGCTATGGCTAGAAGTGCCAGATGGTAGGTGCTGTGCACTACCAATTGCTGTATTACCTTACCCTCTAGCCCTCCCTCAGGGGTCCACTCTCTATACAGTAGCCCCTTGCTCCAGTATACTGACTCCCCTCTTCCTTGAGAATCAGGTGCCTCCTTAGCTACCTCCCTCAAGCCTCTTAGTGTATGGTCCAAGAGCGAAGCCTGTCTCAACTCTATCTTCGTGACCCTTCCCAGCTCCCCTTACACAGGAAGTCTGGTATCCTCTGACAGCGGTGCCTCACTGTCAGCCTGGGTGCTGCCTCTCACCTCTGTCCTTGCAGTCACTCTGCCCAAGGGAACAACAGTACCTGCCAGTAGCTGTATCTCACCTTCAGGCTAACTGCTACAGGGTAGCTCCCTCCCTGAAATAGTCACATCACCAGCCCCAGCTTCAGATGTGGGATCTGTCTGGGTCTCTCCCACATGCCTGTCTCCAAGCCTGACTGCGTGTAACTACATGCACACAAGGTACTGCATTATCAAAATAATTTTCTGTCAGGACATCTGCAGGGATATCCTCAAGTACACCTACTTGCTTGCTTCCTTTTCCACCCTCCCAGTCAAGGTGAACCCTGAGAAAAGGCATTTGGAATTGGGTCCCTTGTATAGCTCTGACTGGAGTGGACTTCCCAAGCAAGTACTTCTCTTTAACCACTGCGGGCTTTACAATGCTTATGTCAGAGGCTATGTCTCTCTTACCAGTGGCCTGTTTTCCATCCACTAAGATAGGATATAAACTCTGGTGATAGTCTGGTACATCTGTTTTCTCCAGACAACTTACCACTGGCTTACTGGTATTCCTACTTGCTGGCTCCTCCACCTTTGTTTCCCCACCTTGCTTCAGTGGACATTTGTATGCTACATGGCCCCTCTGGTTACATTTAAAACATCTAAACCTTAATCCTGGCTGTGTACCTAAACATGTGGCTTCCACTATTACTGGTGGAGTCTTTTGGGGTGATTTAGAGTGCCCACTATGGTTTCCCTTATATCCATATGCAGCACTGTGTATCAGTGGTGCCCTGCTTGCTAAGTAAAGATCCCCTTTTCTCCCCAGCTCATCTGCAGAGTTACACTCCCAGTCTGCCAACCAGATTCTCATGTCCTCAGGCAACATGCTATGGGCTTGTTCCCTCACCAAAAGGTCTGCTAGCCTTTCAAAAGTGGTGACCTGACACACACTCCCCCACCTATGAAAATAAGTGCTTAACTCAGCAATATAATCACATACACTTTCATCTGCCTTGCATCTATCCTCTTGAAACTTTTTTTCTGTAAGCTTCAGGTGTTAACTTAAAACATTCCAATAAACATTGTTTAACTTTATCATAGTTTAAACAATCAGTATCAGACAATCTAGTAACACCAGTTACAGCTTTACCATGGAGTAAGAGGGTGAGAAGGCATACCCAGAGCCCTTGGTCAATATTGTACTGTTTATATACTCTTTAAAATATATGAATAAAACTATCAAAATTATAACACTCTGGAAGAAATTTACTGACTTTTATTTCTTCTGAGATTTGGTTATTCCCTTCTTCATTACCTCCATGACCCTGACATAGAGTCAGAGTCTCCCACTCACGTTGGCACTGTTTCTCATTTTTGTCAACCTCCAAACACCAAGGTCTCTCTAATGATTCTAATTCCATATGTTTTGCTTGCCACAGTCTTTTATTTTCTTCAGCTTTCAAATGTTGTAGTCACTCATTTTCTTTAGCCTCCAAATGCTGCAGTCTACCTGCTGATTCTCATTCCAAAGGTTTGGCTTTCAGTTCAACATTCTTTAATTCCAGGTGCATTTTTAAGTCCTCTGAGGAGAAGGTGAACTGTCCTGTTTCTGAGGGCTGCAAATCCCCATTATGAGACTGGTTATGCTCCTGGATGCTGGTCTGAGCTACAGCTGTAATGAAGGCTGATATCATTTTCTCTTTAGCCAGGTTGGCATCACCAGTCCTTTGGCTTTGCAGATCTTGCCCAACTGGTTCTTTGTCAGCTTGCCATAATCCTCTGCTGACATCTTTGCATGCTTTCCCTAACTAACAAAAAAGTAAGTAAAAGTGTTGTGAAATTGAAACTCTGTATGTTTACCTTGTGGCTATTGAGAATATACATACCTTCAGTGACAACTGCCTATGGGTTACAGAAGTTCATTTAATATGCACACCACTGCTCATCAATATGTGACTTCCCTGCTCCAGGCCAGTAATCAAGGAGCAGTAATCCTCACCATGGACACCAGTGAGGAACATTCAAACGTTACCAACTATGCCCCCTCTCCATAGATTCTAAGGTAGATACTACCACCAAAACACTCCAAAACCATCTACTCTAAGGCTCTTAGAAGGGTACCCAATTATACAAGGTAAAATTAATACTAATAAAAATGTAGTGTTTGACCAGTGCAGCAAGGTTTTCAGGAGCAGCCAAAGTGTCACCAGATAAATAAAAGTACTCTCAGAGGTTAAACTATTCTGTAAAAGACCAGCCACAATGAAACGTTTAAATATATTTAATAATAAATAATAAATTGAAATGAAAACACTAATATCTTTTTGCAATAAACACCAGAGTTTCAGTCACAGAAAATATTAAAAATAACACAGGTGTACAGATTCACACAGATACAGAAAAACAGTACTTTCACTATATTTTCCTGACTGATCTAAAGAATTACTGTTACCATATACTAACTCCAGGATCGCACTACAGTGGGGAAAAGGGCGTATACCTTTTATTTGCCTTACAGTACTCTACACAGTGATATATATATATATATATATATATATATATATATATATATATATATATATATATATATATATATATATATATACTAAGTTCAGTTTAGTGAAATGAGATTCAGTGAAATGAGTTTTCAATAATTTGTGTTTTTAGTGATATGGTAGGAGTGAAATGAAATTCAGAGAAATGAAATTCAATGAAACAAAGTAGACCCATATATATATATATATATATATATATATATATATATATATATATATATATATATATATATACATATACACACACACATATATATATATGTATATATATATATATATATATATATATATATATATATATATATATATACATATATCAGTTAGTAGTATGTGATTACAGCAACCATATACTGGCTTATCCATGCATTACAAGAAGTATTGCCAATAGATTTACCTCCTTTCTTGATAAGACCCAAGCCACTAATCTCTAAATCTAATTCCTGAGGTAAGTTTATGTGAATCCATCCACTCATAAAGAATTAACACGAAGACACTTAAGGTGTGACAGCATTTAACTTGCAAGGGAAGTTTTTTTCAATAGGCAGCCTATCCCTTGAAGAAGTCTAGTTTATGTTCTGATGTAAGTTGAGATTTCTGGAACAAGTGTCCTAGCATTACCAATGTTTCTGAGGTAGAAAGTTCTCTGAGGTAAAAAAAAAATATTCCTGGGTGCAAGCTTAAATACAACTCCCAGTCCATGTAGGAGTCTGTACAAGTTAGAAAAAAAAGTGGGACCTTTTAGTCTCTCTGGATAGTTAAAAGAGCTTAGAGATTTGATTCTCTTAGTGAGGAAACAAACTGGGGTACCACTATGGAAAGATACATGCTAACTGGGGTGTTATATTTAATAAACAGCCAAATAAGAGAACAATAGAGGTGGAATAAGACCTCTTTCAATCTTGGGAATAAACCTTTGGTAATTAACTTGGCAAAGAAAAAAGGATTTCCTTACTGTAACTGATACTTGAAGATTAAATGGATAGCTAATTGTGAAGGAAATGCCTAGATCTTTAATGACTCTATTGACTTTAAATGGCGGTTCCATTTATCTGATAATCATTTTGAAAGAGTTGTTTCCCAAATGTCATTCCACTATGTTTCTTCCATTAAGTCTAAGGTTATGGACAGGTGCCAACTTTATATATGGATAATATGTGTGTGTGTGTGTGTGTGTGTGTGTGTGTGTGTGTGTGTGTGTGTGTGTGTGTGTGTGTGTGTGTGTGTGTGTGTGTGTGCATGTGTATACTCACAGGACAATCAAAGGATATATTATACATATTTATATATGAAGATCTCACATATGGGATATATGCAGCTTTAATGCTAATGAGGTACCTACAGTGATTTGCATGTCAGGTAATTCACCCATCTCCTAGAGTAGGAATATACACCTCTGTGAGGCTAGACCATGTATCCTGTTCCTTTTGTTTACTGCTATCCAGGCACTGCAGGCTTCATCATGCAGCATAAATATGACTCAGAAATCATATCTGACTCACTGTCATACTGTGCATGTGATACATATCATATAACATGCTACTGCTAAGTGGGATTTATCATGTAGCATGCTGCATGTGGAGGAGGTGACACACATAGTTTGAGTCTCGTATGGGGCTTACCACACAGCATGCTTTACACTGAGGGCTCATCATGTAGGAATGTGTGCATTAGTCTGTCTCATTATATATCACATTGCATGTGGGGATGGCTAGTCATGGTGTAAGTTACTCATGGGGATTTTTCCTGCAGTATGTTATATATGTCTACTCCTCATGCAGCATACTGTATGGGCAGTTAGTCATGTCCTGTGCTGTACATAGGGAATGTGCTCATCATGTCGCAAGTTGCACATGGGAACGCATGTAATTTACAGCACTTAACAGACTCGACATATAGCATCATAGTTTGGGGGATTACCCTGTAAGGGATTTAGGCTCCTCAGGTAGCAGACTGTATATCAGAAAGACACATCATACAGTCTGTTGCACATAGGAACTCAAGTAACTTAAGTTGCAGCATGTAATATCATATACCATACTCCATATGTACGGGAGATTATAGTGCATGTGTTGAATATAGGGTATTAGTTTCAACATGTAGCATGACACACATCTGAGAGAATCATCATGCAGCCTATTGAATATGGAAACTCATGGCATAAGTGCATCATCATATAGCATGCTGAGTTGGGGGATTATCCTATATAACATGTTGCATACAAGGGATTAGTCTCATTATGCCACAGTGCCACATGTTACATATCATCATGCAACCTGTTGTACACCTGTGACTTCCTGCATGTAAGGACTCATTATACAGCATGAGGAAAAGGTGGCTGGTAGCATATGACACTTTGTGAGGCTTATCATATAGCATACTGTACATGGGAGCTCAGAAAGACTCATTATCTCATTGCCTGCACAATGGGAGTAGTCATCATGTCCTGTACTTTACGTGGTGCTTATCCTGTTGCATCCTGTACATCTGATAACCATCATAGAGCATACGGCATATGGGGGGGTGGTCATTGTGTAGCACACTGAGCATTAGAGTTCATCATGTAATGTATTATTTGTGGGAAAGACTCCATATTTAGCTCCCTACAAAATGGGAGGATTTATCATGTACCGGACTACACACTGTGCTCATTGTGTAGCAGCCTGTACAGCTGGGAATCATCATACCACAAGGTGTATAAAGAAGGAGTCATTGTAGCACACTGCACATTGGAGCTCATTATATAATGCGCTGTATGTGGAGCGAGTCATTACATAGCACACTGCACATTGGAGCTCATTATATAATGTGCTGTATGTGGAGGGCATCATTACGTAGCACACTGCACATTGGAGCACATTATATAATGTGCTGTATGTGGAGGGCATCATTACGTAGCACACTGCACATTGGAGCTCATTATATAATGTGCTGTATGTGGAGGGAGTCATTATATAGCACACTGCACATTGGAGTGCATTATATAATGTGCTGTATGTGAAAGGAGTCATTATATAGCACACTGCACATTGGAGCTCATTATATAATGTGCTGTATGTGGACAGAGTCATTACGTAGCACACTGCACATTGGAGCACATTATATAATGTGCTGTATGTGGAGAGAGTCATTACGTAGCACACTGCACATTGGAGTGCATTATATAATGTGCTGTATGTGGTAGAGACTCATCATTTACTAACCAGCATTTGCTGAGGGTACCTTATATAGTATACTTCATGTGGAGGCTCATCCAGTAGCATGATATAGCAAGTTACTTAACCAGACAATGCTTCCTGGTCACCCCTGAAAATGTTAGATAGAAATAAAATAAGTTATTTTCACTTTGCTTTGTAATGCCCTTTAAAAGAAATCAGTTTTGGAAAGTAACAATTTTCTATTCATAAGCTAATTATTTATTTCTGCACTAGAAAAATCAGAATTTCTAGACATACACTATCTGAAAAAAATCAAGTCTAACTGGGAATGTGATGTTTTTGCAGCAATGCATCCTGTATCACTACTAAGTTGGCATTTTATCCTCAGTAGTACTATATGGTTAACTTACCAAAACATGTTTTGTACCTACTTTATCGGGTCAGAGGGGTGGGTGATGAGCCTATTTTTAGCATATAAAGCAAGTAGCTAGAAGCAGCTATGTGCATGCAAGTTAAATCTGATTTTGTGGACCTTTGGAAATCCATAAATAAAGGAGTGGGTATGTCAGCTCAGAACCAGTTCTGAAACAAACTCTATCACTACTGAGTCCTCTTATATATCAACTTTATCAGGTCAGAGGGGTGGGTGATGAGCCTATTTTTTAGCATATAAAGCAAGCAGCTAGAAGCAGCTATGTGCATGCAAGTTAAATCTGATTTTGTGGACCTTTGGAAATCCATAAATAAAGGAGTGAGTATGTCAGCTCAGAACCAGTTCTGAAACAAACTCTATCACTACTGAGTCCTCTTATATATCAACTGCTGCCATGCATATAAATGGCACAATTTGGTCATCATACCTCTCAACTGTTCAGATTGTCACAGAATATCCAGATTTTTGCCTCTGATTTTCATTCTTTTCCTTATAAAATATGTGATTTTCTGGGAAATCATTGAGAATTGAAATCACTAAATAATACTAAATAATGACAGACATTTCAGTTTCAGACTTCATGTCCTTCAGAACATACATAATAATGCAAAATCTGTTATTTTCGCAACTTTATAAGTTAATAGGAGCAATATTTAAAATCTGCCCCTATTTTTAGGCCTTTGTCTCCCCCATTGTTTCTGGCTTTGTCCAAATTTCTTGCGTTGAGAGGTTGACAGGTATGGTTTGTATAAAACTCCCACCTAAATGGTGCCTTGCTGTACCAGTGCTTCTGTATTTCTAGCATGATCTACTCAGTCTGTTAAGACAGCGGAACTCGACTATGTTATGTCTTTCAAATGTAAATTTTGAAGGCATCGTGGTTAGGTGTGGTGACATTAAAGAAAATGATTACCAGCTCTTCTTTTAATAAGGTCCAATGCTTTAACTTATATGGTGACTTCAGAATAGGTCAATACATTTAATTATTTTAGACATAAACACATTTATTTCTCCAAATCATAATAAACTATTGAGTTTAATTTACTTATCTACTTATTCAGCTCTACAAAAGTTCTCCAGCCTTTATGGCTTACTCAAAGGTCAGTTTCTGTTCTGAACCAAGAGCTAAAACATTTACAAATAAGCATAAAAGTGTGCCGTATTCTTCAGCCGAGGTACAACTGGGGTGATTCTATGACTCTCATAGTGTGCTTATGTTAGGGAGCACATGACTGCGAGGTAAGTACTAACTGCTGAATATACAGGAAAGTAAAAAGAGATTAACTCTGGCAAATATCTCCAGCCTAAAATTATTCTCTGCCACTTTCAGAAGGGCCACTTTGATTTTCAGAAATGTTATGCCTACAGGGATAGGGGCCAGTTAATGGACTCCCTGCCCTGCTTACAGACTGCCCCAACCAACATTGTTCAATGGGAGGGAAGAGTAGGGTATAAGGACATACAATCTCTTGGTATGGAGAGCAGCAGCCTGTACAGGCTTGCTTGATGAAGTTGAACTATTCAGATGGCAATAAAGATTGTGAGACAGCTTACATTTGTAATGCAAGGGAGCAGCAAAATGTAAGGAGAGAAGTTAAATGTTCCTGATAGCGTGATTTGTGGACAACAATACTCTACAAACTCACTTCATGAAGCTGACCTATTCTGAGGAGCATCAAAGACTGAGAACACTATCAGAGACTAATTGCAGTTGCTTTCAAGAGCTAATGACCATGAATGCATTCTTGATTACCAGCACAGTATGGGAGTTATGTATCCAGATACATACTCACCCCTATAATTTACCCTCACTGTAAACATTTACAAGACAAAAAGTGCCAGTTAACCTGCAGCTACACTTTGTCTGATACAGTAATCAAGGCCTGAACAAGGATGAAATCCACTTCCAAAAGGCAAATTTTGTTTGAAAAATGGGGATCAATCTGCTGAAGGGACATATTAGGCTGTACCATGGAGTAGCCACAAGCATTTCTTGGTTGACTCAGTTACTCAGCATAGCTATATATACAGGTGGGGTGCCAGATAAACTGGTCAGTCAGTGGCCATCAAAAACAAACTTGATTTATCAGAAATAGAAAAAAAATGCTGATGCATGCTGTGTGTAGTAAAGTACTTTGATCAGTGTGTTTTATGAATATCACCTTTAGAAACTCTATGCCAAATAATATAATAAAAATTTTAACTTCTCATATGGGTAGAAACTGGACTAATAGTTATAGGCTGACAGAGATCATACCAGGGCATATATGCTGATATGCAACCAGAAACATTTTCATTGTGGATTAGAATGGATATTTCTATAGTATTCCTTAGTAAGCAGGTTATGGCAGCTACAGATATTTTTCTAGCATGTAAGGTGTAACATCCAATCTTTGGATAAAAAGCAGAATACACCTATCAGGATTCCTCCCATCAGTCTTAAGCCCATTTGATTTCCTAAACTGGAAATAGTAGAAAGGTGAAAGTTGACCAGAAGTGCTATCATCCAGGCAGCAGTGGATGAGGTTTGTGCCCTAACCAGCATCCCAACAATGAGGATATCTCTGCAAGGCACTGCCTCTATCAATTCATTTGATTAGCCACATCACTGCAGGGCATGCTGCATCCTCCCCTGTGCTAATAAGGGCAAATGCCAGCAGATTGGGATCTTGAGCCCAATGACCTCAGCACTATTGTGTTGTAGTGCCATGCCAGCCTCCATTTTCATGGTAACAATTGACTGAAATCCACTCTGCCTGCCCACAGGCCAGGTGAGGCAGTATCACTCACTTCCATCCTTCCCCGCTTAGTTCTTCCATGCTTCAGCCATTATTCGTACAAGGGTGAGATCTGGACATATAAAAGTGACATTTTTTAATCCATATTGCATTCAAAGTATTCCGGGAGAGTCAGTAAGTTGCTGGGTGTGAGTCCTGATTTAAATACAAGATGTGGTACAATAGATGTTTCCACCATGAGCGGTGAAAGAGTTCCTTGCAGTAACAGGATTTATTAAATAAGTCGACTGAGATTTTGGATGTTGAACTGTTGCTCATTAAAAACATTACAGTTATAATGTGCCCCTTCAGCTGACCTAGTATTTTGGCCATAATATATAGACAATAGCAGTCTACAAATGACACATGAAATGTAATGCAAATGTATGGATGGAAAGGAAACACTCAGAACTGAAGGTGTGGAAAGTCATCATGGGGGGTGTACATGGACATTTATCAGTGTGTGCAATGTTGTCCTTCTTGTCTGCCAGGGAAAACAGCAGAGCCAAAAGGTCTGTCTGACTGGATAGGGCACAAAGCAACTGAAAGATTGCGATATCTTTCACTAAGTAATATTTTGTAGAATAAATGTGCATATTTCTTCATGACAAACTCGCTTTGCAGGTTTCAAGTGCAAAGGCAGCATTACCTATTAGTACGAATGTTTGCCCTACTACCCTGCCCCTCTCCTGGCTGTGAATGTTTGCCCCACTAACCTGCCCCACTCCTATCTGTGAATGTTTGCCCCGATACCCTGCCCCTCTCCTGTCTGTGAATGTTTGCCCCACTACCCTGCCCCTGTCCTGTCTGGCAGTATTTTTAATTTAGAGTACCAGACAAGCAACCCATTGGAATGTGCTATTAACATATTAAATCATAATCTGTATATCATTATTCATTAAAGTTAGATAAACCCTGTACTTGTTGTAGAGTCATTATTACTTTACCATCAATGATGGTGTTTTCCTTGAAGATGAAGAGATGAATAGGATTCATTCCTCCAAATGATGTGTACCAAATGTTTTAACAACTGAACTCTATTAACTAGTTAAAAAGGCATATGATACAGTGATTTAACACCATAGTTGCAAACAAATGTCCTAGCCTGAAAAGAACAAGCATGTTTGATTCATAAACTATGAAGAAAACAGTAAGCAAAAAAAGTGAGAAAAAGTGTCAGCTGGTTTATGCATCATGCTTTCATTTAATGTTTTGCTACAGGACGGGTCTTTGTGTTTCAATTGCATCCTTTTCTAACATGAAAAAAACATTAGTGTCACTACTGTGGGAAGCATATAAGAACATAAGAACAATGTCATTCTCTGAGATTTTTTTCACTGCATTATATCATACCCAAGCAGGTATGCTTGTATCTAAGCACCTGTCTACTAATAAGAATTTAACATTTAAATCAGCTGTGGTTGAATTCTGTAGAAAAAAAATTACATAAGTTCAACTGGATGTGCTCTTTTAGAGGAGAGATGTTTACTTGTCATGACCTGCCAACTAGAGATTGGCATTAAACCTAGACATTACCTCATCTTCCTCGGCAGACAGCCTTTTTCTATGCTAAGCAAGTCTGTAGGAATGAACAAATACCTGCCTGATTAGCTGTACAGCACTCTAGCCTGGATGAATGTGACTTCCCTTTGCACAAACTCTCTGTTCATCTGCCAGGAGTGCTGCGTTGCAGAACCTGAGCTGTAAAGTGCACATGTGCATTTTATCCAACACGTAGCAAAAAATTTAACATGAACTGCGTTCATCGGTAAAATGTTCTGGAATGGTCAGGGTATTCAAAGACTAAATGGCATGTTTCAGGCTGGCTATATTCACACAGACTGGGTTAAAACTAGATTCATCTGAGGGACTGGGTTTTAAACATTTGCTGTAAAGTGAAAAGCAGATTGAATTGCTGACATCAGAAATAATGCTATCCTCTAATATTGTCAAAGGACAAAAAAATGATCACAGATTGTGTAAAAGAGGAAGAAAAGCTACTGTTGATTTTTTAGAATGAAAACTTTATTTTCAAGTCCCTACTTGTCTGTCAAAGCAGACTTAAAACATCGTTCATGAATGTAAAACATGCTGCAGTTACAGGATTTCAGAAAGACTCTTACTCTATAAAGATTTAATAAACTAGTCTAATAATGTAAGTCCACAGTAATGTCTGGTCTGTTGTGTATTTTCTATAAGAAATGAATTAATAAAAAAGTTGATAATGGGGAGTATTGGATATCAGCAGTGTTTTTCCACAGCCATCAGAGCGAACCACACTAACATATTTTCAGTGCTGCTATCCCCCATATTGTGACAATTTCTTGGAGACTGGAGGTGCCCCTTTATCCCCCCCCACCCACAAATTTCCATTTTTAAAAATAAAAAAAGGTAGCTGTGAGTGAGTCTGGTTACAAATTTAAGCTACGTTCACTTCCTTTAATTTTGCCCTAGTTATATTTAATTACTACCCATGTGTTTTGCTGTAAGAGAAAAATATGCTGAACCCCCTAACAACACACTTCTGCAATGAAAATGTGCACAGTGAAAAAAGTGACATAGTAACATGCACACAAGTCCCTTATAAATTGAATGGGGTATGATTAGCTGTTGATTTTATACAGAAATATGTTAGTTAATAAACTGTTTTTCAACATTATAACTTTTGATATAAATAGCTTTCATCCCAGACAAAATGTTTAACATACTTATATATTGCCTAGGTGATGCGGGCACGGTTCTTCCCATTATATGATGTCAACTTGATGCAATTTCACATTTGAAAATTGAAATTGCAGTTATGAAAAACACAAGACCACACCTAACAATCTCACTTATTCTTCTGGACCTGGAATTATGCAAGGCCCAGTGTTCCTCTATTATCACCATATGAAATACATATATACTTATTCAATTTATTTGGAATAAGTAAGATTTTAAAACATGGATGTTGATTTTGAAGGTAGTTTCTCAGTTCTCAAAGTCACCCCTTCGCTACAAAGGACAAAGTGCTGACAATGAACCTTGACGTTTAAAACCTGAAAAGCCACTGAAAACAAACCAAATCACGTCCTGAGGCAGTAAAAAGTTGTTTAATTAAGCAATGAAAATCAAAAAAACATGCTTTTCATCCCTTCAAATGCTAGGACTTCATCAGATAAAATAGTAATATATAAAACCATATTTAAATAACATTCACTTCCAGTCATGTGGATAGTATAAAACATCCTATTGGTTAAACCATTAGCCCCTTGTATAAATCCCACCTCTAACTTATATTTGCTATCATTCTTATACTGAGTTTAAATCAAGCTTTTCAACTTTAAAATACATCTATTTTTATCTTGTCAAGCGTTTCAATTTTAAAATACATCTATTTTATGTATTTTAAAGTTGAAAAGCTTGACAAGATGAATGAGAAGTGATACATTGATGTATTAAGACATTAATATATAATGTTTTGTCACTTTCACCAGTATTTTAATGAGTTTACTTAAACTCAGTATAAGAATGATAGCAAATATAAGTTAGAAGTGGGGTTTATACAAGGGGCTAATAACGGTTTAACCAATAGGATGTTTTATACTATCCACATGATTGGAAGTGAAGGTTACTTAAATGTGGTTTTAAATATTGCTATTTTATCTGATGAAGTCCTAGCATTTGAAGGGACGAAAATCATTTTTATTGGATTCTCATTGCTTAATTAAACAACTTTTTACTGCTTCAGAATGTGATTTGGTTTGTTTTCAATGGCTTTCCAGGTTTTAAAGCTTGGTCATCATTTGTACTAGTTTGTCAATGAACCTTGATGTGTCAACTTTCATGTTTTTGACCACATGTGGTCAATATTCTTTCAGTCGACTTTTGCTGTTTCCACTTATAAGTAGTACACCTCTATACACACACGCACAAACAGACATACACACACACACACACACACACACACACACACACACACACACACACACACACACACACACACACACATATATATCACCAAGGCCAGTGGTACAATGGGTATATATCTATATATTGAATAACCAAAACTGAAATCAGGATACACAAGGAACCAAGGAAGTACACAATCCCATTGGTACAGCCAAACAGTTAAGCCAATGAACAGACCAAAAGAACCAGTTGATCCTTAATACAAATTTCCTTTATTCATGATACAATTCATTAAGCTCTTCCGTCCTTTTTATATAAGGAACTTCATCAAAATTACAAACATCATTAAAACAGCTATTTCAGTAGTCTTAATAGGACTATTACACGTCTATACTGTCTAATGAATTGATAGAAAAAATTAAAAGCCTTTACTGCCATCCATTAAGTTAAATTAAATTCATATTGAATAAAAAACAATAATAATAATAAATAGTAATAACTTCATAAAACAATGTTATAAAATATGACCTAGTAAAATCTAATATGACCATTACATAAATAAAATAAAATCACATATTTGCACACCGAAGCTTACACTTCTAAAGACTATAGTTTAATAAAGAATTAATTGAACAACATTCATTCAACCCCGGGAAATTCGTGGCATCTAGTTTTAACTGCCATTTTAGCGTACATTTATTTAAATACTCTTCCTTTATACATAACCTTGGGCATCTTTTTTAACTTCTTCAACTGCAGTGAATTTAAAATAATGGGTTGAGCAAGCCACAATATGTCTATATAGGGCATTAGTACTTCTATTTTTCCTGATGTCAAATAAATGCTCGTATACTCTTTCTTTAAATTTTCTACTAGTTTTGCACACATAAAATGCAGGGCAAAACACACAACAGGCAACACAGACCACCTCCTTTGAATCACAAGTAAAATGCCCATTAATTAGATAATCCAATCCCATTATAACTAATTTATTACCAGTTAATATATTGGGGCATTGAGAACAATGGCCACATTTGAACATGCCTGATGTTTTATTTGTATTCAATTTATTACACTCTAATAAGGTTTTAAAGAATTTATCCTTTATATAAACTGCACAAGGTACATCTCCAAATAGCCCATTTCTTACACTGTTTGTAGAAAAAAATATCTAATTTTTCTTAAGTATCTGCAAAATATTATAATGGTCCAGGGAAAATGTAGAAATTAATATCTTCAATGTCCCAAACTGTCTACCATTGTATTCCTGTTTCACTTAACAATACATCCCATTAGTTGATTCTCACCATAAGTAAATTTATTCAATAGGGGAAAATAAATGCCCTGAGCTCTTTTACTTACTACTTCATTTTTGATTTCCACTAAAAATTCATTAGGGTATTCCTGCTTAGAAAACATTTCTAATAGGACTTTACATTCCTTAATAAAAGTACCTTCATCTGAAATCATTCTCACTAATCTCACTAGATGGCCCTTGACCACAGCCTTTTTCTGATGTGTAGGCTGCCAGCTGCAAAAATGAAGATATGTATTCAAAAAGGTAGGCTTACTATAAATATTGGACTTGTAACTCTGTTGTTCCAAATTTTTGGACAATTCTACATCCCAAAATATATATTATTAAAATCATTTTTGTATGAAAATCTCAGAAAATCCATTGTATTATTGATATAATCTATACATTCTGTAAGTCTACTTTCTGTATCTATCCATAAAATACAAATGTCATCCAAAAAAGTGCATATAGTAAGACCAGAATATTTGATACACACTATTAAATATATAATTGGACTCCCACTGAGCCATAACTAAATTAGCAAAGCTGGAAGTGCAAGCAGCCCCCATTCCTATACCCATACTAAGCTTAAAAAACTGGCCTTCAAAATAAATACAATTCTTCACTAGTACCATGTCCATTAAACTAGTTTCAAATTTCATTCTATCTACAGATAAATCTCTGATTTTAAATAAAATTTCTTCAAACCACTCTAACCCTTCAACACGGGGTGATCATAGAATACAAACTGATAACATCTATAGTAAGAAAAATGCAACTCTCATCAAAGGTTAATGTATTAATGTTGTTCAGGAATTGCCAAGAATCCCTACATATCTGAGGCAATTTTTGAATAGAACCTTTCAACATATACCCCGGGATTCATGAACCTTGCGCCAGGCGCCAGCATAGCGTCGGCGTTATAACGCCAAATATGGCTGCTTAGCGATTCAGGTATGAATGAATTCCACGTGCACTACCGGGCGCGGCGCGGACCGTCCCCGCCCGCGGCGTAGGTATGCAAAACACACTGTGTGCGGTATTGCACCATGCAAATGAGGGCAATAGCGATCCACGAAGTGGCGCAGGCAAGGTAAGGGCACGGCAATGTAAACCAAAAAAAACGGTTTACATTTACCCAAACATACCGGAGGAGTAACGGAAGGCTGTCAAAGTCAGGTATCATATAGGTGCAATATGCCAATGTGGAAAGGCACCGAGAATGTCCAAAGAAAATATGCACAAAATGTAAAAATGACATAAATGGCACGTAGAAAGAACAGCAGACCCCCGGGATGTGTGCACAGAAGTTGTAAAGCAATGAAATAATATGATAATGTCCGAAAAGAGCATTAGAACACAAATCAGCTGCACAGCCACCACACACCATAGTATGTATGTAAAGCTGCAACCCCAGCGCAATGGTTGTCAAGGAGTGGAGGCGTTGTCCGGCGCCGTAACCAGGTATTAGTAGTCAATTCCATGCAAATGAGGCAGATAATAGTGAATCGCAAAAACGGCGCCAGCGTAAGGATGGAGCAAACGGCGTAGCGGTACTACACCGAGGAGTGGCCTACACGAGATACATGTCAACCACACAGGGTGTGCCACTGTAGGAGGAAGGATATTGAGGACAGCAAATCTGGGCTGTACAATGCACATTACAGCATCATGACTGGCGTGTTAGGAAATAGATGCGCTGACAGTACAGAATGCGCATACAAATGCATGTGCACGAGGACGACTACGTTCCCGAAACCAGTCATGTGACGGCCTCACCGGCAACAACCAGGGATATAGGAAGGTAATGCGGAGAATACGAGGAAATGCGGAAGCAGTGTAAATGTATCCGTAACGAGCAATTAACACCAATCAATGCAGGAAGGGCAAACGCCGGCAGCTGATAAGTCTGCATGCAGACTCCTGCAGAACGGGAAAGGGAGGCATATGAGAGCAAAGATAATAGGGGATGTAGTAGAAATGCAAAGAGCAAAGAACCGAAATAGCACAGCCAAGTACAGAGGTAGCATAACTGCGTCGCAGATAAAATGCATCATATGCCATGTGCGTGCAGGATGCAGTAATGTAAGATGCCAGGCGAAGGCAATGCAGGCAACTGTAATGTTACACTACAGGCAGTACCGCTGCAGCTGCAAGCGTAAAACCACGGAAATAATCCATGGATAGGGCCGCACAGTCACATCCAAGGGCATCACCGGTTTAACAGCACAACAGTAATAACTGTGAATGCGCACAACACACAGCGATTTCAAACGCCGCACCGTAGGGTGTAAACAGACCGGGAACTTTTAACATGTATATGCTGGGTGCCGCCGCGGCCGTGATGCATAGGTATGTGGCAGAGACAGACGGAGTTGCGGAGGGTGGTGCCGACAACTACCGTGGGCCTCACAGGAGAAGGAGAGTGTTCAGACCAAGGGTGACCTACCAGGGGCTGCGAGACCTGGAGATAGTAGAGCGCTACAGGGTGGACAGGGACACGTTACAGCAAATAGTGGAGCTGTGCCGGCCGCGCCTGAGAACAAGAGACAACAGAGGGGAGCCCATCCCAGTGGACACAAAGGTATGTGTGAGCTTGCGAATACTGGCTACAGGTACCTTTCAAAGGCCCACCGGGACATAATGGGCATCTCACAGGCATCAGCATCCAGGGTACTACACCAGTTCCTGGATGCCATGTTACCACATGCCCATGAGCACATAAAGTTCCCCACATCTCAGGAGGAGTTGGCTAGCAATATGCGCCGCTTCCACCGTGGTGGCACAATACCCGGAGGTCCTGGGTGCGATAGACTGTACGCACATAGAAATCAAGTCACCACCTGGGGAGCAGGGTAGACGCTACATAAACCGCAAGGGATACCCTCCATCAATTGCCAGGTCGTGTGCAATGCGCAGGGCATTATCATGGATGTGTGTGCTGGCAGCCCTGGAAGCTACCACGACTCCCATATCTGGCATGCCTCACAGCTGTATCAGGTATTCGCCAGTGGGGACATCACACAAGGTCACCTTGTGGGGATGCTGGCTACGCACTGGAGCCGTGGTTGATGACACCCATCAGAAATGCACACACACACATGCAAGAACGCCATAATGAGGCACACGCACAAACGAGAATAATCATAGAGCGTGTGTTCGATCTTGAAATCACGGTTCCGGTTCCGTGCTTGGATACATCCGTGGAGCCTTGCAGTACTCTCCAGGCACAAGTGCCCACATATTCATAGTATGTTGTATGCTACACAATATGATTCTGCGGAAACAGCTGCTGCAGGGACATAATGCCGGAGGGCCACCAAGCCCGCCACAACTGCCAGGGCAAGCACAGGCACAGGGCGGCGGCGCCACGGACACACTGAGCCAGCCCCAGTAGGTAGACAGAGGCGCATCTAATATGCCTACGCCCTGGCAAAGAGGGAACGATAGGACATACTTTGACAGTGTAGGCCCCATGGACTGACACCTCCTGACCTGCACACACAGTAAAATGGACGCCACACAAACATGTCCGCCTGTAATGTGTACCGTATGTGCGGACGTATGTGTGACTCCAACAAAGGCACCGGCCAAACACTGCACACCCAATAGTCAGCAGAGCATGGAACGCCAACACCTCAACGCACGCCGTTCAACAGCACACGGCGAGCCATATGCTGCCACTATCGCCGCAAGTCGACCACACATGTACGCATTTGCATACACAGATACGGAAATACATATCAGTACACATGTAGAAATATATGTACGCATACACAGATAGAAAGGACAACAGGGTAATATGGAACCCAGGGATGCAAGGTCACAGATAAGTAAGACGCGAAATCACCACATATTAAACATAGTGACCGACAACCCGATCATCCTGGAGGGTGGGCAGGGCAGGTAACGCCAGCCATGGAAATGTTAACCTGCAGCAATACATATCCGCTGTCGGGATGGTCACCGTCCACGGTACAGTAACGGGATATGTGTAGGGTCACCACCTGTCCCACGCCAGAGGGACAGTCCACCTTTGGGCAGTTGTGTCCTGCAAAAACAATGACAAAATGGCAAATGTCCTGAGATTGTAGGACAAAACCATTTCCCATAATTACTCTATTAGTTGCAGAAAACAGTTATTTTGTAGAAGAAACATCTAAATATGATAATAAACAGAATAAGCAACTGTAATGCTACAGCTTTGTATTCCGTCAAAAAAGTGAATCGCTGTCCTCTGTACTGGCCGTGGGTATGTGTTGGCATGCAAAACCTGACGTACGTACTAAAAATGTCCCACCTTGGCCATTTGAAAAGGTGGCAACCCTACATATGTGCGTGTCATATCCATAGGACATGAGTGCGGAGATACACGCCGCCACCGGCGATGCGGCCAACGTAGGTATTGTGTCCAACCGTCGGTGGGAAAGCGGAAAGCATACCAGTGAAGTGTACGACATTATGAGGAACGTACCTCATCTGGGGTGTAAAACAGTGCATGTTCCTCGCAGTTCCTCCAAGTTCCACATTGAAAATGTCTCTCAAACAACCATTGTTAGGAATGTATATAAATGACATCCTGGTAAATAGAATGTACTCATAGTAAGTTAGTAAAGGTTCTTCACTGTAAGTAAATCAGCATATCATAATCAACCTATGACCTACTTAGCTGAAGTTGTCACTATGCCATTACTATGTGTTCCACATTATGCCCATGTGTTTCACATTACTACTGTGTGTGTTCCCCACCGAAATAGAAGGTTGACAGCCATGGCGGCAATATGTGTATGTGTGAGGTGAGGTTGTCGGTGTTCCGCTGTGTGTGTGTAATGTGTGTGCCAGTGTAAACTGTGTATGAAGGTGACATGTCACAGCCGGAGTGTAATAACAGGCGAGGCATACAGTACAGGAACCATAGGCGATGTACAGCAGTACCCACAAAGTAGTACCGACATCTCCTCAGTGGCTATGCACGTGGCGACGTAAAATGATGCAAAGCGCAATGTCCCAAAGTGTACCACAGGGCCATAGCAAACAGGAGATGCAAAGGACGATGTACAAACCACGACCGTAGGTATGGCGGCCATAACGCACACCCACACGGTCCGCCGGCAACGCTACACAGCATCAGGCATGTACGGCGAAAATACGAATGTGCCATCCCGCACCGATCGTGAACAGTCACGGTCCGGTAAATACCGCGGTGTGTTCCACGACCGTGACGTAAGCAAGCGGCACACGAATAGGAGGCTACCGTAGCATACAGTCCGCCCCAAGTATAGGACCACAATCACCGTGAATTATCAGCGACAAAATGCCAATGGATGGTAGGCACGGACGAACATCCGCAGATATATAACCGATGTGAAGGAGGAATACGTGCAGGAAGCACACATGCAGGCGATACCGACAGCAGACGACATCAACAAAACAAACATTCCCGAACAACACACAGGTAACCCGCAGCTCCCCAAGCACGGATGGAGCACACACACAAGCATATCTGGTATGTATAAATGCAAGACTCACACACCGCACTCTGCCACCCACATCCGCAGATATACCCCATTGCACATATCAAAGGGATAACAGCTAAAACAGTAGCAAACACATACAGGCAGTGAATGACAGCGCATACCCACAACAAGCTCCTGGGAAACACTAGCAGCGGCTCATGCATCCATGCATTCGCTATGTACAGGAAAATAACAGCCATGTAACACATTTGAATGCACAACGCCATCGACAGACGCCGCCAGGACACGGGACCCACATGTCGAACACAATACCATACCCAACACACACAATCCACGGCTAACACCACAGCGAAATGTACCCGACAACACACATAGCGGATGCAGTCACACAAACATGATACAATACATACCATCCTCACGAAGGTATTGCAAATAACCAACGGCCACACGAGGAAAGAACCATGGCCTAGTGCCGACGCCAGAACGAACGAAAGGAAGGGGGATCACCGCTGATATGCGCATAAGTACACACCGAGGAACAGCTATTGGCCTGATTAACCCACATGCATCAGGCGCATTACGAATATAAGGAAGACCCCTGGATATTCAAACCGTATGTTCATACCGAACGCAGACAAAGTAGACAAAGAGAAAAGGGAATAGAGACGAAATCAAAACAAAAGGTCGGAAAGGTATGTCGAACCCACGACATGTACTGGTGTGTAACGCACGATACGTATGACGAATCTGTACAGTATGTGAACGGTGTGTGTAGGTAAAGATACCTGTCCATCAGGCAGAGAGAGGCTAAGGTTGGATATGTAATGCTAAACGCCAGCATACCAACAACTGTGGACAACGTGTGCACAGCAGTGGGACAACATGTAAACACCCGCTGATAACCCCAGGGCCGGCTTGCCACCCTTTCAAAAGGCCAAAGTGGGAAATCGCCGACACACTTCAGATGTTACAGGTGGACACATACCCATGGTCAGTACAAAGGTTAGAACTCTACTCTTTTGCATAATGAAATGTGTAGTCTTGTAGCAGTTCAGTTGCTTATTGTGTGTCTTGTAACAGTTAGGAATGTACATACATAAATAAGTATGTTATGCAACTCTTACATAAGAATGGGATATAGTGATGTCCCACAATCTCAGGACATTTGCCATTTGTGATACATTTGTCAGGACACAACTGCCCAAGGAGGGACTGTCCCTTGCAAAGAGGCACAGGTGGTAACCCTACCCCAGGTCTGCCATAGGGGTTGCAAACACAGAACAATGCCACCACCCACGCCGATGTTGGCAGTGGATATCCAACACTGAAGTGCCACAGCAGGATAGGACATTTATGTATAGTGTCACAGCACACATGTGCATGGGCATATACCGTCGATGTCATACGGAATGTGCGCACGACGCGGCACCTATCCCACGCAGTAGGGGCGACTATGTCAATTATGTGTAATGCAAAGCTGGCATGATGGATATGTTCACAAATCATAGACAGTATCACAGGCATAGCATGCATGATGGAGCGATGGGCTAATGTTATATACATACACAAGATATGTATGGCCTGCACATATGGGACAATGTAGTAGCAGAATAGGTACCCAAAATGGAGGTAACAGCAAGTGACCATGTCCAAACGATCCATAGCAGGTGCAATGTGTGCCACAATGATGTCCAGCAGGGCCGTGTGTAAACACATGTGCAATGTACACAGTACTGACACCCCCCCCCATGGTAGTGTCCACTGAACGGCAGAACTGGATGTCAACTGTCATGTCTATACAATACGTCCGCTGTGGTGGTACCATGGGTGTGTGTCACCCACCAGCAAGGCAGCTATCACACGACTAGTGACACAGTGTGCCCCTGTGGGATGTGCACAGGACCTATGTCCCACAGCATGGTGTGTGTCCAGTCTGTGGATGTCACACAGACGCCCTGGCTGAGCAATGTGGCATGTGTGCACACATGCAGGACTGCTACTCCCCACCTGCCCACAGCAAACGCCATGTAGGAGTACTACATGCATCAGTACTGTGGAGAACATGGCCCATGGCAGAGTACATTACACCCCTGTGTTAGTGGCATGCAGGTGAGCACAGATGTGTTACATGACTGTCATTTGCATATGTCAACTGTCTGAGCTGGGTAGAGAGCACAGCATGACTATACTGAGACATGTAACGTTGTATCCATTGTGTAAGGTACACCACACATGTGTCATTGTAACACGGCCCGCGGTACATGTGTGTATGGCACAGGTACAAGGGCACCCAAGGTATCAGCTAGACATACGGTCCAGAAATGTGTAGTCCTGCACATGTGTACCCACGCTTATGGTGTAATATGGCAACCACAGCACCATGTGGGCCATGTGTGTGTACATCAACCATGTACAACGTGATATGCCTGTATAGGGACAGTATCCATGTGATACACACCGCATGACCGCCAGTATGCAAAGGTGATGTGTATGCACTATGTGTGATGTAACTGATGCAATGATATCTACATGATATATCTGCCACACTGACACCTGTATGGGTGTCAGCAACATGAGCAGGATGAGCTAGAATGCTGCCAGGTATGTAGAAGTGGTACATGTAGGCATGTACAGTACTGTGTGACAGCAGGTAGTGTACGTATGCAAATACTGAGCATGAGGGGCCACATGTCTGAGGAACGTGCAATGCCACACGTCCCTGAAATGTTGTAGTCAGCATGATATGCCTGCACCACTGTGTGAACTGTACAGAAGGCACATGGCGTAACATGCCGAAACATAGGGTACGATGTGATGCTGGATGTGTACACTGTCAATAGCATAAAGTGGAATGGTGCTGAAGGGCAAAGAGCGGATCATGTCTGATGTGATACCCTCTGTACCACCCCAACCACCCATGCAATAATATGACAGGTGGCCAGCATGGGATGTGGTGTGCTGTGGCGCACAGAAGCCCAACAAGGGTGCCAGGAAAGGCATGCAGGTAGTCATTGAGTGTGTGAAGCATGTATGTCAAGATGTGGCCCAGTGCCATACTGAATGGCCCAGTCATGGGTGTAGAGATGCAGCCCCATACGCAATGCAGTACCATCCATGTGTAGTGTGATAGATGTGGTAGTGTGGTGGTCAGGGTGCACAACGACATGAATGGGCTAGCAGTCACTGACGGTGCTGCTGCAGAGACATGTAACAGCCAGGTTGGCGGATACAACAACCACGGCGGTTGGAGGTGACATTGGGACTGTGTTCCCAGACATAACATGTGCATGACAGTACTATGTATGTGTCCACAGGGTTAATACAATGTCCAGCCAAGGATTGGAACCCTGTAGTGAGTGAGAGTGTGTATTGTTGGTAGGTACCCCATTGGCAGGCAGGATGCCAGCAACATCTGTGTCGCCAATGCCTGCAGGACCGTGGTATGCTGCATTGAATGTGGATGTAGTCAAACAGCAGAGACATACCACCACACCGCGTGAGGGCCCACACTGCAATGTCTGGCAGTCATGTGTAGGTAGCTAGCTGTGGAGTATGTCATGCACCAGCAGGACACACCATGACTGTCAAGTGACACACAACACACAGGTGAACAAAACTACTGCGGCAACAGCCTGCACATGTGCCCATACAGCACGGTGCATGGAACAGGAATACCACTGTGGCCTGTGAAAATGCCAGCACCACCATGTCTCAGTGTGGAATAGCATGGTCCCTACCAGTGTGTAAATGTAGCAGAAGTGCACTGTGATCACTGTTGGCATAGGCACATAGACTGTCCATCGGACGGCGTGCCATGCCCTCAACTACCTCTGTCAGTGGATGTCAGTAATACCGGCTGTAGTGTGTATGTACCATGCATGCTGCTATGGTTGTGTGCTTAGGGTGTGGCTAGCAGGGATGGTAAGCATGGATGTTCAGCAAACAGAGGGGAGGTGTGTAGGCCTAGCATACAGACACATGGAGGTTTGGTGCACGCTGAGGGTAGTGCAGGTATGGTATGTCTCATGTAATGTGTGACCCAGCTATGCGCACTGCATCGGCAAGCATGTGTGGGCACGTGGGAGTCCATACTAGGAAGGTCGTGTTGCTGGCAATACATAGCAGTAGCAACTGTCCCAGGTGCAATGTACAGCATGCCAACCCGACTGGCATGTAACCTGTGGTGTACAGTGTCTGCACTGTCGCTGTCACAATGTGTGTAGTGGCCACAAACATGGGTATCTGAACATGGACTACCTATGATGCAATGTGTCATGGGAAAATACAGTATGTGTGTAAATCACGGTGTGGTGTGGGAACCACCCACCTGTGTGTGTTGCAGTCCAGGTATGTGACTGGGAGGTATGATCTGTGTACAATCTGACTGGCAGGTGTGCCGTAGGGCATGGAGGCAGGTCCCAGGCACCGTAGATAAATGACATGTGTGCTGTACTGTGTGTGCAGTGCTACTGTACAGCACAGTGGAGGGTGTAAGCATTGTCACACATCACTGCATGCTGTGCCTACCTGTGACAGCCCTGCCAGAGGCAGACATGTGACACCGCTGCACAGGCAGCATAGCATGAGAAGATGTACATGTGGGCTGCACACCTTAGCCAGATGTCCACACGCCATGTGTGCCACGGTAGTGTGGTTCAACACGACTATCAGACTGGACAAACAGCACATGCCTGCATAACAACAGTATGACCATAGTCAACAGTCCCAGTGACAGAGTAGGCCAATGTAGACTATCCCTGCATGCAGACCAGTGGCTACTGGACACCTGGCTAGACACACACCTGGACGGTTAATTCACCATTGAGCCATCACATGTCCACGCCCATGTGGGCCGCATAATGTCATCACAGGGTGGTCACAATAGCAGGTGGCAAGGCAGACACGGTGTACCAGGTGATGTGTCATGTGTGCATATGTTGAGTAGCACAGCCGCTCACATGTCTGCAACATACTGGTGCACGATGTATACTGTTACATGATGAATGGAACTGCACTGTCACCCACTACAGGGCCAGCTGGCACAGGTGTGGTGTGACTGGTGTAACCCATGTTTGCACAGGATACACACTGCTGTTGTAGGCAGCCATGCTGGTGGCCACCAGTGATATATGCAGTGGTCATACAAACATACCGCATACAGTGTTCAGGCAGGAATGTCAATTGTCGTGGACGATGTGCTGCTATGTGAATGTGGGTGTTTGTTGTGAATGTCACACATCCAGAAGACACCATCTGGTGCAGTCATGGTTGTCAACACCGTACACACATCCACAGCAGTCAGAACCCAGTCCCGACAATGTGTGTCAGTCACCCTTGTACCGCGGTGACATATGTGCACATGGCGGAACACCTCCCACTGTCATCTAAGCTGGCTACATGATGGCTGGAATGTGCTGTAGAAATGTACAATGCTGGTAGCCCAATGAAGTACCTGGAATCAGACACAGTACACTATGTCAGCCATGTAAACCATGCACAACAATGACTGCCCAACAGACACAAACAATGCATTGACACATGGAACATGTGCTCATGATAACCCCCACTGAGGTATGTTGCACATATAGATGTACAATTGTCATCTATGGCCATAGCATGGATGCAGACACACATACTCCACAGGTAGTACCATGTGATGTAGGTAGGGGGCATTGCTTGTGTATATGTCACAGTAGATGTACACAGACATGTCCTGCATAGCCGCCATGTAGGGGTAGCTGTGGTATGTCACTACTGGACATGCCCATACAGAGTACCATGTCCCGCAGGAGATGTGTTAGGTGTGTACCACATGTGACATGCTGACAACAATCTGCGATGTGTATGGCTGCCGGTGTACCTGTGTGACAATGTCTGTGATGGGTGCAAAGGCACATAGTATCGTATTGTATGCACACAAGCCCCACATAGCTGCATAGCCTGAACATACAGTACAAGGAGTGTGTGGGATGATAGCAACCCACAGGTGGAGATGGGTATGGACGGCGCCCCACAACCACATGTGTGTGTACGGTGTCCACGTCCACGACACATGAGCATCTGAGAGGCTAGCGCCACAGTTGTACAGGGTCGCATGTACATATGTTCCGCAACATCCCTGTATGTCCCACCACTGGCCTGTGGACCGATGGACAACAAGCAAATGTGCAGGTATGAGATGTGCACAGCACATCACAGATGCCTACCGTAGAACAGGCCTACCATGTAGACATGTGCACAGTAGGTCTGCGCCACCTGCAGTCAAACACGCTAGGTGCCAAACCACACCAATAGTCCGCCAATGACACAGATGGGCGGCATGCCTCTGTGTATGTATGTCTGTGAATGGCGCCGCCATAGCAATATAGCCGTGTCACCATTGTGAACAACAATATGAATGGGTCGTATGTGTGAGGGGTGCATCATATGTGTATGGTCAGATCGACGATACCATCAGTGGGCCTGCTATGTGAACATCCATGTCCCCATACATGGATACCTCTGCTGAGGCCAACACCACATTCACACAGGAGGGATGGCGGTGTGTAGTGCAGCAGCAGACATGTGGGTGGCAGCGGCAATGTATGTACACATATGTGTTACCCACATCAGTTCAGGCAGATATCCATGTGCATGGGATAGCGGTGTGTGTACACATACAGCACTGTGTCGATCAACATCCCAGCACATAGCACCTGCCAGGGCTACAGTGTATGCATGGATGTGTGATACCTGCATGCACCACACACACCCTCAACAAGCAGCGCACAGCATACCTCGCTGGAGGACAGTGTCCACACCATGGTGATAAACATGTGGAATGTCCATTTTCACACAGCTATGACAAAAGCAATGGACAGCCACCCTGCCAATACCGCCAGCCCCTGAGTGGGTCACACCCATTGCCATGTATGTGGCATACCCTGCCATATCATGCAGAGATGACCAGCAAGGCTGCATGAGCTATCACAGTCCCACATGGTGCAATGGACAAAAGGCACTCTCACTATCAACCATACACAGTAGTAATGTGGTGGCGATGCACCCTGTCATGTTACAGGTGCTGTGTGATGCTCTGCACAATGTGTGCGGTACATGCTATGCATGGCCTTTCCTGCCAATGTGTCATGGTTACACATTGCTCCATGTCTATCACATACGTAACACAGGTGAGCTGGGGCAAGTTGTCCAGCACCGTTACAGTGCTGTGTGGAAGTACATGGCACAACACATGCATGTGCAGGTGTCCATGTGTATGTGTACAGTGCCGCTGCTGACGTTGAGAATGGACACAGACGAGACGTGTACTGACATATACACAGTGTACAGGTGAACAGTAGCACAGACGCCACATGGGGACATATGCCAACTGATATGGACATAGGTGCAGCCAGGTACACATGTCCATGGCAGGCTAACATCTACATGGTGCGTGCACAGTGTGATGGGGTGGCACACAGATATGATGTGACACCCAGTGCTCAATGGTGTGAAGCCACAACATCGGCTGTGTCACCGCCACGATGCCCTTCACAGATCACTGTGCAGATGTCGCATACATGTCATAGCAATGCATTTCCAACAGTATGCCAGCACAGCAGTGTGAATGTGACCTGCCACCATCATTATGTCTTCCAGATAATGCCACGGTCCCGGCTTCCACCATTTAGCCGACAGGAGGAGGAGGTCATCATACCATACCTCCAGAGTAACTACAACGCCTGTTTAGCCATGTGCCACAGCAGGCACAAGAACGGCAGGAGATGTGGGAGGAGTTGTGCAGGAGGGTGAACAGCGTGGGCGAGACCAACCGCAGCTACCAACAAATCCGCAGGCACTGCACAGACCTGATCCGCCATGCAAGACAGCGTGCCGCTGCAATCGCCAGGCAACAACGTGGGACAGGTGGTGGGCCACCAACACAGCCCCCACTCACAGCTACGGAGGAGCTCCTGGCCAGTCTGGGGACACCCACGGAACAACACGCAGAACCACTTGCGTCCATCGTGGAGGTGGGTGTCTCCCGAGCTATGAGCCTGGAGCTGCATGGTAAGTCAGTGTTGCATGTTTGTATGATAGGCGACGTGGGTGTGGGTGTCATAGTACAACACATGATATAGCAATACATGCCAGGTATATGGCCACACAAGATGCGAAACCATTGTATGCTATGTTGTGTTAGCAGACATGTGCATAGCACATGCAACCACACACATGCATGATGTGTCATGCACAGTGCTGACCGTGGAGATAGTAATGGCTAATGTGTATACCTTTGTGTAATGCCTTTACAGGTACGCCTGGCGGTCGCAAGGCCAAGGGTCTGTTGCAGGTAAGTCTGTTGCCAGTCAAACGCATGTTCTGCTGTATTGATATTCCCCATGTGTCTAGGCATGACATGCTCACCTGTGTGTGCCCCCGCCACGGTATACAGCTCGCACCACCCGACATACACACCACCCATGTACAGTAGATACACCTGCTATCAGAGTGGTATGACACCACACAACCAATTGGTGTGTTACGTGCATTCAGCTATGCATACAATGGTGTAGGTGTTACACAATGGCTGCATGTGTAGTATGCATTGGTATGCCAGTGCAGTATGGACACAGTACCACAGAGTGAGCTGTGATCTGGCCAGAGCACAGGTGTTACCAATGTGACCCATGCCCCTGCATCGGTGCACATCGCCAGACATGGCGCATGCCATGTCCCATGCACGTGGATGTCTGGCTGCAGCATTGTCACACCATGATATGACCTATGCACAACATAGCAGACATACACACTGTCAGCATATCCAGAGAGAATGTGACACGCCACACTAGTATGGGTGTATGTCACATGGGCCACCACAGGGCCGAGTGCACAATGTCTACCACACACAATTGTCAATGAGTCAGACAGACAAGGCCATGGTTGATACCTACAGGCATGTTGCCACACAGCACATCCACAGTGGGTACTCACCATTGCACCCTGTACACACATAGTGGGTTCATCAATGTAGTGGACCCCTGGACATCTGATGTAGTACACCAGTGACATGACATTCCTCTCCACAGCTACTACAGGTGCCTCCAATGTCCACTATATATGTGCTGCTGAGCAGCTGAACTGGCTTACAGACATGGCAATGTAATGCGCCCAGGTCACGCATCGCACAGACACATAGCTGTGTCCTGCTACTGTGCAGTGGCACAGAGCCCGCACCAGACACCGCACAGCTATGCACACAGCTCACAGCAACGCATTTACACAGACATCACTGTTACACATACATTGTATCTGTACACTGTACACATAACACTGCACCATGACAGCCATCATGATGTGGTGCATGCGGTGGGACACCATCTTCACACGCCCACATGATACCGCACATGTTTGCGGTGTACATTACATACTGTTGGCAGCCATGTGTACTCCCAACTTGCCCGCGGCCACACGGTGTATCACGCTGATGCATGCAAACTACCATGAATGTGTGTACTGCATGCCTACTAAATGACACCTGCCTGTTGTACTGTCCCCACCAGGGCAGTGTACATACTGCCACTATGAATGTCTGGTCTGCATTCACTGGTCTGTGTTGTGTGAATGCTGCATGCCACCTGCATAATCACATGCATGCTGTGTGTGTGTGTGTGTGTGTGTGTGTGTGTGTGTGTGTGTGTGTGTCTGTGTGTGTGTGTGTGTGTGTGTGTGTGTGTGTGTGTGTGTGTGTGTGTGTGTGTGTGTCTGTATTGTAACCGATGGTATGTCTTTGTATTGACAGGTGCTGTAGGTGCTGCCCTCCCGCGGTCAATCTGATGCTAGTGTCCCCACAGATACTAGTGGTGATGTGCATGTGCATGAGGCACAGGCAGGGTCGCCACAGGCAGAGACTGTGCCACTGGAGAACATGACACATACGCCCCTTTCATCCCTGCACACGGTTCAGATGCCGACACATACCCCAACACCGCTGCCCATAGATGACGGTCAGTCAGCGTCTGTTGTCCCCGAGCAGGAATGTGTGGTGGCTGCAGAAGGTGTGGGGACACACGATGTTGCCAGTGTAAGGACTGGTGCAGTGCCACGCAGGCATGTGGCAGGTGCTGCCCGTAGGGGAGCACCGCTAGACATACACCTGCCGCCCAGGTGCAGCAGCTGGTATAACCAGACGCATGTTCCAGACTGTAATGGCGGCGCAGGCACGGGCCGAACGGCAGAACCAGGGGGGGCAGAGGCTGCAGAGGTCTGCAATCCGCACTTAAATGACAGCATCCAGGCATTGGCGAATGCACAACAGCATCTTGCCGATGTTCTGGATAGGAGATTGGGCGATATGGCTGGTCTCATCGACCGAGGCTTGGCCATCCTTGAGCGTGCGCAGTCCGTGCAGGAACACCAGGTAGGGGTGAGGCATAGGGCACGTGTGCCAGCAACACCACCTGCTGCAGGTCAGCGTGTGCGTGCCACCTCCCATGCCCACACAGACAGTGATGGTAGCAGTAGCACTGCAGCTGCTACCACACCATCCACACCAGGACAGAGCAGGCCACGTGGACGTGGCCCTGACGCCCCGTCAGGCACGCTTCCAGCGGACATGTGACATCGGAGAGTGGACAGTCTGTACCTCCACCCGGTCGTGCCTGCGGCGCCCCCAGGCAGGCGCAGGTCACTTCGCCGCCGGCAGACACAGTGAGCCGTAACACCTGCACTGTACAGTCAGGGGCTGCCAAGCATACCCCGTGTAGGCATCACAGATGACTGAACTGTGTACACACACACCCACACACAGCAGACACAACTGTAGGGCTCCACCACACCCACATGCAATCTACATAGTCATGCCCACTCAATGCACTGGCCCTTACACACACACATGATGTCATCCATTGGTACAGCCCATGCCTGTGGCACACATATCACCCTGTGCAAATGATTAAGTCTCTGCCGCATAACTGTGAGCCACACCATCAATGCACGGTTAAGCTGACATATTATGATGCACAGGGTGGACACGATAGTGAGAGGTGTATGTGATACCTGTGTCCGCATAGTACATGTTGTGGTGTGTGTGTATGGCTGGTGACAGGTGTGTATGTGATGTGTGTTGTGCACGGACATCATGCAGCAGACATACCATGCAGGACAGGTGCAGCATTCATTGATATGTGTACACAGTATGTGTGGTGGTTACATGTGTAGCACCATGTCGGTGCAGTTAACCCGTATGATACTGATGGTGTACTTGCACGAGCCTACTGGGAGCACTGTAATTAGTTCCCCACGTGCAGTCGTGGTGTACCCACAGGCATGTCTGGCAAAATCAGCATAGCACAGTTACCCACATCTGGCATGGACCCCTACATAGGTACATAGGCACACATGAACGTGACAGGATATGTGCCCTACGACATGTGTGGACCTAGCATGACTGTGTGTGGCATCTAACACCCCTCAGGATGGGGATGCCATATCCATCAGTCCCCAGTCCCTGGTCTAGCAGTGACACACAGAGGTTGACTGGCGGATAACTATAGTCACACATCCACACGGCAGTAGCAGTCCTGGACAAAGGCAGTCAGGGCCTTTCCTTCACATGGCCTGGCACTCCTCCCCGTGTTGTAGTGTGTGTCTGGCCGTTACCCTGTTCACCCAGCATGCCCCACTCATCTTTGGGTTGAGGTGTCTGACAGTCGCTTCTGTGCCCGTGTTCGCATGGGGCCTGGGAGGTGGAATGTGCCCATGTCACCCAGGTCAGACATGGCCGTGTATGTCGGGCACAGATCACCACGGAGCAGCTGTGCTGTGCAGATCCACAGCCAGTGTCCCCTTGGCCGCACCTTGTGACACATGTCCCAGCACCGCCATCCCCGCCTTGTGGAACGCTTATGTCCTTCCGAAAGTGCTGCAGGCGACAGGTTAGCTACAGGCCACATGTGCCATTGTACGCAGTCATTGCACTGGTGTGTGATGTGTACAGGGGTACAATGAACACCCCTGATGTGGTTGCCATTCCATCCAGACCAGGAGGCCACAATGGAATGTCTTCACACCCACATTGCCATTGTGTGTGTTGACAGAGGTTGCCAACAGGTGTGGTAGCCATTACCCTGAACATGTCCACCATCTTTAATGGCGCATCACCCACATGTGACATTGGGACGAACATGTTCTTCACACTGGGTAGGGCTGCACCTTCTCTGGCATTTGGTAGCAGGCCATGGCTCTGGCACCAGTCAGCCATGTCTATGACGCCTAGGTGGATGTTCGTGTAACATGGGGTGCTGGGTATGTCGGCCGGTGCGTAGTCATCTGCATACCTTGTCTGCTACAATCCCCCTATGATTGCATGCACATTGAAGGTCGGATGCCATATGGCAGGGTGCACAGGAGTGAGCCCTGTGGGCCTCCACTGGGTCCAGATATGAGTGTGACAAAGCACCTTCAGCACCAACCCTGTGTGGTGTGACCTCCAACCTGTGTGAGAAGCATCGGGTGACATATGTCCCCACATGTATGCTGGCGAGCCTTTACATGGGTCCCATGTGTAGTGTGCTCTGAACGCCCCACCAGGTCATGGTACTGTGTGCAAACCCACATATCCCCATCAATGGCCTTGGTGAACACTCCAGACTGGACGAGCAGGTTCGGGAGGCAGGATCCGCCTTGACTATGTAGTTGTGGGTATGTTCCGCATTGGCTGTACACCGCTATCTGTAACCATGACCACCTGTATGGACCTCCACACAGCTTTGCAGACAACACTTGTCAAGCGATAGGGTGTGGCTGTTGACAGTCCATAGGAGCACTACCCTGGCATAGTGGGACCACAGATGCCATATGGCATCCATTGGGGACATAGCCCATAGTAAGGCTAACATGACACAGTGGTCGCATGTGTGGGCCGAGGGCCTCAAAGAGGATGGGTAGCACACAGCCAGGGAAACCATCGGTGCCCATTGCTGACGTGTCAAACGCCATAGAGATATGGGATCACCCCAGGCCATATGACATGTTTGGGAGGATACACTCTGGTGGGATGGATATGTTCCCTGTTGGGGGATGTATGCATGGAACATGTCCTGTGGTATGCAGACAATGTCTGTGGGTGCAGTGACTGTTGTACCATTCTGGACCATTTCCAGGCAGGTCTGTGTGCCCCCAACCATGTCCTTACCACAGTTAGGGAAGGCCCTGTGGTTGTCTCATGTGCCCTCTGCAGTACCACTCCCACGAGCGGACCTGGATGTTGGTATGTAAATGTATGGTGACGCCGGTATGAATGGGTGATGGTTTCCTGGTACTGTCATTGCCCTGCCATGTAGTAGCTCCAACTGTTGATGTACAGGTAGTCAGTGGCTGCGGTCCACCACACCATGTGCCTACCTGTGGTGGACAAGGTCCTGATGTCATCATGTTTGCCTGTTGCAGACATGCATGTGGGTGGTCGGGGAAGGCATTCGGTAGGCGCTTTCCGGTCTGGCCTCTGTTCAACATTGGCATGGAGGACATGTAGGGTACCACACCGGTCATATGATGTGTGTGGTTTTCTGTGGAGAGGTCATCACTGAGGTCCCCCATGCTGGTGTTGGTTACAGTGAGTGGATGACCAGTGGATCCACTATACGGTCTTGCATCACCATTGAGGGCTGTACATCCTGTGTGGGGCATATCCTCACCATGCGTGATGGGCAGAACTGTCAGACATCCCCCCCCCTGGTATGTATGGTGCATGGCTGTTTAACAGTGGCCAGGTGTGTGAACACCTGGGACTGCTGGCGCACTGTGTTGTGCCATGGGTAATGTTCCCAGGCTATGTATGGGTGGTTCATGTCACCCAAACGGTGCTGTTGTGAGAGCATGCCCACTCACCAGTGTCCTCAGGACATCTGTGAAGGTATCCTGTGTTTGTGAGGGTTGTCTGTAGCATGCAACAAACTGTAGGCCAGTCCTACACATGGTTAATTGCACCTACATATTCCCCGCAGCAACAACAACGCCTGTGGCATGACCGGTTACTGTTGTGTGGCCGGACACACAGGATGGCCGTCATTCCGCCACCCATGCCGACGCACCATGTGTATGCATGTCTGATCTGTGCCGACTCTAAGTGTCTGAGCATGCCCAGTAGGCAGCTGTGTAGATAGACACACAGCACAGTGCACACCGCAGCCGCCTGCAGTAATACCCGGTGCATGCCTCTATCCCCACGCAACGGCCACGCCTGTGGCATGGCCAGGTTTCTGTTGTGTGGCTGGACACACACGACGGTCCACATTACGCCACCCATGCCGTCGCAACATGTGTATGCATGTCTGCCCTGTGCCGAGTCTAAGTGTCTGAGCATGCCCAGTATGCAGTGATGTACTGATCAGTAGTTACTTGTTATTCTCGACTGCAGCACTAACGCAGTTAGTGTACGGCGACCTTGGGATGGTAACAGACTGCGTGATCGCGACTCTGTCCGAACACCCGAGCGGGCGATTGCCTTTGCAAATGATACCACTCACGAGGGGTATGCTCTCCTGACAGCGCCTGCTCAGTAAACTCGGTAGCTGCTCTGTAAATGCTTCATACTGTAGTGTGTTCATGTAGATAGGCGAGGTTCGCCCCCGCCCTTTCCGTGTGTGTGTGTGTGTGTGTGTGTGTGTGTGTGTGTGTGTTTCCATCTGCCTCTGCGACTGATTATGCTTTTAGACGCCCGCAACACATGCCTTGGCTATTGCCAACTATTGTCTTGCGGGTGCCGCCAGCAGCCTACAAGTATGCCTGTGACAGCGCCTGTTTAGCAAACTCGTAGCTGCTCTGTAAATGCTTCATACAGTAGTGTGTTCATGTAGATAGTCGTAGGTTCGCCCCCGCCCCTTCCGTGTGCGTGTGTGTGTGTGTTTCCAGCTGCCTCTGCGACTGATTATGCTTTTAGACGCCCGCAACACATGCCTTGGCTATTGCCAACTATTGTCTTGGCGGCTGACGCCAGCAGCCTACAAGTATGCCTGTGACAGCGCCTGTTTAGCAAACCGGTAGCTGCTCTGTAAATGCTTCATACAGTAGTGTGTTCATGTAGATAGTCGAGGTTCGCCCCCGCCCTTCCGTGTGTGTGTGTGTGTGTGTGTGTTTCCAGCTGCCTCTGCGACTGATTATGCTTTTAGACGCCCGCAACACATGCCTTGGCTATTGCCAACTATTGTCTTGGCGGGTGACGCCAGCAGCCTACAAGTATGCCTGTGACAGCGCCTGTTTAGCAAACTCGGTAGCTGCTCTGTAAATGCTTCATACAGTAGTGTGTTCATGTAGATAGTCGAGGTTCGCCCCCGCCCCTTCCGCTGTGTGTGTCTCTGTGTGTGTGTGTGTTTCCAGCTGCGCCTGCGACTGATTATGCTTTTAGACGCCCGCAACACATGCCTTGGCTATTGCCAACTATTGTCTTGGCGGGTGACGCCAGCAGCCTACAAGTATGCCTGTGACAGCGCCTGTTTAGCAAACTCGGTAGCTGCTCTGTAAATGCTTCATACAGTAGTGTGTTCATGTAGATAGTCGAGGTTCGCCCCCGCCCCTTCCGTGTGTGTGTCTGTGTGTGTGTGTTTCCAGCTGCCTCTGCGACTGATTATGCTTTTAGACGCCCGCAACACATGCCTTGGCTATTGCCAACTATTGTCTTGCGGCTGACGCCAGCAGCCTACAAGTATGCCTGTGACAGCGCCTGTTTAGCAAACTCGTAGCTGCTCTGTAAATGCTTCATACAGTAGTGTGTTCATGTAGATAGTCGAGGTTCGCCCCCGTCCCTTCCGTGTGTGTGTGTGTTTCCAGCTGCCTCTGCGACTGATTATGCTTTTAGACGCCCGCAACACATGCCTTGGCTATTGCCAACTATTGTCTTGGCGGTGACGCCAGCAGCCTACAAGTATGCCTGTGACAGCGCCTGTTTAGCAAACTCGTAGCTGCTCTGTAAATGCTTCATACAGTAGTGTGTTCATGTAGATAGTCGAGGTTCGCCCCCGCCCTTCCGTGTGTGTGTGTGTTTCCAGCTGCCTCTGCGACTGATTATGCTTTTAGACGCCCGCAACACATGCCTTGGCTATTGCCAACTATTGTCTTGCGGTGACGCCAGCAGCCTACAAGTATGCCTGTGACAGCGCCTGTTTAGCAAACTCGTAGCTGCTCTGTAAATGCTTCATACAGTAGTGTGTTCATGTAGATAGTCGAGGTTCGCCCCGCCCCTTCCGTGTGTGTCTCTGTGTGTGTGTGTGTTTCCAGCTGCCTCTGCGACTGATTATGCTTTTAGACGCCCGCAACACATGCCTTGGCTATTGCCAACTATTGTCTTGGCGGTGACGCCAGCAGCCTACAAGTATGCCTGTGACAGCGCCTGTTTAGCAAACTCGGTAGCGCCTCTGTAAATGCTTCATACAGTAGTGTGTTCATGTAGATAGTCGAGGTTCGCCCCCGCCCCTTCCGTGTGTGTGTGTGTGTGTGTGTGTTTCCAGCTGCCTCTGCGACTGATTATGCTTTTAGACGCCCGCAACACATGCCTTGGCTATTGCCAACTATTGTCTTGGCGGTTGACGCCAGCAGCCTACAAGTATGCCTGTGACAGCGCTCTGTTTAGCAAACTCGGTAGCTGCTCTGTAAATGCTTCATACAGTAGTGTGTTCATGTAGATAGTCGAGGTTCGCCCCCGCCCCTTCCGTGTGTGTGTGTGTGTTTCCAGCTGCCTCTGCGACTGATTATGCTTTTAGACGCCCGCAACACATGCCTTGGCTATTGCCAACTATTGTCTTGCGGGTGACGCCAGCAGCCTACAAGTATGCCTGTGACAGCGCCTGTTTAGCAAACTCGGTAGCTGCTCTGTAAATGCTTCATACAGTAGTGTGTTCATGTAGATAGTCGAGGTTCGCCCCCGCCCCTTCCGTGTGTGTGTGTGTGTTTCCAGCTGCCTCTGCGACTGATTATGCTTTTAGACGCCCGCAACACATGCCTTGGCTATTGCCAACTATTGTCTTGCGGGTGACGCCAGCAGCCTACAAGTATGCCTGTGACAGCGCCTGTTTAGCAAACTCGGTAGCTGCTCTGTAAATGCTTCATACAGTAGTGTGTTCATGTAGATAGTCGAGGTTCGCCCCGCCCCTTCCGTGTGTGTGTGTGTGTGTGTGTTTCCAGCTGCCTCTGCGACTGATTATGCTTTTAGACGCCCGCAACACATGCCTTGGCTATTGCCAACTATTGTCTTGGCGGTGACGCCAGCAGCCTACAAGTATGCCTGTGACAGCGCCTGTTTAGCAAACTCGGTAGCTGCTCTGTAAATGCTTCATACAGTAGTGTGTTCATGTAGATAGTCGAGGTTCGCCCCGCCCCTTCCGTGTGTGTGTGTGTGTGTGTGTGTTTCCAGCTGCCTCTGCGACTGATTATGCTTTTAGACGCCCGCAACACATGCCTTGGCTATTGCCAACTATTGTCTTGGCGGGTGACGCCAGCAGCCTACAAGTATGCCTGTGACAGCGCCTGTTTAGCAAACTCGGTAGCTGCTCTGTAAATGCTTCATACAGTAGTGTGTTCATGTAGATAGTCGAGGTTCGCCCCCGCCCCTTCCGTGTGTGTGTGTGTGTGTGTGTTTCCAGCTGCCTCTGCGACTGATTATGCTTTTAGACGCCCGCAACACATGCCTTGGCTATTGCCAACTATTGTCTTGCGGTGACGCCAGCAGCCTACAAGTATGCCTGTGACAGCGCCTGTTTAGCAAACTCGTAGCGCTGCTCTGTAAATGCTTCATACAGTAGTGTGTTCATGTAGATAGTCGAGGTTCGCCCCCGCCCCTTCCGTGTGTGTGTCTGTGTGTGTGTGTTTCCAGCTGTCTCTGCGACTGATTATGCTTTTAGACGCCCGCAACACATGCCTTGGCTATTGCCAACTATTGTCTTGCGGGTGACGCCAGCAGCCTACAAGTATGCCTGTGACAGCGCCTGTTTAGCAAACTCGGTAGCTGCTCTGTAAATGCTTCATACAGTAGTGTGTTCATGTAGATAGTCGAGGTTCGCCCCCGTCCCTTCCGTGTGTGTGTGTGTGTGTTTCCAGCTGCCCCTGCGACTGATTATGCTTTTAGACGCCCGCAACACATGCCTTGGCTATTTCCAAATATTGTCTTGCGGGTGACGCCAGCAGCCTACATGTATGCCTCGACAGCGCCACGCCAGTTAACTCGGTAGCTGCTGTGTAATTGATTCATACTGTACTGAGTTCATGTAAATAGGCGAGGTTCATCTCCGTCCCTTCCGTGTGTGTGTGTGTTTCCGCTGCTTTCACCATACATCTGAATAAGCAAATTGTTACAGTGTTCACAATCAACAGTGTGATATTTAAAATCATGTTAGGACTCACATTGTTGTTTGTGAACATTCGTAGACATAGCATATTTCCTGCACACGCTAGGAAACAACGAAAACGCTGCATGTTTTCATGAACTGTTCAAATGTTACGAAGATTTGTGTTGTGTCGAACTACGGTGACTATTCTTGCTGCAGGTTTCCGGTTTGTTTGTGTTGCATAGTACAATATCATGTAATACGGTGTTCATAGTATGCTTTCTGTGATGTTGACATGTGTGTGTTTCGTTAGCAGTACGGCTCTGCTTTCTATGCTGTGGCTACATCCCCATTGCTCGCATAGAAAGTGACAAATGGAAGTGTAAGGGTGGACATTTAAAGCCTGGATACTTCCATGTTATGTGTAAGTCTCACGGAACCAACGGGTGATCGCGCATACATGTCTATAAAGTACCTTTGGATACCATATGCGACCTGTCGTGGACGAAATGTTTATGTTGACTGTTCCATCTACCTATGTGTGACATTGTTTGGGGCCATAGGGTGCCAGCAAGTCTTCCCTGTTCATTGGGTGTTTGCCATGGTGTATTGACATCAATCCTATTAATTCACCGAAGGATGTCTTTCTTTGGTGTCAACGCCATAGTTTGACCATCCTATGTCATTCCCAGCAGACGTGGAGATTGTGCCATTGGTATCTTTACACAGGTGACCCATCTGTTCCACTGTATGGAAGCGCAGGATCCCCATAGATGTGCTGGCACATGGCACATGGTGTGTTGTGTACGCCGGTATCTGCCCAGCGGTCTTTCTTTGAATGGGGTGTGTGTACTGTACACCGTGATCTGTATTCCCTGGGTTATGCCTTGCAACAGCTGTGGATTCCCCAGGTTTGCAGCTATGGGTGCCATCTTGGCCGACGCTTGTCCATCCATGGGAACTGCCTACTGGACACTAGTATCGGGCTGTCAACATTTCACAGCTGCATTCTCCATTTCCGTGGATGATCGGTATTAGTATTGCGGAGTAACGATATGTTATGGCCACGCCCCGCACACGGGCGGACGATGAATCATCTGCCAATCCACACCGACACCCATATATGCATACCCACGACCCCATCTCTGCAACCGCCGACAGTACCCCTTGCACACCCTTCATGTGTGCGGAAATGGGATGTGGACGTACGTGTATGGATGCAGCAGCCTGGGGAGTCCTATTCATATGTCCTGCATTTCATGGACGGCTGTCATCACCCTTGAAGACACCTGTGGTGCACATATCTACCTGTGCCGTAGTCACGGCTGTCACCTCTTCCGTTCACACTATGTTGCTCACACTCACTTAAGGAGTAATATTTGGGTCCTGCAATGGACACCGATGTGCATATGTAAAGTTTAGGACATGTTGGACTGTGTCCATTGGGCCAGTGGGTTTGACTGCCGCCGTATGTTCCCCATTCCCGGATGTCTGTCCGCCTACCCATATTATGTAGTGCTACGTAACCCGTGTCCTTCCACAATTTACCCATAGGGTGTTACTGTAGTCCTGCAGGTTGGCAACAGCTTTACATAATCCTCACAGGTACCATTGTGAACTATCCGCCACTGAATTGTCAGTATAACACAGCCGGTACATGTAGAACCTATGTATTCATGACAGTATGTCGGTTATGTGTGTGAACTCCATATTTTAGCGATAGTATGGCCTTCCTAGTTGACGGTGTTGGTGTGCCATTAATATGTGTTCCACAGGTCGCAGGTATGTTCCGCCGAGTGGAGGCGGGTGATCCCCACATACTGGATAGCACCTTCGCTGCTGTGTACGCTGGGATTCGCATGGCAGGATGGATGTCTACGGGTGTATGTACTGCTGTTTCCATCTTTATGTCCTGTGTCATGCCCTACTACGGCTGTGTGATTCCACCAGGCTTGCTATTATGGGTGCCATCTTGTCCGTGACGCTTGTCCATCCTTGGGAAATGCCTACTGGACACTGATGTAGGGCTGAACACATTTCACACATGCCTTTAGCATTACCCTATGGGTGCTTTGCATCCTTACTGGGGACTAAGGCACGCCCTGTACCCGCAGCCCTCCCACGGGCGGACAACGGATTATCAGCCAAACAACACCGAGACCCATTTTGCATACCCAGGATACCAGGGCTGCAACCCCCACGGTACGCATGACACATCCTTCATGTGTGCGGAACTGGGATATGGACGCACATGTATGGACACGGCAGTCTGGGGACCTCTGTTCATATGTCCTGCATGTCATGGGCAGGTATCATCAACCTTAAACACGCTGGTGGTGCATATGTTCAGCGGTGCCGTAGTCACGGTTTGTACTGGATTGGCTTTTTCTGGCGATACTGGCAAAAAGTCAGAATTTTGGAGTCCTACAATGGACACCGATGTGCATTTGTAAAGTGTAGAACGTGTTTGACTGTCCCCATCTGGCCAGTGGTATTGACTGCCGCTGTATGTTCCCCAGTCGTGGATGTCTGCTTGACTACCCATCGCTTGTATGACATGGCCTATCTATATCCACGTGCCAGTATGCGTAAATACAGCAAACCTTGCGCCCTGCCCATCTTCATAAACGACATTATGGAACATATATCGGCTGAAACAGACACTGTCAAATACGATAGACTCCACAGTGAAAGGATACTGAGCTCTCTCAACTACTAACATGGGGCACCGCCGAGTACGGATGTCATGACATAGCCGACCCTAATTCACTTCCTTCAGAGTCGGTTTAAAGCGAATTAATCAATAAACCTGCTCATAGTTAGGTGGACAGTGCTCCAAGTCTTGATTATAACGTGACATATACATATCAGTGTTGCATGCCTTACTTCATGGAAACAATAATACGGCAACAATGTGTTAATATATCTACAATATTGGTAAATACAATCAGTATCCGGACACATAGTTGATAATTGGTGAGAGTGCACCTTAGAATGTAGTGTGTTGATCAGGTTATTGTATATCGATGTGTATATTAGTAGCATTACGATAACAAAGCATGGAATCAATAGGTACTATTTAAGCATATATTTGACAATTATGAATGTAAACGTGTGGAGGAGACATCCGTAACCTTCCCTGGTTCCACTGGATCACACACGCACACTCGCATGTCTGGATTGTGGGTTACGCGCACGCATTACGCATATCCGTATTCCGCTTATATATGTTTACAGTGTCTGTGTGGTTACGTGTTTTATGCTACTTGTGACTATTCCGTAACATATGTCTGATCCGTTGACGGACGGTGCAGAAAGCACTTACAGCTTTATATATGTAACAGTCTTTGCAGCATGGACGCTTTACGCACACGCACATCTATATGTTCTATAGTCATAATTCCAACGTGACTGCAGTCACGCTTGACTCTTACTGTGACCAGTGCACGCTAGCTGTTCGTTGTCATTAATATGCATACCCGTGGTACCTATGTACATTTACATATCACCCCCCCCGCACACACGCACGTCACAGGCATCCATTCTCCTGCTGGGAAAGGTGCGGTACTGCATGTTGAACATTCCTAATTCCCTCGCCATGGCCCAGGATGCATATGTCGTCACCACAGGGCTGTTCAGATGACAGCTGCTTATATCCCATATGCATACAGGCCTTCGATTGTCAGGGTGTTGCTGTGGTGCTTTGGGTTTGGTCTTGTCCGCCCACTGTACGGGACCGCCCTGACCCTGTACGAATGTTAGATGAGTCACATGGGCACGTTTTGTCCGTGTCCATGGTACCATGTCACGCCCCCCATTAGTCTTAACCGTGTGCGCCGATTGTCCGGTGTATCCGTTGTAGATCTCGTTATACTAATTGCACACGGTCTGATCGAACTAACCTACTGCCATTACTAACCCTCCGTATGTATGGCCTGTGTCGCAATATTACAAGGGTTTAACATTGCGTGATGACTTTCACTGAGCCACAGACATGTCCGCTGCTTTGTTTGGCCCGGTTCCGCTGTGCTACACACATTTAACATGGCGTAACAGGTTGAACAGCTCAGACACGAGGACATCGGGTTGTCCGTCGTTGTCTATTATTGAATGTCTCTGTGGAGTTTGTTTCACAAAGCGACACATTGTCGGCATTGTTAACGGACATCTCGCAGTACGCCCGCACCGACGCTGGTGACGATGTCTGCCTTTGGCCGCGAACAGGCATTATGCTGTGCCATTATGTCTGGGGATATATGGTTTCCTTCCTTACGTAGATGATGTGCCATACTAGCAATGACCCTAGCGATGACCCGCCTGGGTGTGGGTACTGCTGTATTACCCACGGGAAGAGTGGCCCTAGGGTAAGTGGTGGCGTAGGCAGGGGTTGCCACCGATACGCCACCCGCTACCCCTCCTGGTCTACCTACACCAAATAGAGTCTGGAAAGGTGCCCGAGTAGAGCAACACCCTAGACGGCTACCTACTTGGCCTATGCCTAAGGCCGGCTATGTGTGTGGTCCCTTGGGCATCGGACTCGGGAACGTGGCACGGCTGCCGTTGGTATGTCCAGCATTACCCACATCCAGCCCCAAGGCAGTCAACACAACATCCATGGGTCCACATGGTGTCCCAGCTGTGCACTCCGGGAACTCTATGGGGAATTTAACCCACACTTCGGACAGCTGTGTAATCCTAGCCTCACCTCAGGATAGGCACCTGAGTAGTAGCACAGGGCGACTGTAGTCACACTCCACATAGATGGTGCCTCCACTGACCCTGGGTATTACCATACCATTAGTTTGACAAGCCTTATCTGCAAAGCCATGGAGATGGATCATAATGGGACACATAGATGAGGACATAGGGGACCCGCATACTTTGGATACAACCCAGTTTAGCTTGGTCATAGTCAGATCATGCCCTTTACACGTGTTTCACTTTGTAGAATCAGTCACCAAGGCCATTGCTGAGGGTAAACCAGTCCATACAGCCTACCTCAACCCGGCAGAGGCCGCCGACACAATACCCCTCGGTATACTTGATAAACCCGCCATCTTGAATGTAAATCCATACATCGCCATATGGGTTGCAAACGGGCTAGGTCACAGAACACACATGGCCATAGTTGCTGGCGCCATGTCATACTCACAGCCAGTCACAGGTGGTGTCCCATGGGGCTCAGTCCTGGGTCCACTATTTCCAGCATCTACGGTTCCAATGTACACGCACACACAGGGGGGTTATGGGTGACAATGTTTGCATACGACTGCAAACCGGATGCCAAGGTCAGACACACATCTGACACAGATATCCTTCAGGAGTGCCTCACAGATGTGGATAAGTGGTACCAGAGACATGTCCTACAGCTAAATGCCAGGAAATGCATAGGCATACCCTTCGGGATGAACAAGGTTACCCCGAGCTACCATATAGGTGGCAGTCCACTGAACACGGAGGGGTTTACCAGTGATCTGGGGACACGTGTTGTTGTTAACCGCTCGTTAGACACACATGTTGCTAACATAGTTGGGTAGACCTTCCACATTGCCCACATCATCATGAAGGGATTCACATCTAGATCAGGGAGGTCATTGTCCCCTTGTACTCATCACCAATAGACCTATGATTGGGTACAATGCCCCGCTCAGAATGTATCTGACCCAACACCTGCAGCAGCTGGAAAGGCACCAACAGTTCTTCGACAAACGGATGCAGGGTCTCAGGTATATGTGTTATACTGACCGACTGAAAGGATTCCAGCTGTATACAGTTGCATACCACTTGCCCAGAGGTGACCCGTGCCTGGCATGCACGGCTAGGTCGAACCCAGATCTGATGACTATGCTTCACGAATAAGGTAGATCCTCAGAACCACAAGGGCAGCTGACGACACCTTGACACTGTCATTAATCGAACGTGTTGTTGGGACGGATTCATCACCCAGACACTCACTATGCTGTGGAACGACATCCCAGTACATGTGAGGGCAAGCACCTCGCTGGCCTTCTGTTAGTATTTACACATGGATGTCTGATTGATTTATTTCTGTAACCTTCTAAATGAATGTTACATTAGCACATTGTGAATCTTTACATTTCGCTGGTCTATTTTACAGTAGTCATATTCATACGGTTTATGTGTATATATTATGGTTCATTCATATTACTAGGTGTCTGCAGTTCTGTTAATATATTGGCACAATCCGTAGGACATATACATGTAGCTTACACAGTCAGACATTTGGAAAACATTTTATGTTGGTTCATGTTTCATATATGTACATATATTTCCATTTTCCGATGAAGACTGTACCTTTCAAGCAATGTCTGTTGTCCTCACTGTGTGGGATGTGTAACCCAAGTAAGGTTTGTTCGCTTGTCTGCCTTTAAGGCATGTAATTAGTACCTAGCACATCTAATGTACCAACCAATTAATGCTTGTAAATGTAGTAGGTTGGACTACATTGTATGTAGTCTGAATAAGTCTGCTTATGAAGCAGACGGTGTGCTCCAATAGACTATGGTGACTGCCTTTAATTCTTGGTGTGCTCTGGTTGGTCACTGACGGTCCCTACAGTACCTCGTCTCTGCTTTGGACTTCATCGGCTGGTTGTCTGTGTTTCTTGTATGGGGAATGTCAACTGTAGTCCCTATGTGTATGACTTGTGTAATGCTTTACTACGGCAGTGTAATTCCACCGGGTTTGCATTTATGTGTGCCATCTTAGTCATACGCTTGTCCATCCATGTGAATTGCCTACTATACACTGGTATGGGGCTGTACACATTTCACACCTGCATTTTGCATTCCCCGGAGTATGGTGTGCATTATTAGCGGAGAGTGACGATGTGTTACGACACGCCCCTCCCACGGGGCCGGACAAAGGATTGCCTGCGAAACAACACCGAGGCCAGATTCTACATACCCAGACTCCCTTGACTGCAACAGTGGACAGTACCCATTACACATCCTTCATGTGTGCTGCAGTGTGATGTGGACGCAGCTGTATGGACCCGATACCCTGGGTATTTCTGTGCATGTGTGCTGCAGTTCATGGACAGCTATCATCAACATTGAACACGCTTGCGTGCCTATGTGTACCTGTGACGTGGTGACGACAATTAGATCACATGAGTAATGCAGGAAGCTAGCAGGCATTCTCTGAACAGAATTTTTGGGTCCTACAATGGACACCGATGTGCATATGTCAAGTTAGATGTTGCTGGACTGTGTCCACCTGCCCAGTGCTTTTCACTGCTGGTGTATGTTCCCCAATCGCGATGTCTGTTTGACTACCCATTCCACATGGTGCTACATAACCGCTGCGTTAGTACTGTGAACAAATGACATACATCCAAAGATGGTGGTTACCAACTGCTTCATATAAACCTCAGACATCCCAATGGGACATATCCGCCACTATATTTCCAATATAACACCACCAGAACATGTTGCTTACCTATGCATTCATGTAACCATGTTGTCTTCGTAGGTGGAATGCCATAGTTTACACATCCCACGGACGCTGTGTGTGTGCCATTAGTATGTGTTCCACAGGTCGCACATCTGTTCCGCTGTACGGTAGCGGGTGCTCCTCAGTCTGTTGCTGGCAGACTGAGTGCTGTGTACGCCGGTGTTGGCACGAGAGTCCGCTCTGTATGTGGAATGTCAACTGTGGTCCCTATGTGTATTTCCTGTGTCATGCCTTACCGCTGCTATGTCATTTACCCGGTTTGCAGTTGTGGGTGCCATCCTGGCCATACGGGTGTCCATCCATGACAATTGCCTACTGGACACTAGTATAGGGCTGTACACATTCCACACCTACATTTAGCATTCTCCGGAGTATGGTTTGCATTATTAGCGGAGAGTAAGGCAGGTGCTACGACACATCCCTCCCACAGGGCGGGAGGAAGGATTGCCTGCGAACAACACCGAGCACAGAGTCTACATACCCAGAATCCCTTGACCGCAACAATTGACAGTACCCATTACACATCCGCCATGTGCGGAAGTGTGATGTGGATGCAGTGCTATGGACCCGGTACCCTGGGTATTTCTGTGCATCTGTGCTGCATTACATGGACAGCTATCAGCAACATTAAACACGCTTGCGGTGCATATGTGTACCTGTGACGTCAATGAGTTCACTTAAGTGTTGAAAGAATGCGGCATTCCTGTCTTTAGACAAATTTTTGGGTCCTACATTGGACACCACTGTGCATATGTAAAGTGTAGAGCTTGTCGGACTGTGTCCTTGTGAGCAGTGGGTTTCACTGATACTGTGTGTTCAGGAATCGCGGATGTCTGTTGGACTACCCATTCCACATGGTGCTACATAACCAGGTGATTTACTACTGTGGACAAATTACATACATCCAAAGATGCTGGTTAGCAAATGCTCAATTTAAACCGCAGACGTCCCAATGGGACATATCCGCCACTGTATTTCCACTATAACACCACCAGAACATGTTGCTTACCTATGCATTCATTTAACCATGTTGTCTTCATAGGTGGGAAAGCCATAGTTTACATATCCTACTTGACACTGTGTGTGTGCCATTAGTATGTGTTCCACAGGTCGCACATCTGTTACGCTGCACGGTAGCGGTGCTCCTCAGTCTGTTGCTGGCAGATTGAGTGCTGTGTACGCCGGTGTTGGCACGACGGTCCTGCTTTGTATGTGGAATGTCAACTGTAGTCCCTATGTGTATTTCCTGTGTTATGCCTTCCGGCTATGTCATTTACCCGGTTTGCAGTTGTGGGTGCCATTCTGGCCATACGGGTGTCCATCCATGACAATTGCCTACTGGACAGTAGTATGGGGCTGTACACATTACACACCTACATTTAGCATTCTCCGGAGTATGGTTTGCATTATTAGCGGAGACTGAGGCAGGTGATACGCACACATCCATCCCACGGGGCCGGAGAAAGTATTGACTGCGAAACAACACCGAAAGCACAGAGTCTACATACCCAGAATCCCTTGACTGCAACAATTGACAGTACCCATTACACATCCGCCATGTGCGGAGGTGTGATGTGGATGCAGTTCTATGGACCCGGTACCCTGGGTATTTCTGTGCATCTGTGCTGCATTACATGGACAGCTATCAGCAACATTAAACACGCTTGCGGTGCATATGTGTACCTGTGACGACAATGAGTTCAGGTACGCGTTGAATAAGACATTATTCGATTCTTTCCACAATTTTGGGTCCTACAATGGACACCACTGTGCATATGTAAAGTGTAGAGCTTGTCGGACTGTGTCCTTGTGGGCAGTGGGTACTCTTTTATGCTACCATTTTGATATATATCTGGTAATGTTTGTCCTGAGATATCAGGACATTTGACATGTGTTCGGTTTATTTACAGGACACGGCTGGCCAGAGAGGGCATATCCCTCTCAGGGTGGAACAGGTGTTTACCTTGGAACATATGCATCGGATTTTCAGCGATTACAATGTTTCAGTAACGGTATGTTGCCTAATATACCATCAATGTCATATTTATTACCCCATTTTGCTGCGTAACTCACATTATGTGCTCTCTGCGATTGCATATTCTTCACGCCACCCGTCAAATGCGGATCACATGATCTGTTGCTTCAATAATCTCCCATATCCTCTACACGACTGCTACGCAGCCTTCTGTCATAACACGTGTGTCTCCTTGCCTGCATCCACTGTAGTGTCTACATTCACTATTTACTCTGCTGTGTGTTCCCTGACCTATGTTCAGATTTAACAGTATGTGGGTAGGTCTTGACCCGATATCACTACTGTTAACAGAAACACAATGTAGTCTGGTCCCTGATCTACAATAGACACAAAAGGCAGACACTCCTTACCTGGGCCTCCTGTTTAAGGCTGCACGTTTTCTTCTTGGGATCCAGTTTTCCGCTTTTCAGCCACAGATCAGACAGTAAACAGCCTCTTTACACACAACAATTCAGTCGGAGGTCTTTTCATTCAAGAAGAACCATTTATGCATATTCTCCGGCATATGTCTAACCAGCCATGCACTCTGACCTGTAGCTTACCAAGGAATTCGATTACAAGGATCACGATGTGAAATAAGTTGTTACAACCAGACTGTAGTTATCAGTAGACTTTTCTAAGTGACAGCCGATAACACAGGAGGCTCGGGTTCGGACAGTTTTAGTAGTGTACACAGGCAGGCTAAATAATGTACAGTCCAAGTATCGGAGTTTGGTCTGACTCTATACAGTAAGCAGTTTCTTTATATAGTGTTTACAATCAGCATTTGCCCAACTTACTGACGTGGTCGGTCACAGGGCATTTCCATCACTATGGTCCGCAATAGTCTATACATACGTGGGTGCTGGGCTCGTGCTTTTAAATTGTTTTCTCATGGGAATAACACAGGCTTGCAAGGCACCTTGTACATTACAGTATCCTTTTGTGATTGTAGCTGTTTCAAGGACCCTAGACTGTTACGATACAGTGGACAGTTAATTTCTTGATACGTTGCTTTGTCTGTGTGGTAGGGAGTTGTACTGCTATCTTCCATTGAGCTCACAAGGCCATCCTCCTCTGGGGAAGGAGTGCTGTTATGCATGTACATACATTTATTGTTCTGTAACCCAGCAAATGCTTAATGATGACAGACATGAGGCTGCTGTCCTGCTTACTGCCAGGTTCAGAATTCCATCACAGTACAGCTTAGCTTCACCAATTACATGCAGGCTTAGTTCTGCTGCCATATTGTACGGTACAATTCAATACATTATATAGTATTTCGAGTGTAAACTGGAACTTCATATGTGTTTCTATATATTTTACGAACAACATCCATCCAGCCATATGCATGTTGTTCCATCCTTTACCTTGACCGTGTGTATTTGTCCGTCCAGCCCCGCGCATCTCCACATGTGATGTCCCAGTTTCCCCTTCTTTGCCTGTAGCACCCTGTTAGGATGTCCTGTGTGTTGGGCACCTGTTCCGCTATATGTGATCGACTTCACTGCAGAGATGATCGACGATGCGGTGGTCCACCGACCAGACTTGTCCACATGTGTACACTTATGTGCACCGTGTCGTATGCAAACCTAGATGGTTTGGATGGTACATACTACATGCCGGATGTACACATTCTGCTGACACATTCACATGCAGCCATTTACATATCTGTACCTGCGGTGGGTTGCTGACATGTGGGGTACGTATTTGCCCGCGTGGCATGGCCTAACACAAACATCTTACCACAGTTCAGGTATGCACATTGTGTGTGGTTGTATAGCTGCACACGGATGCTAGCAGGTTTGGGTGCAGGGGTATACATGGGTGTGACTGACATGTACAATGAGGCTATTGTGTAGTACATCCGAATGCATGTGTTCTGCTTCTGGATATTACACTTCATCATACACCATCCGGTGTATGCAACAGAGATGTTGCTGGGTCTGGGATATGTTGCTATGCACATGTTTGCCTGTGTTTGGGGTATCTTGCTTCCTTACTGTTGTTATGTCGGCACAGCTACCCGGCTATGTACTGTCACTACTGCTTGTGACCATTATGGTTGACACCTTTTCCAATGCCCATGGTGGGGCATGTTATGTGGACACTTCGATATTTGCAGGACTACACATACCCAGGGCTAGTGCAGTAGACAGAACTTCACTTGTTTGCCATACTATGAGCCTATTCTGTTAGCGTTTGGGTTCCTTATTTATTTTCTTATGCCATGTCTGTGTTCCATACCGTAATGTCTATGTTTTATGCTACTATTTACATGTATATTGCGGGAATTTGCGTGGCAGGGGATCGCAGGTCATTTTCCATTTTTACGATTGTTGCAGGGACACCATTGTCCAATCAGGGTCTGTCCATGGCACTTTGGGACAGCAGGTAACCCTGGTGACCATGCCCATGTCGCTGCTGGGGTTTCCACCTTTTCCATTTTCCGATCTGGGATATTTCCGGGACTCACATCTGCCTTTACAGGCCGACACATACAAACGGTCACTATATAGCATAGACATTCACTTGTTTGCCTAAATAATTTGCTTATTATTGTGGCAATTTCCTTGCTTATTCTGTTTATAGTGTCATTTCGGTATTTCTGTTACAGAAATAACCAATTCATGCTACCATTACATTACATACGGGATATCATTGTGTCCTACATTCGTAGCACATCAGCCATTTCTAATACGTTTTCGGGACACAACTGTCCATGGAGAGACTGCCCCAAACACAGTGGGACAGGTGGTGACCTTAGTCGCTGCTCCTATGTCGGTGCGGCGCGCTGACATGCGGCTGTACACCTTCTCTGAGTGTAAACACTGACAGTACATTGCGGACGGCGGCGGTCTTATGCGTATCCTTTGCTCCTTGAACGGGTACACTTATGCCTTGGTGGCTTCTATTTGCTTCTCCGCTGATTTGGAACGGGACTATGTTATGCACTGTCCGTGCGTTTCATTCTGCACGGGACCTGGCTGCTGCCATTACTATTGTGGGCGGACCGTGGCTGTCAGCACATTAGGTTGCTCACCTCCTGCCGGCTTTGACACGCCTCCAGACGCATCCTACCTGGGCTCGCTCACGTACACTACGCACGTGTCTGTGATTCCGGTGCACTCTCATTAATATGTATATGGCGCTACTGCGCCGGATATTCCATGCACCGCCGGCGCAGGCCTTACGCCGGCCTTGCGCCGAGCTTCATGAATCCCGGGGATAGTCTAAAAACTTAGCAACATAATATGTCTTGGACCTAATACAGTCCACAATTGGTCTAATAGGAGGGTCAGCTGCACATCTGTGAATCTTTGCGATTCCAAATATCCCAGCAGTAACAGGACTAATATTCTCCATAAACTTGTATTCATTCTGGGCTAGCTGACCCTGCATTAACAAATCATAAAGTGACAAATCAGTTTTAGCATAAGCAATATTAATTTCATTTCAAGAGACTTCTGTGTATTCCTCTCCAATATATATATATATATATATATATATATATATATATATATATATATATGGTTCTAGTTCATATAATCGAATTTCATTTAATCGAAGCCCAAAACATCGAGACCAAATCGTCGAAAACCCAAATCATCGAAAACCCATATCATCGAATCTCAAATCATTGAAAACTAGAAAGCAACTAGAAATAACATTCCACAGAGTTAGTACTGCATTTATGAAGGGAGGCAAGCCCCCCTCCACCCCCCATGTGGGGGGCTCCGCCCTCCACACCCCCCAGAAATAAATATACCAACTCCAAGGTTGCACTACAGTGGGGGAAAAATGTAATTTCCTAACCCCACTGTAGTGCAACCTTGGAGTTGGTATATTTAATTATGGGGTTGTGGGGGGGGGCGAGCTCCCCACATGGGGGGTGCAGGGGGGCTTGCCCCCCTACATAAATGTAGTAAATAGTGTCTGGGATGTTATTTATAGTTGCTTTCTAGTTTTCAATGATTTGACATTCGATGATATGGGTTTTCGACAATTTGGTTTTTCAACGATTTGGTCTGGGAGTTTTCAGATTCGATGAAATGAAATTCGATGATATGAAGTGGAACCATTTATATATATATATATATATATATATATATATATATAGCAACATCTAACCTTCTCCTAACACTACTTCTCTTTGAAGGCCAAACTGATTTTTGTTCCATCAGCATCTCTTTGAGCAGAGGCTATTCACATTTTGTGAGAGTGGCTAATTGAATTTAGAAGTAGTAGTCCTAAATATGTAGACCAAGTAAGCAGAATAATAAAATATGCCAAGAAATACAAGTTCTGCACCCACAGACAACATGCTCAGATATCTAATTTTGCAAATATTTTGCAGGACACAGCAGATTCTTTTTCATTCCCACTGTTGTTTCCTAAAACTACCTTCTGATACAAATAATGCTGGACTGTAAATCCAACAAGAGACTGTGTTTAAAAATTAGGGCTGTGTGGGGGAGAACACATATGTTGGTCAGTACTCTTCAGTGTTGATTTGTGATAGTGTATATAACAGTTTTTTGTAAGTTTTAGATATTTCCTTCATAACACTGAGTGTTAATTTGGGAGACTTGCCATTTCATTATAGATCCATAACTATGTATATTAAGTTTCTTCATTTTTGCCTCAAAATATTCCATTGTTGTCTGAAAAGTGTAAAAGTAAGTTTATCTGAATTGCTTAATGTAACAAGTATTTGTCAGTGCTGAATGCTGACTGCATTAGTGACTGACTGCAAAGCTCTCAATTGTACCTATTTTGGAGATGCATACCTATTTTCAGGCTTGCTTTACCCCTTCACATGATGTAGCAATTGTTGGAGGTACATACCTATATACAAGCTTCTTTCCCCACCCTGTTACATATATTATTTTACAGCTGTTTAGTACACAGTAACCCAGATTGCATGTCCAGTGCAATGGTAGCATGGACACACATATTACATTTCCCTTTTTCATAAGCAAAAATAAATTCTTTAATTTCTACAGATTTTACATTGCTTATATGTTTGTGTTATTTTATCACTCTATATCAACATATGTTTCTAAGTAGTATCTTACAATTCTACTGGAAATGGGAAGACTTGCATGGTATTTGATATTCAGATGTTATGTTAATTAGGTGTGCAGATTTTTGGCTAGCTGTACCTATTTTTCAAGAGTCATTGTACCTATTTTCAGTGTCTGCAGGTTAAGAGGTATGAAAGTCTGTAGCAATATAAGAGAAAGGGGAAAAGACAGATAAACTACCCTTCTGGTGCTAGGATTAATAATGTGACTAATTCTCTTAAATCTCTTTCCATTCCCATAAATATTATTACCTCACGGTTAACCTTGTAAGCTATATGATGTTAGACAATCTAAGGGAAAAGCAGAGAGGCATGTCTGAGCATGTGTATGAGGCAGGCCAAGAACATGTCTTGAGTAGTATCTTATCATTATAGAGAATGATGCTGCAGTTCAAAGATAAGATAACTGCTTTCAAAAAATTTTAGGTTAACTGGTTGCATTCTAGGGGGATCCAGTATGTGTGAGTGTAAGATGATGGTTGATAGACCTTTATGATTCAACAAGGATAGCCTACTCTTCTCTCCTAAGGGTCTCTCTGCATATTAGTTAAAACATTTTCTGACCCCTCCGGTACCTTTTTAGACACAGTGCTACTCTTGGACATGTCAACATAGCAAATTCCAATTAGACTTATATTAATGTGGAACTGCTTAATGCTAAGAATCTTATTTTTTTCTCTATCCTCCTAAAGGACTGTGCTGCTTTGCAAAATGGTGGTGAATTATAGTCATCAAATAAGAGCAGTCATTAAAGCTACAGACTAAACTTACTGGAAAAAAAAAACACATAATAATGCATCCATCCACCCACAACCCCTTTTTCCCAATTTTGCACATGGGGTCAGGGTGTCACTTCAACAGTGACAATCATTTAGAGCCAAGGTTTACACCACCGGGTAGCTAGCCCTGCTGTGATAGCTCTTCCACGCCTCATACACACAGACACAATTGCACCTATGGCCAATTTAGAGTGTCCAGTCCACTTACTGCATGTCTGTGGAATGTGGGAGGAAACCAGAGCACACAGAGGAAACCCACATGAACACATTGAGGGCATGCAGACTGCTGATGAGTGAATGAATAACACTATGCATCCAAGTAATAAAACATGCATGGAAGGTGTAGACTTTATGAGGATGAAACTGCCTGCAATGTCTGATTAACTTCATGTACACAAACATTTGATTTCTTATTCTGGTACTTTATGAATGAAATAATCAGAAATTAAACAATGACATGTCTGAAAGGCTGCACAATTTGGTACTACTTGTTATTGCATTACATCTAGGTAGGGTGCTGTATGTTATTCACTTGCTTTGTTTTGTGACTACACTTTTCACAATTTGCAAAACCTAAATGGTATACTACCCCTAATATTTTTTGAGACAAAAAGGGTAAAACTTTGATAATCATTTCAGCCAAAAAAAAGAAAAAGGGAAATGCAGTATAATTTTAATAAGCATTAATATGTCTTCATAAGAACATTAAAAAAATTCCATTTGTTAACTTTTTTTTATTTTTCTTCTATTGTATAATTATAATTCTCTTTGATAATTACATTTATATTATCTGAAATGAGTCTTCCTAGATACTTAATATGTCATACAAGTAACCTGGTTATATCTGATTAGTATATTGCTCCTCAAGTTCTTATTAATTGCTAATAATTATGTTGTATCATTAAATTTCAGCTTTTAAACTTTTCATAAAGTGTAATTGATTTGTATATACCTTCAGTGGACTTTTCTGTATTTCCAACAGTTATTAAAATGCAGTCTGCAAATAACTGAATTTTATATTGGTACAGTTCATTAAACATTATCACTTCTATTAGTTTATTAGTCCTTATGATGACAGCACATGTTTTAATAATTAATATAAAGATTACAATGGGAAAGAGAGCAACCTTGTTTTGTCAATTTAGTAACTTTGAAACCCTTTGAAAAAAGAATACAATGTTAATTTAAGTTTTATAGTCTTTGTGTGATTTCTTACTAAAGAGAGAAACATCTTTGAAAAATCATAATATTGTAAAGTTTTGAAAATATATGAAAAATTCACAGTATCACATGCATTTTCTATACATAAACCAGTAATTGTAGATTTATATTTGTTTTACATAATCAATGATAGTTATTACTTTTTAATATTTGTAATCCTTTATTTAATATTGTTTTGTGCTTTTGTGTTTGAAATATATCCTGTTTGAGCTTTATGAATTAATCAATAGTTCCTTAATTCTATTGGTAGAAATTGACATGAAAATTGTATAATCTCTGTTTAAAATAGAAATCAGTGTATACGAACACTGTACATGATCTTAATCTTGTTTTAAAACATGAGGAATTATACAGTATCTGCAGGAGGGAGGAATTCCATTACCTATCTGAACCAATAAATAAAATGTCCTTAATAGCTGAATGCTATTGGTGGGCAATGATATATATCCTTCTGAGATAATTCCATCCAGATCTGGAGCTTAATTACTATTGGGCATCTTAAATTGCTATTTAATTTCAATAATTGTGATTGTTTTTGTTAAATTAGTTATCTGCTCACTGTTTTTGTTAAACTAGTTATCTGCTCATAACTGATCTTCATTTTTATGTTATCCTTTACAAATGTGTTGACTTGTTCTTCTTTTCAATATCAATTCTAGTCATTTGTTCAAACTAATCTACATCTGAAGATTTCACTCCTGAAATTGGGTCTATAATACATTGAATATGACTTTCTTTATTTATTATTTTAGATTTATTTGCCAGCATGTGCCATTAAGGGATACACCATATGACTATAGCTTAACTTTTTCAAATGCTATGCAAATGTTATTTCAGTTTTATGCATTAAAATACTTTGACATTTATTGGTTATTTGTTTAGTAACATTAATGCTATCATTGTTTCCTTATTATAGTTATATTTTCCCGAGTGTAGCCACTCTTGTAGATCTGCAATTTCTTCATTGCATTTTTTTTTACTTTCATAACGCACCAGTCCTTAATATTCTGAGGTAAATCTACATTAGGTAGTCAAAAGTATAAAATCATTAACTTGGTTATTATTACTTAGGTTCATTTACTCATCAATTTCTTTTTGTAACAACTCATTTTAAATTTTGGTTGACTACTCTAAATAAGCAGGTATTCTGGTAAACAAAAAAACATGCCCAACACTTGACATTAAGATTAAAACAGAGTATCATGGTCCAACCAATGACAAAGGGGTCTTTATTACATTAAATGTCGAACGCACTATATAGCAAAGACATGTAACAGCGATTTTTTTCCCTGGGAAAAAAATCGCTGTTCCATGTCTTTGCTATATAGTGCATTCGACATTTAGGGGTTGATCAAACAGCGTTCACTCTTATCAGCTTTTGATAAGATAATATAGACCCTGGCAAAGTATGATCACTACTTTATCTAGCTTATCTTGTTGATTAGTAGAAATATATAATAAGTCTATTTGAGTCTGAGTGCCAAAATAGGAGTAATGGGTAAAAAAATAAAGACTTCAATTCAGAAAATGTCATTATATCTTTTAAATTTAAATTTTCATACAACTTCTTAAGCATATTGGCTGTAAGTGAGATTCTTGGTTCTTTAAGAATGTATGTATATATTTTTTTTCCAATGCACAATTAAAATCTCCCCCAGATATTTATTTACCCTTCATTTTAAATAATATAATTTTAAAAAGATCTCTGGCAGTCTTATCACTCATACCTGAAACACAGTACTTTGTTTGCTATTGTATAAACCCATCCATTATATTCAAACACAATTAACAACAGCATTACTTTAGGGTTAGAATACACCGATAATTATTTTGACATAACTGCTGACTTCCTCCAAAGAATTGAGGTTCTACTCCTTTTCTCTTTAGAACAACAAGTAACAGATTAGTCTTAAATAGTTGATATATCATTTTTCAAGTAAGTGAGTTTCCTGCATTAAGATTATTTTATATAATGAATTTATTTTACAGCTGCTGATGATATTATAAACATTAAGTGAAATATTTTTTCTATATTCATTTATTATAGTATTCAGGCCATTATTTAATAAAGATATGTCAATAATTCCTTAAAATGATATTTATTTTTTAGTCACAGTAATAAGGGTGATGATGCTATTTTCCTTTGCAATGTAGTCTGTATTTAAAACATATTTAATGCAAGCCATAATGAGGTAGGATTAAACATCCCATCAAAAAGTAAACATACCCACTAAGTCTTGCAAAGTAAATAGT